>NW_017306271.1:1893580-1934646 GCF_000935625.1 Nanorana parkeri | reverse complement strand
CTGCAAGGGTGGAGTTCTCAGCAATAAGTCACTGTGCAGTTAATTTGAAAGAGACTTCTGAGCTAGAAATCCGAGAATGCTGTGCAAGACCATGTGATGATGGTTGCACCTTATTATTATTATTATTATACAGGATTCATATAGCGCCAACAGTTTGCACAGCGCTTTATAATATAAGGAAGACATTACAATCACAATACAATTTAACATGGTAAGGAGGGCCCTGCCTGTGAGGGCTTGCAATCTAAAGGCACCTTGAATTTAATTTTCATTTGCTAAAAAAAATAAAAACATTTATAAATATAATTTAAAAAATTAAAGGCACGTAAAAATGAAAAATAGATTGTAAACTATTATAATCTCTATTCTCTGTTAACACATAGTGAAAAGCAAAGGTGCGTAGCTGTTCTACTGGACAAGGCAATTAAAATTAAAGGTTATGCAATGTGTAGAAAAATAGGTTTGCGTATGTGAAGAGAAGAAAACATTTAATAATTGAAGAATGTTCCTTTTAAAATTTGCAGCTGTGTACACATCACAGAACATACTTGAAAAATGTTTGTGAAGAGTGAAGGCTAGGTGCTGTTAGTGTTCAGCACTGTGCATTGTGTTAGATGAAAGCAGAGACCGCCAGCTCACATCATCCCTGACAGATGTCACTGCATGAATGACATACAGCACAATTTACGGACCATCTGCCAAGTCTGTAATCCATAAAAATCATAATTATCCTCATCCCTTTTACTGTTCACAATGTGAAAGAAAAAAATAATTAAATCAGCTGTTATTAGCATGTTATTAGCATGTATTTTATATTTATTGTCCTAAATTAATAAATAGATTATTATCTAAATTCAAATTCGTAAAATCTGATCTCCAGGCAAACAGCTAAATATACAGTTGGGCAGCAGAGGAGCAGCAGCAAGTCATCCCTCTGCTCACAAAGCTTTTTCCTCCTATCAGCATGTTACTTGATAGCACATATTTATGTAGCACAACAAATTAATGGAGGAAATGTTTAAATAGCAAGGCTAGTCCCAAATTTGCTAGAGACAAAAGCAGAGGCTGGGACTACTAGAAGAATTAAAATGCAGCAATGAAAAACCGGCCAGTAGCAGGATACTTTTAACCAGGAATAATAGATCAAAATGCAGTAGAGACAAAAAATAAAGACAGGTGTTTTACTACAAGACTGCAGATGATACAGTAGTTTAAAATTGGCCAGTAGTAGGGTCATTGAACAAGGTTTGGCCCAAAGTACAGGTTGGGGCTTTACTACAAGAATAAAGATACTGCAGAGGATACAGCAGTGAAAATGTGGCCAGCAGAAGGACAATTTAAATTAGGGATAATAGGCCTAACTGGTGTATGCCTCACTTGTATCTTATCTAGGTGGATAGGGGGGAGGTGAGGTGAATATGGTTCATAAATTGTGAGGTGGTTTAGGTGCACGCTATTATTGCACTTTAGTCTTTTTCTTTCAAATGATGCAGCAGCATTCTGCAAACTTAGGGCAGCTCAAACAACACATCAGTAACAAGAGAGCACTCCAAACTTGAAAGACCCTAACAACATAAAATAAAAAAAATAACAAGAGAAAACCCCACAGAACAAAAGCCAACTATGTTTAGAGGAATCATACATTTAAAGGGACCATATACAGTGCATACATTTGCCAGGACTGCAAATCTCTACCCACGGGATGCGCTTCAAACCCATGGTAGTAAACACTGCAGAGTGCATAGGACAGTACTTAGGCAGGATGAACAAGTATTTTTTGCACTTCTCAAACAGATAACAAAATGCTTTATTTGGTATATTTAACAGACCAAAAAGGAGCAAATAGGAGAAGTTAATTGTTCATTGTTTGGGGGTTACATACACTTTAAACAAAGCTCTGACCTTTTTAATTCTATTGTAAATATGTTTTTATATTTAGGGCAGGCAAAACTGCTTCCAAGGTCACAGTTTTGTTTCCAACCCATCCTATCATGTTTATATTTTGTACCCAGTTACATTTCAGCTGTTAATTTAGTGCAGTTCAAGCTGTTCAATAAAAACCAAGTCTGTAAAAAAAATAGTCTATTCATCTTCATACAGAAAGGAGGTAATATTAATGAACAATATTTTTCAAAGCATCCTTCAGCTTCCTTTGTTTATGTACTTTAGAAAAATTGTAGCTTTAATCACTGCTGCTTCTACCGCTCCATGCGTACACCTTAATAAAGGCTGCAGTGCTTACCTCACATATACTAAACAAATAAATTATCAAGCACTTCAGTGAAAACCCCACAGCCGTCCCTTTTCAGGCTCTGGTTCAAACTGACCTTTCATGTCAGCCGTTCAACTCTGTCTTGCACCGCTGTGGGCTCCGATGCAAACAAACCTTTATAAATAACTCAGGCTTTTAACGTCAATCATCGCAAACACTGACAAACTTTAAACAAACTAACCTTTTTTGAGGATTTGACCAAACTTTTTTTTTCTTCTTAAAGGCTTAATTATTTCACTATTTTCTAAGGAGCAACCCTCCACATGTGTCGTTTGGTGTTTATCGTCTGTGATTTAACTTTATATTAACAATGAAAAATGTAGGTTTGATTTTTAAACTGGCTGGTTTCATGGAGGGAAGGACTTAAAAGCAACAGATTGGGTCATTATTTTCATGAAACCCATTATTCTAAGAGCTATTTCCGACTACTGTGAGTGGTACATTTTCTGGAGACACCTCAAAAAAATAATATTTAATAAAGCAACAGAGACAGCTATTGGTTTCTTATTTTTTTTCTGAAGTCCTCAGAGAACGATCATGTAAGGTTACCCCGACTTTCCTGCTTTTGGAGAAAAAGGTTGTGAAATAGTTTGATGTGTTAAAGTTCCGCCTTATACTCAAAATAGACTGTTGGTTTTCTAAAAGCGAGCATATCATTCACAGTCAGCATTAAGGTCAGTGCAAGTCTGGTGAGTTTGCCACATTTAAGATGCACCTAGCAATTTATGGTGAGATCTAGGAGATTGGATAATATAAAGGGCTTCTTGTAGCGTGACGGTAGGATCAGGTCACTGCAGAAGTCTGAGAAGCTACAGGAGCCTTGAGTTTAACTTTATGCTCTAGAGGTTATGTCATAGTTTGTTATCAAAATTGTCAGTTCCTTGGCCATAAGATACATTATTTTTTGCTGTTTGACATATAATAAATACCAAGATTATGTGAATCTTGTTTGAAAAACGTACATTTTGCTTTTGGAAAACATTTCAAGACAAGTTACTTCAAGACAACTTTCAAGACAAGTTACTTCATTTCATAAGTCAAAGAGCACAGTGTGTTGGACTGTTTTTTTTAATTGATCTCCCTCAAGTAGATGTATATCCATACTAGAGGACTTTTTTTTTTTTTTTGCTAAAGTATTGTGTGTTATGAACAAATGCAATGTCTTTTTTTACATAAAATATTTATTTTTACCTTTTTTAACCTTTTTTGCATCTCAGTGCTACTGATCTCTTCCAGCCTATTCAGTCACTTCCTGTCTACATGCTCTCCCTCCAGCATCAGCTGCAACTGATGATGTACATGAACCTCCCTCCCTATCTCTTCGGCCATGGGAGTTGGCAAGATCATAATCATCAATTGTAATGACATCATGGCATTGTTTATTAGAAATTAGTGTTTGTAATAACATGTACTTCTGCTTATATGTTTATATTTATCATTGTAGAGCAACTCCCCCATGAAGAAGCTCCCCTATAGTTGGGAGTGAAACACGTAGAGAATTTGAGACGTTCACTTACTGTATGTGTGACTATTCACATTTTGATGTAAAAAATACAAATTAGATGTACCCGAGTTCTTTGAATATGGTATATTACCGAGGTTCTCATTGGAGTATGCTTTATTGCAGCCGAGGGATGATTTGTACTGATTTGTATACATGATTTTACTTATATGTAACAATAAAGATTGTATTTTTACCTTTTTATATTAGTCTGGACTTGACTGATGTAATATGCCTCAAAAGCCCCAATCGTTTTGCCATTCTTTTCACTTTAATATAAGAGACTTTTTGAGCTCCCAATTAATTAACATAAATACGTGTGCTTTAGACAAACTGTGCATGTTTATATCATCTGTTAAAAGTAGTGGGATTGTGTCTGTTCATATAACTGACCTGCTTGGGACAAGGTTAGCTCTTCTGTCTTCTCTAATTAACACATTTTTACCCATAGAAATGTAAGCCAAGTTTACAACAATGTTATTTATCCCTCTTGATTTCACATATATACCTTCCTACTACTAAGCTGCATCCCTTAACTGTTGTATAATGAGGATTATCACACTTCATTAAGACAGACAGCAGGGATTTGGGAGGAGACAGGAGTGCAAGAAACAATGAAGTCCACATTATAGTGATCTTTGAAAGCAGATTCACTAAAGATCCTCAAACATGAGATGGCACTCAACCGGCTGACTTTCTCCTCCCCCTACCCTTTTCTATTTTTCCACCCCAAAGGTGGTGAGATTAAACCTGCACATTTAAAACAACTCTGCCACTAAAATAAATGTTCCAAATCAACTGTCGCTTGAAAAGAACACATTGAACGCTTTTCTGCTGCCCATGCTACTGATCCCTACTGTAGTGAACAGAAACCACCAAGATCCTGCAGGATCCAACACTTCTAAAGTGTCAGATTCCTGGTACCATGCTGAGCTTAGTGGTTTGATCACACAATCCTTAGGAGCATTTATTTTAGTGATGGAGTGACTTAAAGGGTTATTAAACCCTCCGTTTTTTTTTTTTTTAAACGCTTTAACCCCTTCGTGACTGACGACGTACAGTGTACGTCGCCAGCATCGGGGCTGTTTAAACAGACTCCCGGCGACTTTTGCCGCCGGGAGTCTGTTTAAATTTGTAGAGCCGACTGTCAGCTTTACAACAGAAGCGATCCTGGCGACTTACCTGTCCCTTTACAACAGAAGCGATCCTGGCGACTTACCTTCATAAAAATGTTCAACTACCTCCATTTTATTCTATAGGGTCTTGGCATTCAGAAAATATATAATTTTGGGGGGTTTTACGTCATTTTCAGGCCTACAATGTGCAATATAACATGGGTGCAAAAAATGAAAAAAGGGCCTCAGTCATGAAGGGGTTAAAATCGGTTTAAACTTACCTGAGTCTTCCCCGTGCGCTCCCTTCCAAAAATGTGAAAATTTTTGGGCGGCCGCAAAGCATCATGGGGCGGCGCATGCGCAGTTCACCTTTTCGGCTGGGAGACGAGTAGAAACACAAGGTAAGTATATGGACGCGTGCGCCCGCATGCAGACACCATAGGACAGGAAGTGCCAGCAAGGACAGAGGAGTCAGCACTGGATCGGAGACCCACAGCAGCGCTGGAGAGGAGGCTGAAAACAACAGGAAAGAAGAAGAAGATCGGATTAATAAACATCATTTAAGTTACGTGCTTTCATTAACATTGGTGGGAGGGAAACCA
Source organism: Nanorana parkeri (assembly GCF_000935625.1). Taxonomy (NCBI): domain Eukaryota; kingdom Metazoa; phylum Chordata; class Amphibia; order Anura; family Dicroglossidae; genus Nanorana; species Nanorana parkeri. The sequence goes on along the minus strand of NW_017306271.1, from coordinate 1,929,156 downwards.
TTTTTTTGACTTTAATGTCACTTTAAATCACCCTCTCAAGTCTATTGCCAGTTTAAATTGAATGTGTGCTTTGGTAAAGCAGAGCAAATGGCTGTTGTTTGAGCAATCCATTAAAAAAACTGACATGTGGGATGCATACCTCGACTTCAACTTTCAGAAAGTTTGTGCTTAGTTGGGCAGTTTGAGAGTCTTACCAAGGTGCATTGTATTTGCATCTCAAATATCCATCAGTACCTGCCAGTATTTGCAGATCTTTGGTACCATGCCAGTGTAGTAAGCTTAATGTCATAACAGGTTTGCTTTAAAATTAGATAGTCGTGATAATAAAAACACCTGCCCATGCTGACATTCTTCAGATAAAGCTTAGTTCCCAAGCTATCATAATTTTTCTTTTTTTACTTTGTGATCTACATGCAAACATGCATGTAGTCAATCAAAGTTCATCAAAAGGCTCCTGTATAACAGTTTAAACAAGTCCCAAATTCAGTATGTGTTGCACAAGCCTCACAGTAAACAAAAAACCTTACCTTCCCTGATTGAGCCAAATCCTCCTTCATTTGTGTCTCACATACCCTTCTCTCAGACACTGCACCTCCCAGTGGGAGGGTTTCAGCATCAGAGGCCGTGCTGTCAATCCAGAAAAGAGTGGGCAGGATTAGGTGTGGTCCAGTGATGATTGACAAGCTACAGGCTTGTTAATCAGCAGTGACAATACTGATAGTCATGCTCCCTGCAGCATCTTCCCACTCAGTGATAATGCAAGAAGTCACAACTTATATGAGAGTGGCAATTCTGCTCTGAATTCAGGAGCAGTGCAGAATCATTGCCACACCATCGCAGGAAGCTGCATTAGGTGGACATCACTGGCAGGCATAACAGTTATTTCAATGACTTTGCAGGGGAACTAAGAGAAAACTGCAAGTAAAGGAGCAGAACATATTTTTTGTTAATTGCAGGCTTTCTAATGCTCCTACTTTAAGGAAAAGCACATAGACTTAAAGTTCTGACTTAATTAGCTGTACACCTTCTCTTAAAATAATATGGTGCTAACGTAGGTATTTCCCTCATGACAAGTTCTCTGTAATAGTTTATTGTAACAGTCTGTCTTTCGATAATAAGCAATAAGAGTGCCATCAATGACACATCAATTAGTTTGAGAACACAGCTTCATTTTATAACAATTGCCAACCTGTATCCGTTTTGATGAAATAAAGTCATTCGAAAGCAAACAGGTGTTTTAGTCTGTAAATAATTGTCGGTGCCATAGATCTGGAGAGGCACATGAATGTGCAACTAGTCTCCACCTTGCTGACATATTTAGTAGCTTGGTGTAGCACATTTAAAGGCAGGAATATAATACAGGAAGGAACTGAATAGATTTGTCATCACTTGCTAATCACGCCATATTTTTCTCTCAATTTCCCAAAAAAGTTATCAAAAGTGCTCTCTGTGTTATGGGAGGCTTGGCTCATTCATTGACAACTGCTCAATATAATAGTTATTAGGACACTCTAGACTCTTATTTGGAAACATTAAGTGAGTAATGTATCCCTTTGATCTGCGTGCTGTTCACTGACTAGATGGTGCTGATGATTTGCCAGAGATACCTCTGTGTGGGTTGAGGGCCTTTTCCTGAGGATGAGAATGTCAGAAACTCCTTTCCTTCTATCCTGCTCCAAAATATATCATGTCACTATCTAATCATGCAACTTGTCAATATGTCTCTTCATGGCGGGTCAGCTTCTCAGGATTACATTCATTTTGTTTCATTTCAGCCAACTCAGCATTGAAAGAGGTGTTCCACCTTTAGTGAATATCTTTCAGCTATGTTGCTTGGAACTAAAATGCACCTGTCTTTTTGAAGTGAACAATATGCTGAAAAGAAGGAGGGTAAGGGAGGCAAAACATAACTTTTTGTTTCAAATGTAAAACAATAGTTTTAAAAGAGGGATTTTAAAGGAATCCCTCATCAAGGAAACATAGAGGCTGTCATTACTGGCTTCTCATTCTTCAGTTGCTAGTTGCCTGGCTGTCATGATTCTTCAGTATTTTGAGTCACGTACCCCAAACAAGTATGCAGATATGAACTTTTTACTTTACTCTAACCTTTGTGATATAAATAGTTGTTCTGGGTCTGTGACTCAAAATGTATTTGTTATTGGAGAATCATCAGCCAGGGAAGCATTTTTTGTTATATATTTAGCAATGGCAAACCCCATATTACTTCTAGGGAAAGTTTATTTTAAACCACACTTGTTTAGCACTAAAGAAACATTGTCACCTTGCCCATGCAGGGCTATGTGACTATGGGGTTGATTTACTTAAGGTAAATAGGATGTTCACTGTGCACCACAAGGGGGTTTTCCCTTAGCTTAGTAAATGTGGTAAAAGTCACTTTGCAAAGAATACTCAATCATGTTCAATGAAAATGTTAAAGAAAATGTCCCTGTAAAGTGAAAATGCCCTTCCGAAGTGAACAGTCTATTTGCCTTTAGTAACTTTACCCCAGTATCTCTGCACAGGGGTACCCCCAACCCCCTTATACTCATCTTACCTGTGTTCGCTCACAGTTTCTTGTCCCTTTACAGCCACAGAATGTCACTGTATGGTTACATGGGTTGGGTTGAGTTGTAACTATCCTATTTTATTTCCTTTAGTTGTTTTTACTCATTTATTGTTGCGGACTATCACATCAACCAAGATATTTTTTTTATTTCATTGGTTTGTAGGCAGTACATGTATATCATAAAACATTTTTTTTTTGTTATTTTTTTTTTGTTATTTTTTTTTTGTTATTTTTTTTTTGTTATTTTTTTTTTGTTTCTCATACACGGGTCTCTTCCGAATACAGTCTTCATTTGTTTTCTTTTCGGCCTTATATTAAATTATCATCCACTAAATATATGGTTTACATTCATAAAATTAGACTATGTTGTTGGAGACAATGGGAGGGATCTGTATGGATTGTACTTGGCATTGTTTTTTTTTGTTTTTTATGGGTTAAAGTTGTGTTTTTTACAGTATGTGACCTCAACTATAATTTGTATTTTTGCATTTAAATTGTATTTTTGACTAATAAATAAATATAATAAGTATATGAGGATTAGAGCATGCATAATTAAACACTGCCACTTTGCCCTGCATGGACAAGGTGGACATGTCTCTTTAAGCAATTCACTCCTACCAATTTTGTATATATACATACTGCAATGGCAGCTGTAAGCAAGTTAGGCTGTTGGACAATTTCATGTCACTCAGTCTAATAATCTAAAATGCTAAAAAAAAATCAGCTGAGCTAAATTAGTTATTAGTTAAGTATGACAACTGGAGAATTCAAAACCAACCAAGCATTGTAAATCTTTACTACTAAATTAAAAGTGCACTTTAAATTGCATCTCCAGTAAATAGAGTAAAATAAAAGTTTGGCTTTTATGAGCACTACAAATAGTCATAGTTCACCTATTAATTATGTCTATTAGGATCCCCATGGTACATGCAAAAGCTGCTTCATGCTGAAAAAGACAAAACACAAAGAGTGACACAAACACCATCATGTGTTAATAGACTGATGCATTTCCTATGCCCTTTTCACTACAGAAATCTACCCCTTCATCGTTTCTTATCCAGGTGGTGTATTCTCTTCATGTAGGCTGTTCTCTCCCATATCTTGTAGGTTTCCGGGTGATCTTATAAAGGCAATCCATGGTTGCCAGGTAGATTCGAATTTTTTATAGTTATCTCTCCGGATAGACGTCAGTTCTTCCATCAATCTGTAATGTTCTACTCTGCTATGCCATTCGCTCATAGTTGGAGTATTAGTTTGGTTCCAGTGAAGTGGGATTAAAGTCTTCGCGGCATTCAGTAGTGGTACTGCCAATGATCTTTTATAGGCCCTCATCGGCAGGTCCGTAAGGTGGAAGAGGCAAACCATTGGGTCTAGAGGTAATGTGGCCTTGGTAATCTTCTCTATTTGAGCTACTACTTGAGACCAGTAATTTTGTATTTCAGGGCAAGACCACCACATATGTATATAAGTACCCTTATGGCCACAGTTTCTTCAGCATAATTCCGTCTTAGATGGGTACATTTTATGTATGCGTTCTGGTGTATAATACCACCGTGCCATAAAGCGGAAAGTAGTGTCGGTCACTTGAGTGCTAATAGATGTAGTAGCACTACGAGTTAACAGTTGTTGTTTCTGCGTGTTGTATTCAATAGCGATATAGGCCTATAGCTACCGCACGTGGTCACATCTTTACCCGCTTTAGGGAATACTGCTATGTATGCATGTACGGTAGCTGGTGCCAGTAAATCGCCACTGAGGAGAGAGTTGAAATATTTACCCAAATGAGGAAGTAGATTATATTGAAAAATGTTGTAATACTGTAGTGTAAAGCCGTCAGGTCCTGGGCTTTTCCCCTTGGCCATGGCGGCCATTGCTTGTTGGATTTCCTCTAAGCTTATGTTCGATTCCAAAGTTTCTGCTTGAGCCTTAGTTATAGCGGGGATAGGGATTGAGGCTAGGTAGGTCTGAATGTGGTTTAGATGTTGTTCTTTTGTTTGTGTGTTACTCTCGGGTCTCACCTTACACAAGAGTGAGTAATATTCCTTAAATACGTTAGCAATAGCGGTTGATGTGTGTACCATTATATCCTGTTTAGTCTTAATCTTTGCTACAAAGTTCCTACTTTGTTTATCTTTCAGGAGCCTGGCAAGGGATTTCCCTGGTTTATTACCCAGAAATAGTAAAGATTAACACCATAGGTAACATTAAGACTCCTTATAGATTCTAATGAAGAAAACCGGAGGCCTCCCCCACCCTCCCCTTTCTTTTTGTTTTTCTTTTGTCTTTTTCTTTTTCTTTTTCTTTCTCTCTCTCTTTTTCTTTTTTTTTTTTTTTTCTTTTTGTATACCTTCCATTGATACCAGGGTAATAGCTGCTGTACGAGGGAGGCGACGGACGGTAACACTCCGCAGGTCGGCAATACGACCAGGCGGGAGTGAGGACTGTCCGCCGACACTCAATGTAAGATATGAATTGTGTAGACGTACCTTGATGTAGAATGATGATATGATAAAGTGAATTTTCTTTTGTTTTGAAATAATAATAAAAATTGAATATGTAAAAAAAAAAATAGACTGATGCAAAATGTATTAATAAAAATATTTACAAGATTTACTCATAAACAATTATGCCAGAGGGCAGGAAATCATAAGAAGCCAATTTAACAAAATGTAACAAAGGAATTTCTTATCTGGGTGGAACTGTCCTAGCGGAAATCGCTTGTAAGACACAAGATGGAAACAGTGGGAATGTGCTAACAACACACTAGGCTCCTCTTCTTCCAAATTTGACATCACAGGATTGTAGCGCATTTCAAGGAAGACACATCCCCTACATCAGTTCCTGATGAAGACTTGCCTCCTTGCTCAACATTGCATATACGACATCCTGCAAATGAGGATTTTAGCCACATAGGTGTCGGGTACAGGCACATATAGACATGTGTAGTTAATTTTATTACTTCATTGCTGTGCTGTATGTGTATAGGCCAATGCCTTGGCTGGCGCTCGTGCAGAAAGTTTCTTGGCCAAACTCACCGGCCCACGTGGCTCCGTCGGCTAACTAAGTGGCTCTGTCGACGTCACCGAACTCCTCCCCCCTTCCCTTCGTTAGCCGACGGAGCCACTTGCAGAAGGGGGGAGGAGTCCGGTGACGTCGATGTCCGTGACGCCACCGGATCGCCTACCCTATATGTAGCCTGAGACCATAGAGCTGAGGGGAGAGGTAGTTGGGGGGGGTACTTTTCGGGGGGCTTTGTTAGAGCCATACTCTCAGCGCCTCTCTGTCTAGTCCTGCCCAGCTCACTGACGTCACTGGTTGTCAGGAGCTCGGTGGGATGCTGGCCAGAATGTCCAACCAATGATTCCAGTGAGCTGTGCAGAAAGCTGGGCAGAGCATCACAGGTTGCTAAGAGCTCTTAGCAACACTGGTAAACTGTGGCCGCCCCTAAATGAATGTTAAAATCAAATGAAATTTTGTCTCTGATGGCAATTTTGAATGTTCAGACTAGATTTTTCATTTTTAAGTGTGCTCAAATATCTACCAGTGTATAAGTCTCTAATAAGGAGTTGATAAAGGCAGGAGTGGGGTGGTCAAGTTTTGAATTTCTCAGAGAAAGTTACAATTTGCATATGAGAGCGCCACCCTGTGTTTTATAGGTCATGGAGCACTGAAGAAGATATTAAAATATATGCACAGATACCCCTGCAGTGCCTGCAATGCATCGAAGCTCTTACTTTACAAAAAAGAAAGGGTTGCCTTTGTTATGTTATGAAAAAAGCAGGGAGTTTTGTAGTCAAGAAGAGAGAACTGGGCAGGTCTGACAACACTGCTTGAAATTTCAGTGCAGCAGAGGCAGTGTTGTCAGCTTAAACAGGAAGCTAGTCATGCTGGATTTCTGGCAGATCAAAGGGTATTTTTTTGGACTTACAGCATTTGTAAAAGGGATAACAGATATACTTAAAAAAAAAAATGATTTTGCCTAAAGATGCATTTTAAAGTCATCTGGGAAGCACAGAGTTGAAAACACTAAACATAGACAATAATGTGATCACCTGCACCTATCGGACAGTGGGCTCTTACTACAGATCTGTTATCCAGTCAACTTGATGTTTCTTTGGTGACAGAAGAGCACAGCACTTGTTCTGTTGCACATACCTGGAGACTTAGCAAAGCATCAATAGCTCCAATTTAGCAAAGCCTCTCCATTCATGTGATGACACACATTATCTTTCCAACTGCTCTTTGGAATGCAGTTATGTTGGCATGTGGGACAACCAGCTTGGTTTTACAGCACGGCTGGATATTTAATATGTGTCTTCATTGTGAATTACTGCCTCATGATTAAATTCACATTTCTGGCTGTGTTTGTCATTAGAAAAGTGAATGATGTTACACTGTAATTTTCATAGGCTGTTGATTTCAAAGAATGTTAAAATGACAGAGGGCAAATGGTTTTCCGAGGGAGGAGAAGAACACATGAGCTGAATGGGTTGTTAAGAATATCTTAATGACGAGCATGGAGGAGGAAAGAGCTGAAATGAAAAACAAGATTAAATTGTAAGAAAGCACATTGATATTACAGAACAAGAGAAGCAATTATCAGACACTTATATATTCCAGAACCTTTGTGTGACTGTGCTGACTAATAGATCTGTGATAACCTGGGTATATTTAATTATGCTTGACTAAGAATTCCCATGGAGGTTTCTTTAAAGTACGATTTCCATTTTGTTTCCGGTGTGAAGGATTTAGAGTGTGTTAAAGTGGAATTAAAGCGAGGGTTGAAAAAATAAAAGAAACCCCCCTTCGGGCTTTTAGCCATGCACAGCATATTAGCACATTATGGCAGACTTACCTGTGTTAAGGTGCCCATACACCTTACGAATCTTGGCCGATTTTTTTATGCGATCGCGTTTTCGCCCGATATTCGTAAGGTTGATGGGCGGTGTACAACTGCAAATATTGTACAATCGATTGACTTTTGACTAACCAGTAGGTTAGAAAACTTTGGTCGATCGTACGATTTTCGCAAGGTTGGTGGCGTTTCCGTACGTCAAAGTTCGTACGATTTACACTGCCCATGCGCAAACTAAAATATGTGCGGTCGATTACCGCAATTCGTCCAGGTGTTTTTTTTTCACTGCAGGCTGATTGAACCTTTGCGATAATCGGGGCAGGAAATGGCCGCCGTACGAAAACCGTACGATAGTCCGATCATCGGACGAAAATTGTCGTCCGATGATCGCAAGGTGTATGGGCAGCTTATGTGGTCCCCTCCAGTGCCGACCTCCTCCCTGACCAGCGCTTTCATGTTCGGCCCGGTCTTGATGTAACTCCTGCGCATGCATACGGAGGTTACCTTATCCCAGCATGCCCATCCTGTGCACTGACAGGCAGCAAAAAGCTTTTATCACAAGAGGAGACTTACACAGTCTTACACAGCCTGCTGATCGGCACATATTTTTTAAATTTTTACTTAACTTCTGCTCTCAGAGCTTGTTCACACCAGCAGCCGAGCTCAACCGCATGCCTGCTGGTCTGCGCGTGCCTTGTTTCTTTCAAGTGACATTTCGTTAAGTTCTATGGGAACCCTCGGTGAGATTTTTTAACAGTGTTGTGGTGTGAACTGTGTGCACCCATGCAGGGGCGTCCCGAGGCCGGGTGTCACCCGGAGTGGTTACCAGGTGACACCCCACCGTGACATCACCACATGCGTGCGCGTTGACGTAATCGCACACGCGTGGCGATCTTATTGATACCCGCCGGTGGCCATCTCGGTGATGGACGCCGACAGAGAGAGGAGGGGACAGTCACCCGGCAAGATAAGGTATGTCGCTGGGTCCCCTCCTCTCTCCCGAAACTGTCGGGCGCTCAGGCCATGACCGAGTGCCTGACTTTTCAGATGGGGTGACACCAAAATGACTTACCCCTCAAATGGTGTCACCTGGTTGCGTGCCGCACCCCTGCTGCTCCAGTTTTGATAAATCCCCCCCATGTATTTTTTAAGCCTGAACTGTATTCATTTAACATATCCACTATGGCAGTGCCCAGATACCCATGCCCTATTTTGCAAGCAAAAGCTTCCAAATTGGCCTTGAAAAAGGCCAGAATAATGATTTTTTGGGGGGGGCTCCCATAGACTTCAATGGGGCTTAGGCGATATGTTGAATAGGGATGAGCAAACTAAACAAAGTTAAATCCGCAGGAAACCTTTGACTGTCTAGCGAACTGAAATTTGCTTGGTTTGCTTATTACTATTCCACTCAATGTGTATAAACTTAGAAGGGGCTTCAGTGAATCATTGTACTAAGCTAGCTAATGTTCCCAGTTAATAATGAGAATAGACTTTTTCATTATTTTACCCCTTAAAGGAGAACTATGAGGTGAGTGAAAATCCCTCAGCCTCATAGTTCAAGCCGACCTGTGACAATTAAACTGTCACATGTCCGATCCTCCAGCTCTGACTGGCGGAAAGGACGGGGGAGGGGGCAGGTACAGCTGGCTCTGCCTCTAGATAGGCAGAGCCAGCTGTCAATCACGCAGCTGGGTGGATCTCGACAGTAATGTCGGGATCCGTCCCGGCTGCAGCGATCTCAGTATACTGAGGTTTGGGTGACGGGAGGACGCTAGTTTGTGCCCTCCCGTGACCCTGGGGAGAACTATGGGGAAAAGCACTGACCCCATAGTTCTCCTTTAAATTTTATGTGGATTTCACCAGACCAAATCATCCACAGATTTCTATATGTCTCAGAGACTGCAGAGGCCAGCTCTCCACATCAAAGGTCTCATCTTGATGCACCAATGTGGCCTTTCTCAAGGTAAGCAGAAGGTCTATCTCTTTTGCCTATTACCGGAAATGTAAAACAAATTAAAAAAAACAATGCCTATTGAGAATGAAATCCCCCAATAATGAATGAAGCAAGTGGGTGGAGGTAGGAAGTTAAGAGGGTTATGCACAAAAGAGCCGAAGGATCCAGCCGACCGATCTCCCAGCGAAAGACACTGGGCTGTCATTACATGTAAACAGTTAGGCAGAGCTAGCAGTGATGGGGCCCCTGCTACTTTCCTGCCAGACCTAAAGAGTCTGGTATGGTTTGGGAGGGGGACCCTCACACATTTTTAATTTTATTTTAACTTAGGGTCCCTCCTAAAATTCCTACCAGACTTAAAGGGTTTGGTATGATTTTTTTTTTTAAATGGGGTCCCTCCTAACTTTCCTAACAAGGGGTAAACAGCAGTGAGTGAGCTGCCGGAGCTTTGGCTCAGCCGATCCAGATGTTGGATCGGCTGAGACAAACTCCTTCTGCACTTCGGTTTAGCCGAACATGCAGAGCATGTTCAGCTGACCGAAGGTAGCCGAAGGCAGACAATGTACGGCTGATTTTAGCCGATGTACAGCTGAAATCAGCCATACTGAACTGAAGTGAATAGCCTAATGTAATTCGGCTTTGTTCACTTCCACTCAGTTATTCACTCGGCTGCCCTCAGCAGCTAAGTGAATAACCCTCTAAGTGCTTTGACCTCACCTATGGAGTCCTTGGCAGGTGTAAAACATTGGTGAATGAATCCATCTGCCAGAATCCAGGCAAATCTGAAAAATAGTGGCCATTGTTTTAACCAATAAATCAGTAATTTCTTTAACTGTTCTTTTTTATTTTTTTTTATTTTGCAAGCTCTCAGACACCATACAGTACACATGAGTAGAATACTAAAAGGTTAGATAAAATATGAACTATACTCTGCTTTTCAGCAATGGCTTCCCTCTGATTAATGAATGAAAGAATGACTCCCATTGTTTCTGATACACTATAAACCAAATCTCAAACCCTAATGGCCTGTCTCATATCACATGGTAGAGATAAATCCCATGTAAAGCACACAGACTTTTTTAAATGTAATCAAACACGAGACTGTATATAAACGGAGACCTGTTTTACCAGGTCTAATGAAAGGAAATAGCAATTTAGCTTGGACCACACACAGCTGATAATGCTAATATAAGGAACACACTGCTTGCAATATCAAATGCCTTATTAAATATTATACTGTCAGATATGTTTAGATAAGGTAATAAGCAGATCAGTTAATGATGTGCCTGACTTGTTATACGTGCATCTTGCTCACCATTTGCAAAAATAAACTTTTAACAAAAGCACTTTGACAAGAAGCTTAATCAGTGCACACTGCTGGAGAGCACACATTAGGTCCTTTAATCTCCCTCTTATGCCTTTACTTCCTACAGCTCTGCAGATAGTTTAATAAACTGACCTCCAAGCCTCCAGCAGGTGTATAAAAACACAACAGAATCACTGGATGTCATAATTTTTAGCATGGTGTTTTTTTCCATTAAAGAAATGTCATCCTCAGGACTAGTGACGAGCAAACCGAGCAGTTTGGTTTGCTAAACGTTCTACGCACCTAACTGAAGTCCATGGTAGCCTAATTTTGTTTTGCCTTTTTAAAGCTAATTTGCAAGCATGGGTAGCTTGGCATTGTCATGGGGACATGTACCAATGAAAACATGTGAAAAAAGGGGAAAGGGGAAACTAAAGCTGTATAGGCAATGGCAGCATTATGGTGTACATTTCCCCTTGGAGCAGCATTATCCCCTTGGAGCAGCTAGTATAACGGAGGTGTGTAAGGTCCTAGGGAAGAGCCGTATTCTACTGGAAACCCCACTGGAAGACTTGTCTCCCTTTAAATAGAATCCCTATAGTTGCACAACACTGTAGTCTCCAGCAGTACTCTATATTACTCACATTACTGCCTGCCCCCAACATCTATTTGGCTACTGTCAGCTGTTAGCCAAAGGCTTGGGTAGCCACAGGTTAACCTATGTGATCTGAGGGATAGGTGTACTGCTAGAGACTAAAGGATCAGGCAGCCAAAAAAGTGGTGGGAACTTCTGGGGCTAAGGTGGTCTTTACTAGCCCAATATATATATATATATATACCAATAACAATCATCATGAGTCAACACTTTGCACAACATTAATTGGTCTATTAAAGTGGAAACAGAGGACAGCTGAATAAAAGGAGACAACAGCAGGTCTTGTGTATAAAAAGAAAAAAGATAGTATCAAAATATATCAAGTGTATACATTTCACTGTGGTAGACTTAATTAAGTATGGAAAAGTGCCTTTAAGAACGTATCTGATTTTAAGACAAAATCCTTCCAGGGAAAGAAAGAAAATTAAAAAAAAAAATTAGATGTAAAAGGATCCCTGTCGCATCATATAGAATTTGCCTGACAGTTGTCCTATCAATTTCAGTTTGGAATGTTACATAGAGACGATCAGACTCCAAGACCCCTTGTCTAGAATTACAGCCACCAAGTGGCATTTGATTTTTGAATTACTACCACACCATTGTCCAATTTCATATTTGGCTCTTCACCCAGGCTGAAGCCTATAGTTTACAAGCCATTATTTTTGATTTATCACCTGTTTTCCAGACTGGTTGAAAATGCATACAGTTGGTCATCTTGGTTTTAATGGTGCAACAGATTTTCCGGACTTTGAAATACGCCCTGTGGGTTGGGACACAACAGATTGTGGGCTTGTTTTTCACTGGAAGTCTGGATCAGGAACCAAATGCATTATTTGACGAGGAAATAAACAACAACATTAAAGATGTGATTTACGATAACATGGAGGTGAATGTCAAAGTCTAAAGAAGAAAAAGAGAATTTTGTTCTAGACTCCCATATCTATCTAAGTAACTGGGAAGACAAAGCTTTGACTAAAGCTGAAAGCTGTTTCTATGTTTGTTGGCAAAGTCTGAATGGATTTATTAGGAAAGTGTTGAGTAGTCAAAGAAAAATGACCTTTCCTGATAAACCAACTGGAACAATCCTCAAAGATGTGTTAGGTCTTTGCAACAAAAGGCAGCCGAGAGAGGGAGAGGAAAGGTTTTAGTTTAAACAAGGAACTTTGTGTGTGGTACAAAAAAAAAAGAGAGAGAGAGATAGAGAATGTGTAAGCAAACCGGGAAGGAAAATACATGGTGTTCACCCTTAAACAATATTCCTAAAAGAGCTGAGCTTTCAGATATACCAAATGATGTCCCGGATGGTTGACTAAAGCTTAGACCTGCTAAATCTCAAAGACTTTCTGAGTCTTTGGGCTTTAGAATCCCTTCAGAATCCCTTTTGGAGGTGTGTAAAAAATGTTTTGTTTTAATGTTCTGACGCCATTTTCCATTTTTCGCTGAAGACTGTTTGTACATGAATACAGAATTTTCAGAATCTCTTTTTTTTACTGAAGGTTTTATATAGAAAAAGCTCAGCAGTATAATTAAAGTACACAATGAACAGGTCTGGAGCAGTCAACAATGTTGCAACTTCAGATCAGATAATCAGTTAACTATATGTTGCCCAAAATTGAAAACAGCAACATCTTCTTCATAAAGAATAAAGAATATAATAAAAATAATAATAAAATAACAAAATAATAACAATTATTTTAATCATGCTTAAATAAAAAGGTTTCTCAGGTTTCTTTATGGTTTTTCTACTAAAAAGTACACTTCTGTTAACAAGGTGCTACCAATCATTCACTGAGAGATTTTATAGTATTGTATATACAGGATGCAACAGGATGGTATATATAACTGAAAAGTATTGATTTGTCTGGTATATATACTTCCTCTTATCAGTTATATCAGTTTTGTCATGTCTCATTCATCTCTCCTGTTTCTATATTAGGTTAATAATATCCAGTATTAGAGTGAACTAGTTTAATTTCCACTGATATGCAAAAGTATATATCTCTCCATCAGACAGACACTCGTCTAAATCTACCTCCATTGCAAATACAGACTTGAGAGTCTAGAATAATTGTGTTTTTTCAGGGTGTCAAGAGACTAGTGTGTGTTCTGTGTTGGTGTAAAATGTCAAATCTTGTCTGTTTTCATTGTCAGTCCTGTTTTGTCAGTCTGTCTTCTCATCTTTTCTGTGTTTGTGGCTATTTAAGGTCTCCTCCATCACCAGCCAGGGCTGGCACATCCATATTATTGCCTTTTGTACTTAAGCCTCTGTTGGTTATTGCCTTTAGACTAGACCTTTCTGTCTTGTTTATTTTGATTTTGAAGTCATCTGCCCCTCCTCTCTGCCTCCTCTAATCAGAGACTGCCTCCTATTAATTGAAAAAATTAGGAGATGTTTGCTAAATGGTGGAGATGCAGGAGGGAGCGATTCCCTGTGTTCAGTATGCAGATGGCAAGTTGCTTCAGCAGCACTTGAAACAGGACTGCGCTGACTGTAAGTAGCACAGACTTCTACACTGAATTTCAGCATCCCCGGTGGCCCTCTGGATGTGACACGTGGAGAATTACTTGTAATCAAGCTGACCGAATGTATGTTTAAAAAATAGATAATTCCTGGAGTTCATTTTTAATGCATGCTTTTTTTGCTGGGATCTTCTAGCTGATCATGTGACATCCATGGGTCTTCTTTCTCTTCTACCTGAGGTATTTTGCTGTGAGCCATGACTGGTGTGCTGATGCACTATCCGCAAGGAGGTGTGTCTATGACAGCCCGGGCCTTTCAGGAACTGGTTTAAATTATGCTGGCTGTCTATCAACCCAAAAGAGTGGACGGCAGTGGAGCAATAATTCTACAGGGGCTAACTCTGAAGAAGCATTAAGTATTTCAGTGAGAGCTCCATTTTTATTTTACAATATGAATAATCAGTCTGAGCTGTGCTATAAACCCAAAAAAACAAACTACTGTGTACAAAGTAAATAACAGTGACAAAACACTGTGTCACTGTTATTTACTTTGTACACAGTAGTTTGTTTTTTGGGTTTATAGCGCCCTTCAGACAGATTATTTAGTTATTGAAGATTCATGCTGTAATTAGAACACCCAATAACTTTATATAGTTCAAGTACAGAAGATTTTGTGTTGAAATTTTATTTTACAACATGCTGGAATATTTTTTTTCTGTATTATAAGAAACTGCAGTTTCCCTCTAATATTGTGAACAGGTCAGTATTAGCAAAGCAATCAGTTAGAAAAATTAGATATGGTAGCATATGTTAGCATGGAGAGTCAAATTGGTTGATATTTTTTCTCTGTCACTTATGGGTTATACGAACGAAATTCAAGCCCTCTATGGCTACCTTTAGTGTGTCTGTGTATATATGGATGTTTTCAGCAATGTCTACAGTATTCCTGTAAACACCCTTAAATCTCTCCCTAATCGTCAATAGTAAACACTCTCAAATATCTCCGTAATCTTCTATAGCACTATATAACACATGGTTAGTGTGCCTCGGATTCCATGTAAAAGTAGAGAGATTTGTTTTTACAATCAGCACCAGCATATTATTATCACCTAAATTTCCCTCCAGTCAGTGAGCTTTGCCTATCCAAGTGTGCTTAAAGACACATAGAAAAAATGTACCTGGGAGCTCTGACCTTTTTAGAGAGGGGAATTGTACATAAGAAAACAAGAAAACCTTCTGGAAACTTCTTTGTGTGTTAAACAAAACAGAAAAGTAACAGAAATGAAGAGAGCAATAACAGTATTTACATACTGTCTTGAAACAGTCATACAAGTGGTGATTTTGTGTGAATTTAAAGGAGATCTATGAGGTAAGTGATTTCCACTCATCCTCATAGTTAGAGCCGACCTATGACAAAGAAGCTGCCTCAGTTCAGCTCTATCGATCGGGAAGTGAGCAGAAACATGAACGATCGGCTCACTTCTCGATCATCTACCTGCAGGGATTCCCTCTCTCCCTGCTCCGATCTTCCAGCGCTGACTTAAGGAACGGACGGGAGAGGGGACGGGCACCGCTGGCTTTGCCTCTAGATAGGCAAAGCCAGCTGTCACTCGCGCAGCTGGGTAGATCTCGACAGTAATGTCGGGATCCGTCCCGGCTGTGGCCATCTCAGTATACCGCAAGCTGTAGCTCGCGGTATATTGAGCTTTGGGTCATGGGAGGATGTTAGTTTGTGTCCTCCCGTGACCCTGGGGAGAACTATGGGGAAAAGCATTGACCCCATAGTTCTCCTTTAACTTATATGTTGATTTCACCAGACCAAATCATCCACAGATTTCTATATGTCTCAGAGGCTGCAGAGGCCATCTCTACATATCAAAGGTCTCATCTTGATGCACCAATGTGGCCTTTTAAACCTTTTTAACCTCTTTTGATCCACCAGGAATTGCAAATAAGATTGAAAGTATTCAGCAGAAACCAAGCAATTACTGTAGAGTTTGTATTAATCAAAAGAACCTTTTGATGCACAACATTTTATAGTAGTATGAAACTTCCAAACTCGTTTTCAATAATGAATTAGGATCAAACAATTATACATTGCTTAGCAAAATATTTCTTTAAATGTTTGCCCAAACACTTACAGTCATCATATGTGTTTATTGATTCTGCGCTGGATGGGTGAAACAAAAGTGCTCTGTCTTAAACTAAACTAAGTGATTAAATAAGAAGGCTGCGGCAATAAGGACCAACAAAGGTCAAATCGTATATGTTTTCAATATATGCAGCGCCAACGGAAAATGGTGGATAAATTCAGTGAATGTGGTTAAGACAATATACCGCAAACAATAAACAACAAATTATGTACTGAAATTGTGTTAATCCGTGTACTTCTTTTTTCAAACACCATGGGGGTGATTTACTAACCTAAACACACGCACGGACCAGGTGCGTGTGATTTTCACACAGCAAAACGTATTTATCAACCAAAAAGTCTCTAAAAAGCATATTTCCACTAATGCCATATATGGAAAAATCATGCACATGATGCATATATAATGCTGCTTCACAGTTTAGACAAAAATGGTTAGCTCATGCATTTACATTCCTGCATTCATCAACGCAAGCAACACAACATAGAGCTAATTTACACAACATCACCTTGCAATTCATGCTTGGCTTTGCACAACACACCTGCTGGGTGTGTACACACTACAAAGGTGTTTAGATTCCACCCATAGATCATGCTGGGAGGGAACACACTACAGAGGTGTATACATGTTCGTGGTGTGTTTATAAGGTTAGTAAATCAACCCCCATGGGTGCAATAAGGTGTTTCAAGTGTGGAAAGTTTATAAATTCAAAAAAAGAGTTTATAAATTAAAAGAAACAGAAAAATGTTCCGTGATAATTGTTGGGGATGCGGGCTAATGCCGTACGTCTCCCCTGGGGGTGTGTACTCACCACAATCTAGTGGCTGTAGTAAGCAGCCTGAAACGCTTTGAAGGAAACAGATTTTCCCGGAGCCGTGACGTCCTCGCCGTAACTCTCAACGGTCCCCAGCCAGCAGATGGTTTGTCTCCAAAATCATATAAGAAAAGAGCCTCTCATTGCGTAGCAATTTCAAAAAGGATTTTTTTTGAATCAAGTAAAAGCAGGACAACGAAATCCAAAAAAATATTCCGATCGGCAGACAGGATACTCTGTAAACTCCTGTGTCTGGTGTAGCATAAAGTTAGGCCCGCCCCTATGCGTTTCGTCTTACTGACGTCCTCAGGGGTTTAGCAGGTCCGCTAAACCCCTGAGGACGTCAGTAAGACGAAACACTTGGAACACCTTATTGCACCCATGGTGTTTGAAAAAAGAAGTACACAGCACTTGTCTTAAAAAACTTTTTCAATTTATTTGATATGTATAAATGTACATTCGTTGTATATTTCCACATTTTTATTAAGTTTGATTGATTCACGGATTAACACAATTTCAGTACATCATTTATTGTTTATTGTTTGCGGTATATTGTCTTAACCACATTCACTCAATTTATCCACCATTTTCCGTTGGCGCTGCATATATTGAAAACACTTACAGTCATCAATTATGGCGATTTTATGATATTGGTCACCCATACACGTATTACAAAAAAAGTTTCCAGATTTATGGTTATAACACTAGAGTGCTCGTTTTGTCTACTTTGAGTGCGTTTAATATAAATGAACGCTCAATGACACACTGGGCTGTGATCGATACTTTCACCATTTATTTTTGTTACATTTCATTGTTACATACCGAGATATTGATTTCCGGTAATCGCACACTGTATTTTTTTCCTCTTTAAACTAAGAGATTGTTCATCACTAATATTGAATTAACATTCACTCAGACCGAGCGCAACTTATTTGCTACACAATCATGTTTCAGAACAGTTGGCTCCAACTCTCTCAGCTCCACTTCCCTTAACTTCCTGTGCAGTACAAGATTGCACGGCACAGCACAATCTCCAGCAGCTATCCATCTATGCTTGGAGAAGGAAAAGACAGGGCAGTAGGGGGGAAGAGAGTGTCTTTCCTTGCTGTGCCTGTGTGTTCGTAGACACATACACAGCTTACTAGTGCACACAGGGGTGGCTCCATAGGATCATGCAAGGGAAAGGAGTGTCCCTAAAACAGGATATCAGGGCCAGTGCTAGCTGATTATGCCGGAAACTAAAACTTTTACACGTCAAGGAGCAGCTTCCATTGTGATTTTATCCGCATTTGAAGTAGCTTAAAAACCTTTTGACTTTATTATGACTTTAACTGCAATTGAATTGAAATGAAATTGAAATGGGGAAAATAGTCACATTTTTCTGTCACAAAGAAAATGTTGCTCAAAATCTCCATTTTATGTCTTTGATTACTTTACAATTTTGATTAAAAATCGAAAGTTCGATTGCTTGATCAAATTGCCATATGTATGGCCAGCTTTAGGCCAAGCCTTTTCCTTAAACCCAGACCTATTGCTGACGATACACATAGCAATTTTCAAGCCTCTTTCAACCAGCATTTGGAAACTGATACAGTTAAATGTGAATGAAAGAATAAAGACAACCTATCATTAACTAATTCAGTTGACCATAATAATAATAATTGGAGTTTCTTCAAATCAATCACCTAATGATCAATCGAAAATAGAGGATTATTCAATTAATTATTTTTCAGTTGTGACGGATAACTAAATCAGATTTAAAATCAAACGATAGAACTGCTAGGTAGATTCCAATTTAGATTGCATTCAGTCTTTTACCATAAATAGAAATATGAGAAAAATTCCAAATAATAGATGATAAAATAACTAGAAACTCATGGGGAGGGTGGATTTTGCAACTTTTTATGTGTCTGCACATTAGCGCCATAAGCTGCAGTCTTTTATTATTAACATGGGAACGTAGCATGGCATGCTTTCATGTTTGTTTGCCTTAGCATTTATGTATTTTCCAATTTTATGGGTAAATGTTGCCAAAATGTAAATACTTGCCGTAGTAGCGTTTCCCAAAATATTTCTGCTTTCTTTCATTTAGATAGATGGAGAGTTGTGACGGATCTGGGTGGGAGCAAAGGGGAATAGAAAAACCCTTTATTTTGCTAATGCCATAAAGGAATAACGCAGGACGTGGTGCAGACAGAATGCTGCAGACATTAATGTTTAATGTGCTTTACTCAAGCCGTTATTGAAGCAAATTTCAGAGCTTGGAATAATTGTGTTATTCTAATAAAAACAGAGAGGGTCCCAGGAGTGGGGAGCCCAAAGATGTTGTTTCCTTGAGAAACTCTAACGAGTCTGCTTGAACATCACCATTAACTTTGTAATTTTCTAATACTTTGACCTCGAGTCTCCATAAATATCCCATTTATAAAAACAAACACAAGTTTCCTGGCAAAAACTGCATTAAAAGGAATACAGTATCTATGTGAGGACAGGGGATGAAAGGGATCTTTCTTCTTATGTATATTTAAGCTACTTTTAAGTCAGTCACCACTAAGATAAAGGGCCTTATTTTATAACTTACTTAGCTAAGCTATTTTAACAACCCCCCACATGCACTATTAGGAGGTCACGTGCACACTATTAAAGGTGGGATCTGTGTTTG
This sequence comes from Nanorana parkeri, assembly GCF_000935625.1. Lineage (NCBI taxonomy): Eukaryota > Metazoa > Chordata > Amphibia > Anura > Dicroglossidae > Nanorana > Nanorana parkeri. The sequence goes on along the minus strand of NW_017306271.1, from coordinate 1,909,734 downwards.
GTGTTCCATGATTGGCTGCCTCTATCCCCGCTGCAGATCTATTTCAGGAACGGAAACAAGAAATAACCTGAATATGTTAAAAGGGAAATATTTTGCAGGTCTATTTAGTGAGCATGTGTGTAAGGTGTGGGGGTGGTCACCATAAAATGTTTGCGGTCTACCATCAGGAAGGAAACTTTCAAGGGAGTACATGTCAAAGGGAGGGCCGTGGCTACCACCAGGGGTGTCCCTACACTTTTTGCTGCTGAGTAGGAGAGGGTTGCTGGTGGTGCACATTACATGGGGGTAATGTTACCTCTGGCTCTGGCTGGTATCCAGACCTGCTCACTAATGTCACGGGTTGCCAGAAGCCGAGCAGGATGCATAGGCCCTCCCCCCCAAACACAAATTACACAAAGAGATGCCGCCTAAAGGAAAAACCTCAAGCTGCCTTATTATAGGAATGGCCAAGGGTTCCACCGACGAGCTAACTAACCAGTGGTGGGGTAGAGAAGAGGGGAAGGAAGTTGACAGAGCATTGGTGGAGGAAAAAGAGGGTTGGTGACCCGAAAATGGTTGTAGTCTACCTCCAGGAGGGAAAGGTGCATGGAAGTATAGTTCAGAGGGAGGGTGCAGGGGCCATGGCTACCACAGATTAGTTAGCAAGCCAGTGGTGGGGAGAAGAGGATAGAAGAGGGATGTTTGCGAGGCTAGGCTTTCGGTATTCTAGTCAAAAGAATGCCTATGACAGAAAGGGAAGGGTCATGGAAGCATTAGTAAGGGCTCACAAGGATGATCCCTTTATTGTCATACAGGTAAGTTGATAAGTGGAATTGGAGCAAAGGTGATGCCCCCTCTAGATTGCACTGCAGTAGCTTTGACTTAGCATTGGGCGCTTTGGACTGCTTAGAGATAGACAAAAATGTGCCTGTTGATGAGATCAAGCATTTTGGACTGGTGCTGGAGCTTTATTCCGTCAAAAACAACAGTAGGACATACCGTATTTTTCGCTCCATAAGACACACTTTTTTTTCCCCAAAAGGCGGGCAAAAATGCCTGTGCATCTTATGGAGCGAATGTGTGAGAGCTGAGGCGGCGGGGCTGATAGTGTACCCAGGGGTGTGGAATCCCTATTGCCTGGTGCCCGGGACATGCAGTTACGGGCGCCCGGCGAGTAGTTTTTTGTACATATAGCCCTGCTCCTGACAAGCAGAGCTAAATGTATAGTGTGGAGCCGCTGCTCGTTTTCATACAAGTGATCTGATTAGATCACTTGTATGAAAGGAGCAGCGGCGAACCTTTTTGCCCCCCCCTCGCCACGTTTTTCGGGGTCTCCCGCTCTTCTGGCCACGGCATATGAGCTTACCATAGAGCCCGTAGAGCAGACGTTCTTCGTCTGCTCTGTGTGATCACTGAGACCGTGGCGCTGTAATCACAGCACCACATGTCTCAGCTGTCAGGAACTACACAGAACCCTACCCTCCCTAGGTGCGTCTAATGGTCAGGTGCGTGTTATGGAGCGCAAAATACGGAATATATCTTTCTATACTTTTTTTGTTTAAAAAAACTACAATAGGGCTTTAAAATAGTTCCTGACCAGCACTACTTTGAGTCCAAAAGGAGGAGGATGAATCTATATTTCATTTTAAAATTTTAAAATGTAGAGCCCTGCCAAATGTTATTCCATTGAACAATGTGACCACCTTGGAGGCCAGTGAGGGCACTCCTGCAACCAAGTGGAAGGCCTGCTTTCCCTTATGTCAAACGTGGGAAGCACCACTTCAGGGTTCTGGCCAGTTCAGTGGCGGAACTACCGCCGGTGCAGCCGGTGATGGGGCCTGTGGCTGTGGGGGGGCCCAGTGGGGTCCGATCCGGTTTTTCACCTCCGCGTCCATAGTAACAAGCAGCGGGAGGGGAGTCACAGGAGGCGTGTGTGTGTCACAAGCCCCTCCCCCTGCAGTGCTCAAATCGAAACTCCCTGGCATGCGGTCCTCTGGCTGGGTAAGTCCGAGTGCGGGGGGGGGATGGGGGGGGGAGGCTAGAGTATAATAGTTGTGAAATGCTATTTAATGTTATCAGACAAGTGGATTATAATGGGGAATAATACACTGTAATGTTCCCTATTATAATCTATTTCTCTGATTTAATGATTACAGGTAGGCATGTGATCTATCAAAGTTTGAGACTACGTTAGAATGTGTGACCAGTGATGTCTTGGGAGGGGGGCCCAAGATAAAATCTTGCACCAGGGCCCTTTGGTTATTAGGTCCGCCACTGGGCCAGTTGTAAATGGACCGAAGACCTACTATTACAACTTCCAACTTACACTTTAGATAAAGGCAAAGTCTTTACTTTCAATAAGATTCTTACAGCTCATGATGTAGCATGATTTTATGGCTTTTGTAACAGTTTATACACAGCTGTTTACCTTGCAGGCCACACTCCACACTGTTGTAGCCCCAAAAAATTGCCATACATATCCCTTACTAAGAACAATAATTGAAAGGCTTTTTACTGGTACCCAAGGGGCAGGGAGCCAAAGTCAGGGAACGTTAGGACCCAGTAGCTAATTATACTAAATCAGAAAGGGACACAGAACATGTGCTCTTCACGTCCAATTCATTTAAAGGCACTTCCTGAACTTGTGCTTCTTATCCAATTTGAATATAACTGTATGTAAACTATAACAATAAACTTCTTTTATTTAATCCCTATTGTATTAATTATACCATTAAAGGCATTTGTCATATCTGTCCGCTAAGTGCAAAAAAAAAAATTTGGGGATTCTTACAGAAATCCAGTTTGCTGATAACTTCCTGTTTCCTCTGCAGTGTTATTTCAAACAGTGTTACCAGCTCTGGCTAGTTCACCTCTACAGAACAACACTCTGCATGTTATGAGGCGAGGTGGTGTTCTGTAGTCCTAATACACTTCCTGTTCAGGATGTTGTCACCCTAGGACAAAAAGTGTATTACTGGCAGGATAGAGAGAAAATAAAGGACACCTAAGAACTGATAACCTGCAATATATTACAATATTGTTCTTAGATTGAGATGTGCCTTAAAATTTGCTCTTTAAAATAGTGTATGTGTCAGATGCCTTGATTTGAGTCCCTACAATTGAATGTGTAAAACAAGGCAGATGTTTTAAACACCCTCTAAATGAAATTCCAAGTTGAAAATAATAATAGGCATAGCGTTCATATTCTCACAGCTGGCACAAAAGCAGTCACATTCATGGAGATGCATATGTGATACTACAAAAATAGTCATAATTAAGTCAAGCTGGAATATTCAGTGACTAAGTATAAAAACACAACAGTGCTGAGCTCAGAGAGCACTACAGACACAATGCTGTCTGTGCATTAGACTGAAAGAGAAGAAGTCCAGGTCCTCTTCTTTGTGACAGGTGTTCATCATATGGTGCTATAGTTTCTGTTGGCAAAAAACAGGAGCCCTCAACAATTTGTTACCAGTTATACAGTAAGGTGCACACGAAATGGGCTTTGAACAGTGGTACAGTAGATGGCACCCCATACACGCGATCCGCCGGCTCTACAGCCGGCGGATCGCTTGTATGGTAACAGGCATCGCTGCCTGTTTTTAAATTTCGGCCGATTCCCGCGCGTGTCTGAGGGGGGGCGTGTCTGAGCGGACGTCTAAAGACGCCCGCTCAGATCTAGAGAGCTCCGGGCCGGCCGTTTTTTTTACTACGGCCGGCCCGGAAGTGGTTAAAATAGATGCTGCTCCTTGATGAATAAAAGTTTTAGCTTAATGCAGATACAGCTGGTCCCCCGAGTTCTGGTCCTGATATCCTATTTTAGGGTAGGTTCACACCATTTTCTGGACCAGATCTGATCTGGAAAATGGTGTGAACCTGCTCGCAGTTCCAGTGCATTCCAGACCAGACAAAATGAGACTTGCAGTTTTTTGGTCTGGTCTGGAACAGACTGCGCTGGTGTGAACAGAGTCCGGAAATAGCATAGGACTACATTAGGATGCATTTTGGATCTGCATACAATCTGGTCTGGTCTGGAGATGACCTGGATGTGGTGTGAATAGGCCCTTAGGGTGGATCCTTTCCCTTGCAGGATCCTATGAAGATACACTTGTGAGTTCTGGTAAGCTGTGTGTGTCTCTACAAACACACAGACACAGCAGGGCACAACCATTCCATGTCCCATGCTCCTCACTCCACCTTTCTGCCTTCTCTAGTTAAGTAGATGGACAGCTGCTGTAGTCTGCTCTGTCCCTTGTGATCTTGCACTGGACAGGAAGCTCAGAGAAGCTGAACTGAGAGAGTTAGAGGCATCTGTTCGGAACATGATGACTGTAAGTGCCAAGGAAAAAAAGTGCTGGACAATGTATATTTGTTTGATCTGGATTCAGTATTCAAAAAAGTTTGAGAGTTTAAAACATCTTTAAATATCTAAGGACAGTGTATGACCTCTACAGGTACTGCAGGGAAGGAATGGACCTTTCAGGACAATGGTTACTGACCAGAGCATTAATATGCACACTAGGCCATATGATCACATGTTTATGCCATGATTGTTTTGCAGCAGTCAGCTTCCCCATCTATAATCTTGTTTCTATGGGTGAACTTACATGCAGAAAAGAAAATTGTTTTGCAGAGACACTTTGGCTTGGTATGTGATTTCTCAATCACATCTTTTTACAATTATGTTAATGAACTGAGTGTTCAAAAATACTTGTAGATCTCTAACAGACTTTTTAAAAATCAGATTTCAAAAACAATGGAGGTTAGCAGTAACCAAAACAAAGGGCAGACTTATGCAGTCACGGCCTCCATAGTGGATTCTTAGAATATGTGAAGAAATTAAAAATTCAGTTTACAGCAAAGCCCGAGCTGCTATAGTTGGAATGATAGTGGTGGTGACATCCTGGATGGGTTATGGACAGCGTTAAAGATCCTGGTGAAATGTGTCTGAAGTGTATCTAAACAATGTCAGTTTTTTTGCCATTTGTGTCCAGTTTGGAAAAGGTTGTAAACCTTCCTAAAAAACAAATTTTGGTTTTACAGTAAATACACTTTAAATAAAAACTACTCTATATAGATTCTATAGCCATCATTCATTGTTCACCAACTGGCTGTCATATTCCAATGGAAATTTAAATTTGTGGCTTGGAGGGAAAAAAAACAGTTGTCATAGCTTGTCTTATGTAAACATTTGAAAATTCAGTGTTAAATCATTATAAAAGAAAGTGTAGAGTGTTGGGGGGAGTTAAGCATTTAGGCACAGGGAAGGCCAAGCCAGGGGGCACGTCAGTGCTAGGGATAGTTAATACCAAAGGAGAAAAGTTATGGCAACTACAGGATTTACAATTGCTCTAATCCCTAAGGGTTCTACCAGTGGCTAGATATTAAGGCTGTGACTACATACCACCTTATTTAGCTTTACTTACTTGCCAAAGTTTTAAGATATCTTGAAGTCCGAGGTCCCGTTCATACTTTGCCAGGCATTCACGCAACGCGGAAAAAGGTGTGGCGTTCCAGCGTTGCCATTACGTGTTAATAGCATTCCAAACATGGCAGGGAAAACTTGTGTCTTTGCCCATGTGTTAACACACAACAAACGCACGGTCGAAAAATTTGTAAAGCCACCGTTCAAACTGCTGCATGAGCTTCTATCATGTGTAGGACAACCCATTGAAATAAATGGACTGCCATAAGCTGATGCCTGGCAAATGCAGAAAAATGTGTATAAACACAATGTGTGTTCATGTGCGCTGCAAGTGTAAATGGGGCCTAACGCTTGCTGCCCTATTAACTGCCTAAGCTCACAGACTTAGAATGTCAAATTACTGAACTGAGACCTGTAATTGTCTACATTTCTCTTAACAACAGAGCTCTGTTATTTGACAGTGGCATGCCCTCTCAGGAGACGGAAGGTCACTATCAGACTTCAGTTGACATCAAGCTGGTGTCAAGCTCCAGCAAGGAAAGTAAAGATAAAAAATACAACAGAATAGAAAATTATAATAAACTAAGACTGAATATTCAGATTTTTGCATAAGAAAAGCCATGATTTAAGACAAGGGAAATATACTGCTGAATGTTGTTTAATTCAACAGTAAGTCTTCCCAATCTGCATATTGCAAACAAATATCATTATACCTTCTGGGAACTCATTTACTGGTTTTGATTGTTTTGTACAGGCATGTGTGTGTGTGGGTGTGTGGGTGCCTGCGTGCGTGCGTGCGTGTGTGTGTGGTGTGTGTGTGTAGTGTGAGAATGCATGTATTGTCCTCTGTCCATTGGAAATAATAAAGAAAAATATTGTGTATCTGGACCTATACCAATGATTCACATCTATGGCTCATTGAGCTCTGTTATTTCTAAGCCATTGTTTCTAGTTTTAGATACTCATTAATGACAGGTTTGGTATCATTGAATGGGAGCAAGGCCAATGTGGTGTCTGTACTGTATATAAAAAGAGATGAAGGTCTTTGCCCTTTAACTACAGGCTTGTAAGTTTAATAGTAGCTAAGAAACTCGAGGGTCTAATAAAAAAAACACATACAAGAATATCTACTAGAAAACAATATGATAAGCTATAGACAGCATGGATTCCTGAAGAACTGAAGATGTCAAAGAAATCTACTTCTTTTAAGGAAGTGAACAAAGACTCACAGGGTATTTCACTAAACTGCTGAAGGCCGAAGTGAACAGAGTAGTACATCGACTGAAATCAGCTGTACATCGGCTGAGCTGAAGTGCAGAAGGACTTCGACTCAGCCGATCTGTTAAAAAATAGGAAGTATTAAAAAGAAAGAAAAATATTTTTTTTTTAAAGAAAAATAAATAAATAAATAATTGGACGGAGCTAACAGTGACAGCTAGCTCCGCCCAACTGTTTTCTATTGGTCGGCAACTGCTAGAGTCTTCTAGCAGGTCCTGGTCAATGAATAACAACTGGGCAGAGCCGGCCGTGTTGCCCAGCTGTCATTAGCGGGACGAATGGCCGGCCTTCGGCAGGCTGTTCGCCCTGCTTCGGCTGTCACTCTGGCTCAGTCGAGCCGTAGCATATGCCCCTCTCCGTGCCAATGGGGACAAGGGCCTCTTCCCTACAAGACCTGGGGCGTTAGTTATGGGGGTGTGGGCAGGGGGCTTATTCACATCAGGGTACCCCTTTAATAAAGGGCCACCCAGATGCGCCCCCCCCCCCCCTTGGGAATGAGTAAAGGGTACTTGTACCCCTACCCATTCACTAAAGGGTTAAATAAAATTGTAAAAAAGAGGCCAGACTTTTGAAAAAATCCTTTGTTTGGAAAAAAAACAAAAGACAAGACGTAATCCAGTGTCAATCAAAATGTCCAGCAGTGTCCACGACAACGGTGACTCGATAAAATAAAAAATAAAACAATTAAAAATAAATAAAACATTTTTAAACGACGTCCGCCGTCCCGTCCGCTCGCGGCGAACTACCGCCACATAATGTCATTTTGACAGATGCCAGCAACAATTGGGCGGAGCTAGCGGTGACAGCTTGCTCTGCCCAACTGTTTACAGTTGTAGGGCATCTGACAGAGGAGCCATGATTGGGCAAAGTCATCATGACTTTGCCCAATCATGGCTCTTACAGTTCTCTGTGCTCTGATTGGGCAAATCTTGTACCTGACCTGCAGTGAGGTGCAAGGCTTTAGCCAATCAGAGCTTCATAAGGTGCGGTGCCTTGTGGGGCGCTCGGTGTGCGAACAGCCCGCCGAACGCCCTGAGAGTTCATGTGTTCGCCGAACACACGAACTGTCGATGTTCGAGTCGAACTCACAGTTGACTCGAACATCGAGCCCATCACTAGTTCAGAGTATGAAGGTTTTTAAATGTATGCGTACACCAAACTTTTCTTTTTAGTTTTGGATAGAGTGAGGAAGGGTTAAAATCCTTATAGCTTTTTCTGTGAGGGTAATTCCTATCTCAGAGAGTTGTCTGTCCTAGTTGGAAGATTTCTCCTCACCTCCTGCTCTGGTGGCAATTCTAAAATTTTGCATTTCCCCCACTTTGTGTCTTATGACAAATAAGGGGAGGTGAATCTCCCCAAATGGAACACAGATGGCAATAAAACCTGCCAGGGAGGCTCGCCCTTTTCCACTCTATCCAAAACTAAAACAATAATAAAAGTTTTGCCTTTACATAGACTTTAATATTATTGAATTTTGTCTTTTGGTTGAACTCAATGGACATGTCTTTTTTTAACTTAACTATGTACAGGAACTATGTATTTAGTTATTTCAGCACCTCCTCATTTTTAAATATCCTCTTTTCAAATCACAGTTCTTCATTAGCAGTAATTCTCTCTTGAAGTTTATTATTTCTATGAAAGGGTTTTCACAAAATGCACCGAAAACCAACCTGTAGTCTGTACTGTGCCGATAAGCCGTTGTTTTGCTATTAGGGATATTTAATTACTCCCAGGACATTGTCGCATTTTCATGTAAATCTTAAACCCAGCAAAGCCATGTTATTTCCTAGTACATGTGCAATCATTCAGGTGGTGGCATTTAATACCACAGAGGAATCGTGCCCACCTACAGAATAATGCACCTTTGAGATAAAACCTGAGAATAGAGAGTTTGGCAGGGCAGGAACAAGCCGTACATCTGGGAACCGAATCAGCTGTACACAGGTGGCTGCACCGATGATCTGCCAACCAGCGCTAAAGTTATAATAATTCAGTGTCAATTCTTCTACATGTGTTTGGCATACTCCAACAACAGAATGTCAGATTCAGCACTGATAAATCAATCAGTAAATTAAAATGTACTATAACAAATAAAGATGACTTTCTGAATTAGTTGAATTTTCTCAGTCTTACTTTCTAGAATATTAAATGTTGTAAAAAAAAAAAGAGATGTTATACAATGAAAGTGGATCTGTACTCAAATCTTAACCTAACTACAGCTTTTCAAATCCCCTCCCTCTTGAAGCTATCCCACTTCAGAAATGTAAGTATTGCAATAAAAACTGCATTTTGTATTTTTAGACCTACTGGTAATTTTCTTTTTAGCTTTAAGTATGGGTCAGTTGTAAAGAGGCATTGTAGTTGTATATGTATTTGTTAACATTACATTTTGACCACTTCAGGACCAGCGTGTTACACCCCCTTCCTCTCCAAGACTTTTTTTAGTGTTGTGATGGTTTGACTGATAATTACTTTACCCAAATTAATTGTATAACATATGAAATAGGTAATTTTTCTTGATACATTTGGACCTAAATGAATTCAGGCTCTGGTACTGGATGATTCTGGTACTGGCTGTGCAGGCACTGATTTGGGCTGGCACAGAGTCTGGATGGCACTGGTACTTAGTGTACAGACACAGGTACTGGATGACACTGGTACTGGCTATATAGGCATTGCTTCTGTCTGGCAGTGGTACTGGGTGACAGTGGTACTGGTTCAGCTGGTGATCATTTTGTGATCACTGTGATTGGTCACATTGATTACCTGATTTCTCCTATCTCCTAAGGTGTGCCAATACACCTTACGAATATCTGCCGATTTTCTTATGCGATCGCGTTTTTGTAAGGTTGATGGGCAGTGTACAACTGCAAATACTGTACAATCGATCGACTTTTGACTAACCAGCAGGTTAGAAAACTTCGGACGATCGTACGATTTTCGCAAGGTTGGTGGCGTTTCCGTACGTAAAAATTCGTACGATTTCCACTGCACATGCGCAGACGAAAATATGTGCGGCCGATTACCAGCATTCGTCCAGGGGCTTTCTTTTAATTACGGCTGATCCAACCTTGCGATAATCGGGGTAGGATAGGGCCGCCGTACAAAAATTACAGTAGTTACAGCAACAGTTTTTTTTTGGGGGGGGGGGGGGGAAAATAGGTTTTTTTTCTAGAAGCATACCAGGAACACTAGAGTACACCCTAAGGAAGCATTTTTTAAGAAGTTACCGCAGCAGATTTTCTTTTCTGGGAGGATAAAGGTTTTACATAATTGAATAAAAGCTGACCAGTGTAAGCACCCCATCAGTGTTAAATGGTTTGTCTCAACCCTCCAACCTCCAATTTTGATGGACAGCTTAGTCTGTTAAAGGAAATTTAAAAAATACAGACTTAGCAGCCAGATCACCTGGAAACAATAATGGAAAAACATAGAAAACCAATAAAGCTACCACATCTAAGAATTGAAAAGCTGCACAGTATAAATATTTTGCTTTTGGGTTGAGATATGCGTTAAACTTTTTTCTATAAATAGTTTGCATTTATCTATGTCTGGGAATGGTGGAAAGCATTTTGATGCTTTTTTAAAATCCTGCTGCGAGTTACAAATGTTTGGAAGCCAGAACCAATGTGTCTTAGGCTTCTTAGGCTGGGAGAAGCAAATTACAGTTCATGCGAGAAAGAGGTACTTTTTAAAATCCAGATAAACAAATCATTTGCTTACATACAAATGCACTACTAAAGCATGTGAAGTTTCATAACTGGTCCCACTTTGAGACCACTTGTATTTTACTTTCAAAACAGACCTCTACTGAAGACATATTTCCTTGGTACAAAGGTACAACAGAGTCCACCACACACCCAGTTTCTCCCAGACCAGAAATTTCACTTTAGCATCCTTTGCAGGTACAATAGGAAATAGCAGTTCACCTATTCAAATAAAAAGACTATTGGTAAGCGGCCTTTTATTTAACTGATGGACCTAGCTCCCTGAAGAAATTATAACACATGAACCAAGCTCTCTGATACTTATAAATGAGGAAAATAAGGTTTTGGCTTAAAAAAAGATAACAAAAGTTGTAGTTAAGATGATGTCAACTACCTCCTTTTGTATTCCCCATTCCATAAGGTGCTGACTACTGACATCAGATCACAGTGGATGGCCTCATTCATGGGATGCGGGCTGAACCATCTTAAATGGCTCTTCCACCCTCTCCATGGCCTTTTCTACATAGACCCTATTGAAGTAGATGCCTACTTGTTGGCCTATAGAGTGCACTACACTTGAGGAGATAGGGAGCATGAGGTAGTATGAGGTGGGTCATAATAATTAAAACTGAAATTGTTGTTATACTTTAAATGACAACAAAGGCATGTATGGCAGCTACCAGGTTGCTAGCGATGCATGTTGCTGAATGTTACTGGATGTGGCCATTTGCTTTTATCTTAGGGTCAGGCAGCTTATAGCCATTAAAGTTTTCAAGTCCTGTCCCCCTTCCCTCAACAAGCCGTATACAGTGTTGTCTGCTGATGACGCAGAGACATTAAATTCTACATTTGTTATATGGCTTTAAATATTTAAAAGCTGTTTTCACCATCAGGAAACCCACCCTGAGAAATGCCATGCAGCCATCGCTGGAGTGAATGATGACAGAACGTGGTTACAAAGAGGCTGCAGGAGATTAGCAGCGCTGGAGGAAAAAATGGATGAGAATAAGGTAAAATCAAGCATTTTAGGTAAGTAAAAGGGGCATTTAAGTAGGTTTTTTTTTTTCAATTTATTACATCGGAGAAAGGGCATGTGGGATGGGTGGCAGGCTGAGGAGTAGCTTTAAGGAGTCAACAAAAACCTAAGGGAAGACATTAAGTTGATAAGCAAGAGCAAGGACAGTGCTCATCTTAATGTTTTACCTTATAGCTGAAAATGGAAAACCCATATACGCACATACAGTATATTGTACAATGATATATCTGATCAAAAGATTAGAAATGAATTAATATAGCAACCGCCTTATAGCAAGGAAAAATGGGAATCATCTGACATGCACCAAATAGTTGATTGCTGTGCATAGAGAAGATCTTCAATGATTATCCAGCTTTAATATATCACAATATATTAAAATGACAATATCACATTTTCTTCGAGGTGGAAATATGCATTAAGAGCAGACTATGCATTAAACCTAAATCAAACAGCTATTAAAATATGAAGACATCCTGAGCTGCAGCTTCCAGTATGCTTTGCTAGAAAAGGACTATTCCCTTAGCTGAACTGTTTGTCTTAAGTCATCGAAGCTTTAGCTCTGGATTCCGCAGTGCTTTAAGAATTAATTGATAAGCTTTTAACGGCTCAACATCAGACTAAATGTTTGAATCTAGCTTGTTCCTAGGAGGGATTGAAGCTAAGCCTCGCAGAGTGTTGTCAGACCTTAAGGCTCAGCCAGAGCTTCTTAGCTACGTTTGTATAAGCTCTAAATAATGTATTCTGATAGTTCAATAAGGAAAAAATCTCATTTATCCGCTTGAAGTTAAATATCAGAGGTATATTTTGACATACGAAAACTAAAACAGTGGCACAGGCCAGAGCCGTAGCTAGCTCCTTTTGCACCCGAGGCAACAACAGAAAATTGCGCCCCTCAACAGACATGTGATGTCACCTGATACTGCGCAGGCGCTGCGTCATGTGACATCATGCGCCCCACCTTTTGGCCACATGCACTGGTGGCCAAATCGAAATAGCATAAAATTTTTTAGTTTGACGAAACTAATAAAATGTGTGTGTGCGCGTGTGTGTGTGTGTGTGAGGGGGGGGGGTGGTTAGTGTTGGGGGGGCTTCAGGGAAATATCAGGGGTCTAAACAGAGACACAGAGCCCTCAATTTTTTTTTCTGTAGACTCTGTAGGTAGGTAACACATGAAATAAAGAGGTCAGGAGCAAGAAACGCATGGAGTACAGGGGTCAGGAGTGGGTAACACATGGAGTACAGGGGACATCAGTAGGTAATGAATGGAGTACAGGGGTCATCAGTAGGTAAAACATGGAGCACGGGGGTCATGAGCAGGGGGCAGGAGCGTTTGTAAATAATAAGCTTCATACAAATTTGATTGCAGTTGCAATTAACATCAGTTAAGAAGGTCTAGTAAATAACAACATATTTTCGAAATAATGCTTTCCCTTCAACCAAATCTTCATACAGCTCTTGTAGCAGAAAAAAATCCATAGCAACACTTCTGTAAATATAATTCATTTGTCTAAGAGTTTGAAAGTGTTACTTAACCTCCTTTCCCGGGGAAGGACAGTACAAGTGTAATTTGGCATGTAGCACAATGGACTAATGTTGAGAGCGTTTTAATTTCTCTTTTTTTTTCTTACTTATCTCTGCCAAAAATATGAGCAGTTCCTGTCAAGGGTTTAAAGGAGTATGGATACATACCAACATTACACTTGGCATGAGACACAACATAGATATGAAAGAGAAAGATTGCCTTTTTTTCATTGACTAAATAATTAAGAATTTTGTTTCCTCAAACAGTCATCTGCATTAGTTTGACTCATTAATCCCGCATAGCTCAGCTTGTCTCTAGTTGATTAAAAAGCCTATGTCTGAATATAATATCTATGAACAAATGAATAGTCTCACCTCAGGCTAGGGATGTACTCTACAGAAAAGAAGGCAGATCCAGATTGAGGCATTCACATACATTAACTGATTGAGAGGAACCTGAAGAAGACAAGCCCTATTTGATTATATCTGATATATGGGTTTCTTCAGAACACAAGTTCTATCTATGACCTAAGTGGTTGGGTATGCTATATCGTGGCTCATGAATATCTACTCTAAAAGTCCTTAGTTTGATGGCCAGCATGCTTCAACCCACTTTCTCTGAGCCCCGTCAGCACAGTGATGAGTTCATCTCTCTGACACTCTCTCTTCCTTCCACTGTTATAGGGACTGCCAGGGGCTTATACAAGGTCAAATCCAGTTACTTCCATTTAAAACATTAATGATGTATTATTGATTACAGAACTGCATTTGTGTAGTTTATATCTACTTAGAGTTCATCTTTAAAAATGAACACTAATAGGAATTGCCAGTCTTGTTCTGTTATGACCAGTGGGAACTCTTTCAGTTTTTGTTTCTTGCATCAGATCTGCTCCATGTGGCATAGCTCTAGCACTGGTGGGTAAATAGCCTGACATTCATTTTCTACCCTTTTCAATTAAGGAATTTGTTCTTAATCAAACAGATTTTCAGGAATTGTTATTGTACTGTGTTGTATAGAAATGCAGAGTAGCAGATTGGGAGTCTGAATGATTAAATTATGAATGGTCATGGACATACATAATGAGATGGTAATGGTCCAAGGGTTTGCATAATTGCAATACAGATGAACACTAAGGTACATGCCACCCTGTGTTTTCAGTGTGACATAGATGGGCTTATTTGACATTATGTGGCCTGCATAGATGCCACTGTGGGAACGGGGAGTTTCTGAATACTGGTTGCCATTTCAATACGCTGAGTAAAAGAGCTTGGTGTACACCAGCATTGTGTGGCCCAAAAATTAAAACGAATAACTTGTTCTATGATTACTATGTTTAAATGACTAAAGGCTAAGTTTACTTTTCAGACCATGTTTTGTTCTACAAACATATTTAGGGCGTAACATGGAACATAGTAACATACCCAGCTCCCCACCCCCAATTATGGGGTTCTTCTCCCTGTTGGGTGCTGTATTCTTTTAAAATCTGGCATGACTGTGCATAGGTTTTCCTGCATAGCCGCGGCATCAGTTCACAGATCCATTCACGGGATCTTTGCTTAGAAAGACCACAAGTCCCATCTGCCAGGAGGCAGGAGGACTCATAGCTCTTAATGTAGCACAAGTGCAAAGACATCACAGCACTTGAAGTCCATTGACACCGCCTTTCGTCCCATAGCTGAAAGTCCATACCTGGGTATGTACAGGAGCTGGGAGGAACAGTTTTCAGGAGCTAGAGCATTGCACTGCAATCCACTGACTAATGTGCAACTGCAATCAATGGATCATATATGCTATGCTCTGGCTCCTGCAAATTCTCTTGTCAGTACTACAGTAGTACAGTAACATGACAGGAGGAAGTATGAATTGACTACAAGCGCAGTGACATCACCACACTTGGATTTAATTAAATACCACAAGTGGATTAGTTGATAGGACAGGTAGTTTCTCTATATACAGATCCTGTCAAAGGATCTGTGAATGGATGACACAGCTGTGTGGGTGGAGCCATGCACAGCCACACTGGACACTGGAGCCACAAGGAATCCCATTCATTTCTATGGCCCCTGTTCGCACCTGAGCATTTGGGATTTTTTGCTTTGGGTGTTTTGTTGCACTTACATTTGAGAAACAAAGTGCCTAGGTGTGAATGGGGACATACAGTCAGAATGTTCTTTGCTAGCTCATGTGTAATTCAGCATACTTGATTGGTCCCTAGTACTGCCTAGGCACTGCAGTGCAGTAGGTTACTGAAGGCCATTATGAAATCAAAGCCAGGTACCTACATTACATTTTAAATTACATTAGTTTAAAATGCATTACTTAAGGTTACATAGGAAAATGCATTTGATAATGTTTAATGAACATATAACTACATTAATTTGTGTTTTTTAATATCTTCCTGGAGTCAAGCTTTAACTATTTTTCATTTAACCTCAGCACGCAATAAGCCGTGCAAGTATGAGAGGTTATACAAAACCAGCCCAACCTACTCAAGAAATCTTCTTGACTGACACAAGAAGGCAATATGAGTTATTATAATTTTGAAGTATTAAACAAAATCAATGGTGGGCAGGCTAAAACAGGCTGGTTCCCAAATAAATCTGCAAAATGTTCTTCAACACCAGGGGAAAATCCAGCCATTCATTTTGCAGCTTATCATTTCACAGGTCACATCTATATGTATTTCATCCTGCACACAAAGAAACGTCTTGTCTCCTTGTTGTACTTATTACAGGAAACATTTCTTTAATCCTCACAAATATTTTATTAGGTGTGTGATTTTTGTTGAAGGTAGGAGAATTGAAGGACGGGTAATCAGTCGAGGCAATCGCTGAAGCAGCAGAGTTTCCTCTTACTAAATAAACAATCTTACCTTTAAAAAAAATGAGCCTAGTGCAAAGCATCATGGATCCTGCTGAATATGTTTCCATAAAGTCATTTTCTCATTGTCAGGGTCAATAAAAAAAAAAACAATCCTGATTGCAGGGGTATGTATTTGAATAACACCTGGCTTGTCTACAAGTACCAGGCTAGCACTGCTTTCCTAAATATCGCTTTCAAAAGACGCACTTGGTCAAACAAGCTTGTAGACAAAACAAAACTGATGGAAATGTTTTAATGCATAGAAAAAAATTGATATATTTTTTGATAAGGTGCATAAGGCAAAAGAAAAACGATATATGTACTGTGTGTGTGTGTGTATACATA
>NW_017306271.1:1871287-1893477 GCF_000935625.1 Nanorana parkeri | reverse complement strand
TATATATATATATAAAAATAGACATATGAAAGAGACAAAGATAAAGATGGACTGAGCTCCATCGAAACGTTGAGAATAAAATGCTGATGTCTTCAGTTATCTCCGCTGTAAGACCTGTGCCTCTATATCTACTTTGAATTTGTATGGACATTTTGGTGGATGGGCACACGGGCATTTACCTTACCAATAGAATCACTATTGTGCTGCTTACTGTTCTCCTTGCTGAAGATGAAGTAGTTCTGATGATCTGTAGTGCAAAGATCTCCGTGCTTCTGCTTCATTCATTCTCTAGATCTGTGCTTTCCTACACCTCTTCTGCTGCTTCTTTATTATTACTTCACTAGTCATTAGGTCACCGGCCATCAGGGTGACATCTCTGACATGAGCAAAGAAAGCCCTGTTCCTATACTAAAGTGGTTGCCTCCACACAGATGCACATTGCAGAAAATGGCGTGGTGAGTCATTAATGGGGAAAAGGACAAGTTGCAGGGAGCTTATAAGTAATACTGGTGACTTTGTCCTTTGCCCTCTGCTTTGTCCTTTGCCAGCTTTTTTGGATACATCTCCCACTGTTTGGTCCTACTTAATTATTTAAAGTAAGAGTAGACAACACAACGTGCCTGGTATTACCTTTGCTACATTTAGCCACACAATTCTCCTCTATCTCTCTTTCTGATTTTGTTCTTCTCTGAATTTAGGGCTGGGCCCTGTAAACTGTCAATGAGTTCACTTTAAAGTCAGAGGATCAGCATGACAGGAAGTCAATTTGTATTTTTAGATTGGGAGATCAGCAGTGGTGTCCTCCATTTTTCTCTCAGCACGTCTCTTTGAAAATAAGTAGTTACAAAAAACACATATCTGTTGATTCCCTCATAGAGGTTGTAAACTGATGTGTATTAGGTAGGGCCCAGGTATTAGGTAGGGCACAAAACCAAAAATCATACTCTTTAGTAAATACTGAAATAATAATTGCCCAGGTACATGTTTTTAACTTCAGTTGAGCTGGTAACATGACTGTTTTCCTTCTCCTTTGATTTACATGACCTGGTTGGTGGGCGGGATTGATATGCAGCTTGTCACATGTCCCCCACTGTGTCATCAGGGAGATGCATCTTTCGCTACTATTGAAACCACGTGTGTAACTACAAAACTTCAACCGTGTGGAAACGCAAATCCCAGCTGCGACAGAGCAGCTCATTGCCACGTTTGGCCTCGTAGAAATGCATGGCAATTCAAAGAGGCAGCACCCCAAAATTAGATTATTAAGCTTTGTGAAGATATTTTTTTCTAATCTAACTTGTTCTGGCCATGAAGTAGTTAACTGTCTAAGTTAAGGAAAACAAGCAATTGTATAGGAATCCTGTTGGATGTAGCCTGGTTTGATGAGGCGTACACATAAGTAACAAGCGTAAAAAGTGAAATTGCTGAGACCGCCGCAAAATACATTTTTTGTTATTCTTATTTTCATGGATATAAGGGGAAGATTGATTTTTCCAAGACAAGGGAAAGGTGAGCAGGAGCTACTCAATCACCTCAAAATTGCAGACGCAATTAGGACTGTGATGATATGACCAGTCAGAAAGGCCATCTACATCCTCCACAGAGCCCATGAAAAATGATTACTTCTTTGGGGGCAGGGAGGCAATCCAAATTCCAGTTGGCTTAATATGTATACAATGGAAGAGATGAAGATGTATTATATATAACAGGACCACTGGAACGCCATCTGTTTTTTCAGCTGCAAAGAAATGATACAGGCATGCCTTAAAGATGGACTTTGTGCCCTTTGCTTTTTTTCATGTCTTCTTACCTGTTATTCAGGGTTTTCTTCAAAAAACATACACACCTGCCCTGCAAATCCAGCATCCTACACTGATCCATTGCTCTGCTACCACAGGACGGGTCCTGCACCACCATCTTTCCTTCCTCAGTCATTAGAACCAGACTTTCTCTGCTGGGGTCTTCTAGCTGGCTCCCGATGAGCCGCTGCCAAGTCTGCCCTCCAGCCCCTGTGTGTGCCTGGAGGCTGTAGGAGAGGGTAGAGTCACTCTCGCCTAGGCAAGAATTGAAGAAGGGGGCAATCCAGATTAAAGGAAACAAAATGTAAAAAAAAGTATGTATTGGGTTGGAGGAAAGACGCTCGATTTTGGGAGTTAAGGTCCCCTTTAAAGTGAATCTTTAGCCCAAACTTTGGATAACGTTGGTAAAGGTTAGAACTAGGGATGCACCGATACTGTTTTTCTTGGTATCGAGTATGTGTACGGATATTTTTTTCCCGGTACTCCCCGATATCGAATACCGATACCGGAAGTGCCATTAAGGAAGTTATTTCCTGATTTGCCAGAAAGTCGGCAGTATGTAATGACTCGCCCCCCTGGTTTCCCAGTTAGCCAGGAAGCCAGCTCCATGCTACCTCATCACCAGGTGTTCTGCATTGCTACCAGTCCAGATTATATATAGATTGGTGACGAGTGAGCATGGAGCCAGCCTCTCAACCAATCAGGAAGCCAGGCGGCGAGTTATTACACACTGCACGGCTTCCTGATTGGCTGGGAAGCCGACTCCATGCTACCTCGTCAACAGGTAATGAGGAAGCATGGAGCCAGCTTTCTGGCCAATCAGGAAGCCGGGGGAAGGTAATGACTCGCCGCCCGGCTTCCTGATTGGCCAGCTTCCCAACCAATCAGGAAGCTGCGCTGCAAGTCATTACATGCCACCCAGCTTCCTGATTGGCCAGGAAGCTCTCCATGCTCACTCGTCACCAATCTATATATAATCTGGACTGGTAGCAATGCATTGACATTGGTAACAAGACAATGTGGCCCTAATTTCCTAAGATATTACACAAAGTAAGGGGAACTGGAAGAATAATTGAAAACATCACAGAGCTGAGCTGTCCATATTTTGTAAAATATAGTTATATCCTCTATGCAAATTGGAGAAGACAGTTGGATTACAAAGAAAGAATGATAACTTACTGGTTAGCCTTGTAGCATGTCACTTCAGAAACCATTTCATAATGTCCCTCTTTATTTTTGGAAAATCTATTGGAATCTTTCCCGAATGTAGCTGATAAATATGAGTTATACAGTATAAGCTTCTATAATTTTTGACTACAGACTTGGGTTCATGTGGATTTACCAAACTTTGAAACACAAAAACTAAAAAGAGAAAAAGAATGCTGTCAGATGTCACCTCTGATGAAAAAAAAATCAGAAAAATTGCCCAAATTGCTTTCTCATTATTTGTAGAAAGCTGAAAAGTTTATTTCATTTTTTCTGCAAATTTAAACTTTAAATTTGGAGCTTAGAAATGTATCAGGGGTATCAAAGCACAAGGTTGATCCATGTAATTTGCCTAAGAAGGTTGAGAAGCACTGCTCTAGTCAATGCAGTCAGCCATAGCTACACAGGTGGTTTATTTGTAGCTCAATCACAGCATTAAATTCTCCTGTGATTAATCTAGTAAGAGTAGACTGGTAGCCAACACATGGAACAAATTGTTCTCTATGGTGTAAGTTACACAGTAGCATGTAACAGAGATTAATCAGCATAATTGGATCATTACACAGTCATGACATACTACTGTACAGCTAACACCATAGGAAGCATTCATTCCATCTGATAGTGATTAATTACTACTATTAAGGTGGCAATACACTCTACAACCATTGCAAGACTTTAGTCTTGCGATGGTTGTACAAGGATTAAAAAAACGTACGATCTGCCTATCGTGGACAGGCAGATCGCACTCTCGATTATCGCAAGCCTGCCCCCCTGAGGGGCGGGCTTCCGATGACCGCAATGCTGAACGGGCAGTATGCGCGTGCGCACACCGGCCCGTTCGGCATTTGTCTTCCGAGCACCGTTCTAACCAGCCGAGAATCGTACGATTCCCGGCTGGTTTTCGAACATGCTGGTTCGACAGAAGACGTGCAACCGTACAGTAGAAACGGTCGCACGTCTCCGTTCACACTGCTCGATTATCGTACGAAAAACCGATCGCATACGGTTATCGTACGATAATCGTGCAGTGTATGGGCACCTTTACACAATGTATCGCAGTTGATTTTAATTTTGCACAAAAAATTTCAAGTGCAGCACTTTTTTAGGGGAATTCAATGTTGAGGTTGCGTCAGAATTCTGGTGCTAAAGCAGCCTAAGAAATGTCTGCATCAAATTCAAAAACATGCTGCGCTACCAACTCCTGCACCAAATTCAAGTAGTTCTTATTTGCACCATATTCATTCTGATGCTGTGCTTGCAACATATTCAATAAATAAGAAAAGTGATGCAAAGTAAGTACTTTTTAGCATAAATGTTCTGCCAGAAAATGAGACCCATTACTATATTAGTTGCAATCCAGCTGAAATCTGTCTCAGGCACATATGCAACACTTTGGACAGAGATGCGAGACATCTATGTACTTTATCAGTGTTCATATATCTGTCCCAAAATTTGTCTCGCAGGTTAGCGCCAGTTTAATAGGATTGCGCAAAATTCATGAATGCTATGCACCCTTGTACATGAATTTGGCACAAATAACACCGCTTCCTGTAAAGCCTAGACACTTTACTTATGTGTCTCAATGACTCTCTTTTTTAATTCCCTGTTTGTATTCATTTTTTATAACAGTATGTGGGAATTCCATAAAAGTTTAACGACACTTTTCTGGTGGTATGGACAGATTCAAAAAGTATTACCAACAGTTTACAGACTGGAAAACTGGTGGTAATTAAGATCAACTACGATCTGGCGTACAGAGAGACTAGAGTTGGTCATGTATGTACCGGAAGCTGCCATTAAACTTAAAGCTTCCCATTCATTGGCTGCTAGGACACTGGACCATCGGCTTCCTAGTAACCAATTATGCCCAGCTCCATGCAGCTGCCGGGCGGGAGCTTCCCCAGCCAGCATCTGAATGTAAGTAAAGAGGTCTCAAGGATGATGTCTGACATCATGATTTCAGCCAGCATTCCTCATCCTCTTGTTTACATTCACATAATGTTGGCCGAGGAATTTCTGTCAGGGTTCCACCCTGACTTTACTGGTTTGCAGCATTCTTTCTTGGCTGTCATTTTACTCACCTGTGTTTCCTTCTTTGCCTAAGCAGACTCTGGAACGGTGCTCACTACTCCCAGGCTTCCTCTTATGGCCAGACAGGAGAGCATCATCTGAGCGAGTCAGATGGGAGTTTCCTGTCTCTGAGTGATGACGTCACACCCCACTCACTATATATAAACCACTCAGTCCAGTCTGACCTTGCCCTTGCATGGTCCTGCTGCTAGTGCATCCCTGCTGCTCTGAGTATCTTGATTCTGTGTATGACCTGGTCCTGGCTGACGTTCTCCTCTGGCTCCTGCTCCAGGCTTGTTCCTGACAACGCTGATTTCCAGGCTCCTGCTCCTGGCTTGTTCCTGACGATGCTGATCTCTGTGTTCCTGACCTGGCTTGGACGAATCCCACTCTGGCTCCTGACTCTGGCGTGTTTCGGTTTATGATTCTGCTTGTTCCTGTAGACACTGTCCTTAATAAATATTTTAAGTAGCACCTTTCGCTTGTCTGGTTTTCATTGTGCACTGACAATCTCCTGGTCAGCAGCTAAAAGGGGCCAGGGCTGAGTCAATGGTTGCTAAAACGCCCTCGGCTGCACAGTGGCAAGCTCCTAGCATCCAAAGACATGCTTAAGTGGGCAGAGCCCACCCACTGTATAAGTCCTGTTTTCAAGAATCTGAGCAAGAACGGCCATTTGTTGTGCAGATGCATGACAGAATTCTATAGGGTCGTAGACACTCTTTATAAATTTACCCTATGTGTTTTGAGGGATTTAAGAAAGTAGTCAAGACAGCCATTTGCTCATTTCATACAAGGGCCTATTAATTATCAATGTTCTCTTGTTGTAGAGTGATTGCACTTTATTGATTCTCTTTTTGTAATGCAAGCATGTCATCTCACTGTAATTGATTTAAAGCAACACAATCTTATGTGGCCTATAGATTTTTATATAATTTGTTCAACAAAGATGGTGACTATGCTCCTGAGATGGAGAATATACAAATCTGCTTTAGAAATGCTACCTTAAAGACATGAGACAGCAAACATGGAAATATATGAAGTAATATTAGTAAGTATGTAATTTTCTTCATAGATAGCATTCTTGTGCAGTTGGCTGCCTCTAGGCAAATTCCTATATTTGCCGATACATATATTTTCTAAGAAGCCATAATCTGTGCCTATACAAGTTAAGTGTTCCCTGGTCCTTACACCTCCCCTTTTCTCCAAACCTGCCTAAGGTGCTACCAGGAGCTGTAAAAACTTGATGAATCTAGCTGCAAGGGATTAAATAGAATTCATATTTAGGATGGAGTAGTGTTATCATGGATGCAGTATGTTGCCTTCAAATTAGCAGTGCATCAGTTGAATTTGCTTGTTGCCTGGAGTTAATGTTTATTTACTAAAGAGGAACTCAAGGTTACAATCATAATCTCAGAATTTCAATGTATGCACTACCTTACTGTAATAGCTGCACACATCCTCTAAATATGCAGGCCAATGTGCTACCCGGACAGCCACCAAAAAGCACAATAACGGCACTCACCTATCCACTGGGCTACTATAGGAAAAATGGTTGCTGAAGTTCTTCTTCCTTAGCCACCTCTTCTTCTCCATCCAGTGAATGAAGCAGCTGCATACTGATGTGGACATACCTGTTCATTAGATAGAGACAGCTCTGAATGAAGCAACAGAGTCCTGATTAGCACACAGTGTTAGCCTCTCTCCTACCATTTCATTGCTACTTTACAGCAGATTTTAGGAAGCTTATATCAAAACAAATTTAGTTATATATTTGTATGTAAAAATATGTTTAATTACTTTTTAATTAATACATACCTGGATTAGAAGACATTTTAAAGTGTATGTCACAGCATTATCCAAATTTACCCTTAAATATTTTCTTGTCCTTGTAGCAAAAAATAGCTTTTATTACTCCCTGTGACATCATCGCCAGGCTGGTAATTTTCTTGCATAGGACATGCCCCTAGAGCTATATCACCCAACAGAGGTCTGACTATTCTCCTTGACAGCTACTGCTGATGTGGGAGATTAACCTACTGTACAAGAGACAAACACCGCTGCCTCCTCCAAACGTTTAGATGCTGCTGGACCCGGGTGATTGCTACTGCCAGAAGGAGAGAGATCCGCTACTTCTGCATCACAACTTTTTCATAAAGACCAAGCAACACCTGCCGGATAGGGAGAGGTCCTTCTCGCTGGCCTG
Organism: Nanorana parkeri; assembly: GCF_000935625.1. NCBI lineage: Eukaryota > Metazoa > Chordata > Amphibia > Anura > Dicroglossidae > Nanorana > Nanorana parkeri. Next base: position 1,886,199 of record NW_017306271.1, on the reverse strand, counting down.
CAAGGGAACCACCATCCAAGTCCACCTGCTGCAGGAGGGTGAGAGGCCAAAGGCCATCAGCGTTACTGAATTCAAACTATCTTTGCAAGTAAAACTTTGGGCCCCAATACCGGCTACCCTAGCAAATCACTACTGGCCAGTAGGGTAGAGACCCGGGTATATTTGGACTGAGACTTTATCTTCCCAGTTATCTACTGTCAGTCAGTGTTATCTCTCGTCAGTCTAGCACTGTCTATGGCTGAGATCAGACAGCCGTGGCTGAGGTAAAGTTTTAATACTTAAATGTGTTGCACTGCGTGTATATCCATTCCTGATTTTTTGCTTGGCATTGTTATTTGCTCTCTCTATCACAATAAGATATCGTTTGTTCAGTTAAGCCTTCATAAAAGAAACTCACAAGGTGTGTTGGTGTGCTGTGGATCTAGTGTTGGTTGTTTATCCTGGTGCAAAACAAAAGAACCTGAAAGATACTGTGGCTCCTTTGGGGGTGAGCGCTACATATGCATGTAGAGTGAGCTAGAAAGGGGCAAGGAAAAGACAGAGTTTTGTAGGCCAACAGGCAGGGCTGACAACGCTTGCTGGGATTTCAGTGTTGCAAATGCAGTGTGTGAATTTCTGGCAGATAAAAAGGTATTTTTATCTACTTATAGAATATGTAAAACATGGGGAACCGTGCATGTTTCGCGGAGATGAACTAAATATGTTTTATTTTTATTTTCCTTGACATACACTTTAAGTTTTTGCCATGAGTTTCACTTTAATTCCAACAAGTATGTGGTTTCAGCAGAAGCACACCTGCAGCAACTTGATATTCCTTAAAGCAGATGAATTCTGCTGCATTATACAGCTGGTATCTATACAACATGAACTTATACAGAGCACATTGTAATCTGCCTACAAGTATCCTTCAGGACAGGTGATGATACAGTCTTGGCAAAGCTTCACACCATGAACACTGGCTAAACACACCTTTGCTGGCCCTTTGGGAATGATCTCATGAAAACTGAGAAATGGAAATGCTTTGATATGCATTGTAGTTTCCACCAGAATCTAAGAGGTCACTAGTCTGAATTCTTCTTTACATAAAATGGTAATCTTCTCCTCATAAAGATTAAATACATGCCAAGGATTGTACTTATGCGCCCCCATTAAATTATATGTACCAGTGAAATGGTGCAATTAGCCCGAGGCCGGAATGCTGGAAAGAGATAAAACAAAAACCCGTTAAGGCCTGGCTTTTGTGTCTGGTGCCAAGATCCAACAGGACTTAAAGAAACAGGCATGCACCTTTGTAAGCTTTTGACAGAAGTTACCAAAGCAATTTCAGTCAATGCTGAAAATCCCAAAAAAATTCCAGATATTCCAGTTTACGTTGTAGGGCGTGATGGCAATCCTTGTTCTGTAGTCCATAATGACATTATGCTGAGCCTTTCCCTGCCTGATACTGATTAACACCTTGTGTTCTGTTCACACTGCTAACAGACCTTCATTTTTAGTTTCACATTGATGGCACCGAATTAACGTCAATTGAAGGATTGGAGCACATGACTGAGCAACATATCTTGCTGTGAGAGTAATTAGGGGTCTCCATGAGCGGTATGTTTCACTTGCTGCCTTCTGATTTTGAGTATTTTGGATTACGCTGTGCTCATTCAGCCACTAATAGCATTTGATCTGACAAGAACAACAATAATGAGACCAAGGGAACAGTGATGTCAACTTCTCCGTTGAATGGATTTTAGGCTAATAAAACTGCATTGATTGCCTCCAATTATTGAAAGCACACTTTATTATATACATCCCCAATTTAAATATCTTCTGTGAACAACCCACCTCCCATGTTCCCAATGCTGCCCTACCGTTCCATTCGTCAGAGCCAGGGTTCCAAACCCTGTGTAAGCTCTGTGCGGGTGCTGCTTACACCGGGTTACTGATATCATTGCCTACTCATGATAGTGTTGATTGGACCTTTAGACCTGAGCACGGCATCCTGGTAGGTCACATGCTCCTTCATACCTAGAAGCACTGGGTATTTAAAGGGGGCTCTTGCGGAAAACATGGAAGTGCAACGATGGTGAGTATCATCTGCTGGGAGTTTGTCTTTACAATAGAACATATTCCTTTCCCTGAGTAGCCAAGGTGGCAAATTTTATTTAATGAACAAAAAGTGCAGTCTTTGAGTTGCTTCTATGCTTAGCTTAGAAAACCCACTTAGTTTAACTTATTTTGAGATGTATTTAGGTTATATATTAAGGAGGGCTTTTGGAAGGCCTCTGATTAGGATTGCTCTCTTTTATGATTCATGCTGTGCTTTGGACCTTCCTCCTTTTGATTTACATCTCTCTGCTGTTAAAGAATGGGATTTTATTAAAATGAAGAGCTTCCCTGGGAAAGAGCTAAACTACTCCCATTTTTCACTAAGTACGGTCAGTGCACTTCTTAACTGCTGACAGCTCATTAAAGCCCAGTTGGAGTCACTGAGATAGATATTTAATCAGATAGACATTGTACTAGCAACTCCCATTTTTGTAGTCTTAGGGCTGAAGTGCTGGTGGTCTGAGAGCATTGGCAATCTTATGTTAGCTCCTGATGAATGATCATCTCTAGGCAACCCGACTTAATAAATCCGCAAATTTAAAACTCTAAAAATGTTAACTTTGATGAAAGACATTAACTAGACTACTCAAGTTCCAAATAACATGGCTAGCACAACCATAACGAGCCTGTGGTAGAAATGTTTGGGTTTTCATTTAAATAACACTCTAAATGTGATTCCCTGATTAGAATTTACAATTAACAATTTAATGATACAGAGAAAGTTACAATATAAATGTCAGATCACCTCCCCCAACCTTAACTCAAAAGCTTAACTCAAAAACTTTACTCTGAAGTGAAGATTTACTATCTAACAGCTAATATCTAGAAGAGGCTGTTGTGACTAAGCGGTACTGCCAAATCAACTGCTGAAGAGCTCTATGCATTCTCACACACTGGACAAAACAGTATCCAATTCCAAGCTATAAAAGTCCTGATACATGTTCTTACTTAGTAAATCCCTGATGAATGGATTATCTGTTTGAGCCCTCAAAATGTGTTGGCTATTTCTATACTGTCCCCTCAACCCTACATAATAAAGATGCATCTGCACTATTAAATGCAAAAATGCACCTTGCCTGTGTAGGCAAGTATCCTAGCACCGGCCCTGATCAATAGGATAAACCTTGTGGGTCCAGCACTTTTATTCCACTTCTTTCCATGTATTTGTGCCTTAGGTACTGCTGTGCCTGTAGCCATATATTAGCTTATCTGCAATTTGGAAGGCATATCCTGCCACTCTTGCCTCTGATGACTGATATTCTTAAGCGATTTGGTGATGTCACTACCATGCTGCTCACTGTTCTTCTAGTGCTATACCTGAGGACATGCAGTGCCAGCATTCTGCTTCATTCATTCTATGGGTCTGTGTTTTGTGTACCTCTCCTGGAACTTCTTGATCATTACTGATGACATTACTGATGTCAGCCATCAGGATGACAGGTCTGACATCAGGAAGCAAAGCCCTGCTCCTCTACTATGATGACTGCATCCACACAGACATAGCCGCATGGAGCAAGGGATGGTTAGGTAAATTATAAAAAAAATTAAAAGATAAATAAAAAAATCTAAAAAAAATGAAATTGATTAAAAAATAATTAAACAAATAAAAATTTACAAAAATAAGAAGAAATAATTGAATAAAAAAATAAAACGTAATAAAAATAAAGAAACAGTAAAAAAAATTGAAACAAGCCCCGCCCCAAGGCCAGGGTCCACAATACGCCCCCCCCCCTGCCATCTGGTTGCCATTCACAATTGATGGAGAGGGGAGGGGGGGGGGGTCGTATTGTGGAACCTGGCCTTGGGACGGCAAGGAGAGTAAATCTGGCCCTGGTTAGGCAGGTCTGGAGAAAAAAGAAAATAGCTGCAGGGAGCCCACAGGCAAAACTGGCGACCACGCCTACCTTTTTTTATAGCACAGTTTAGGTCCTCTTTAAGCTTGGGACCTGCTCAGCTTATTTAAAGAAGCCAGGCTGGTAATAAAGGACACTGCTACCTGACAAAAAGCCAATCCAACATATGGTGAATAGTAATGAGAACAAAAGGAGAGCAAAGTTGCCATCTAAAAACCACGCAGCCACTGTTGAATTTGTCTTCGAACATTGTATTGATTCATTATCCATGGATGAGATAAGTACTTATCAACTTCTATCATCATAGTACAGCCGTACGTTCAATTGACTTCCCCTGTTTGAGTTTTTGAATCAGGCGGCATTGAATGGATGTGCGTCCTGGGATTATTTAACCCTCCAGGGTAGATTGAAGATGTTGAATTATTTTTTTCATTTATTACCTTGATCAAATTTTCAGTTGTTGGATATCTATGTTGATGATATATAGCTCCGAGGATATCTTCTATTATTAATCATATGATCATCATGTGTGGAATATATGAATAAACAGTGGAATAGCGTATTGGATGATGACTTGTTGCAAAAAGATCTTCAACACATATTAAACTTACACGGATTATCAACTTCTATCCACCAATATTGGGTAAATTATGAATATTATGTGATGTTGATTAAACCATAGCCAGCAGAGGGTTGCGAGCCTTTTTAATTATTTTAAATGTTTGTATAGATGTATTATGCAGTTTTTTAAATAAAATTTTGATACATATTTGTATATAGTGTGTGGACCCCAAGGGTACACATGCGTTTGCAACACAGTCCGATAAAGTAAACAGCTTTTATTTTCAACCACACGCAACAGAACAAACAGTTTCCTTCAGCAAAATATCAAACATAAAGCAAAAGTCTTTGAACAATCCTGCACCGCATAGTGCGTTTTGGTGGTCTCACCTAGATCAAGTCCACAGGTGTCTGAGCAGCCACACACACAGAGCTTTCTGTGTGTCTCTCAGCTTCCAGTCCTCTCTCACCTGTGTTCCCTTATTAACAGGAAGGGCTGTAGGGGAAGTATCTGCCCTCCCAAATTAACCCCTTTTTAGGCCTCAGCAAGGTAGACTCTCCACAATAGTTTGACAGGTTTTTTCGATCTTTGATAGGATCTCCCTTTAGAGGGTAAAACGAGTTCTAACAAATGTAAAACACACAAATTTAACATTAAATAATTACACTGATTATTTTTATCACATAAATTTCAAAGAGAATTGAGACCAATCAAAATAGTTACTCATGTCTAAAACCAACATACCTGGAATGTCTTCTTTTATAGATGAACAAATGTTATTATGATATTTTAAGCTTACATAAGCTAGAGTCATCATACTCAAAGTGTGGTATGAAAAAAAAAGAATAACACTTTGGAATTTAAAATGTACATCCTTATTTATAGACCAGATGCCAGTGTCATTTTTAGCTGAAGCTATATACAGCTAGGGTATGAGAATAAATACAAGAAAATATTTTGGTGTAAATATGAGCAGTACTGAAAACAAAATGTGCAAAACAACCATCTTTCCATTTGTACTAAAGACACATATGCAAGGTAATTATTATAATCATCTATGAAATGAATGCCTGATATGCAATGAAAAAAGTGGACAACCATATTGGGATACAAAGCAGTTAATAAAAAAATAATTCCAAAGTTATAGCGATTCTCTTCCTATTTTAAAAAACTAAAAAAGCACTCCTTGGAAAGAAAAGGTGTAATGCGTACGTTGCTGTATTGAAGACATAAACTTGCTAAAGCATTTTCAGCATACAGCACGTTTTCAGGAGTGTCAGGTGCCTGCATTCCCCTCTGGGATCAGTGGTTTGCCAAGATTTCAATTACCCTTGGATAAAAAGGAGTTAAACGTGTACCTGTAATATTCATTGTTGACTATATAAGATCTTAATGCTTTTAGTATAATCTGTTATGCAATTTGGCTCCATCACAAGCATCACTTTCCGAGGGGCATGGAGGCCAGTCTCATCACCGCACTATAATTAACCTTTGGGCTTCCTGTTCTAGTCTAGCAGTACTTTCTAAATGTGAGTACTATTTTGCTTCCCTTCCTATGATGTCGGCATATTTTTAAAATTTGCTATCAAACCATCTGGCAGGATACATGGTTAAGTCAATGCTTAACAACAGGGAGCCTATCAGTGTCATATCTCGCGGGTGATGTATGACTCCGAAAATGATGCTATCAAAAGAGCCCATCCAGGAGCTTATTCAGCTTAATTACAGGAAGGAAGGAAAGTCACTGCACTGGAGGTTGATATCAAGAGACTCATCAGGCAGAAATAGACTTGGCTCTACACTGATGACTTCTGAACTTGAAGAGACATCGTTTAAAAATATTAGAGGAAGAACACATCCAGTTACCTGCACTATCTTGTTAGATGGGAAAGATAAGAAAAAAGCACCAGACTGAATGCTTATATAACAAGGATTTATCAAACACATGATTTCAAAGGAAACTTGTGTGTTAGTTCTGCATTAATGAAGACACTTTTTCTTCCTCTGTGGTTATTCTGAAGCCGAGCCCCAATGTAAACAGACAATGTGTGTTTTCTCAAAACACTGATTCTTTTAACTCTGTTGGGGCCACCATCCTCAATTTTAAATACTCAGTGGTTTCATGAGAGCATATAATCATGCATTTATGAATGTTTAAGGGTAAATATAGCTACATTTTGTACAGGGCTTGATACATTTTAGGTATAAGGCCCATAATGGCTTATTCTTAAAGTGAACCTTTCCCCACCTTTCACTAAAAACACATAAAGATGCAGATATGAGATAATCTTACATTCATTAGTTAAATTCACATATTTTGCATTTTCAACCCCAATTTAAAAAAAACTATTTGGACGCTGTGTCAAATAAACATTACAAAAGAATGCAATGATTTGCAAATGTCATAAACCCATTTTTTTTATTCACAATGGAAAACATATCAAATGTTTAAACTGAGAAAATGTACCGTTTTAAGAAAAATAATAAGGTGATTTTGAAATTGATGGCAGCAGCACGTCTCAAAAAAGTTGGAACAGGGCAACAAAAAGCTGGCAAAGTAAGTGGTACTAACAAGGAAGAACTAGAAGAACATTTTTAACTAATTAGGTTATTTAGCAAAAGGTCATTAACATGATTGGGTATAAAAAGAGCATCTTAGAGAGTCAGAGTGTCTCAGAAGTAAAGATGGGCACCAATGGGCTGCATCTAAAAATTTTCGGAAATTTCAGAATAATGTTCCCCAACGTAAAATTGCAAAGACTTTACATATATCATCATCTACAGTACATTATATCATCAAAAGATTCAGAGAATCTGGAGAAATCTCTGTGAGCAAGAGACAAGGCTGTAATGCAATATTGAATGCCCGTGATCTTCGGCCCTGAGAAGGTGCTAACTGTGTGCGCTATATAAATCCTGTATAATAATAACTATGGGTGCTGCATCTTCCGGACTAAAGAGGAGAGGAACCTTCCAGCTTGTTATCAGTGCTCAGTTCAAAAGCCTGCATCTTTGATGGTATGGAGGTACTGTACATTAGTGCATATGGAAAGGGCAGCTTGCACATCTGGAAAGGCACCATCAATGCCGAAAGATATATCCAGGTTGTAGAGCAGCATATGCTCCCATCAAGATGTTGTCATTTTCAGGGAAGGCCTTGCATTTTTCAGCAGGACAATGCTAAAGTGCATACTGCATTTAAAGGTGAAACTCGAATAATTAGAATATCGTGCAAAAGTTCATTTATTTCACTAATGCAACTTAAAAGGTGAAACTAATATATGAGATAGACTCATTACATGCAAAGCAAGATAGTTCAAGCCGTGATTTGTCATAATTGTGATGATATGGCTTACAGCTCATGAAAACCCCAAATCCACAATCTCAGAAAATTAGAATATCACATGCAAACAATAAAACAAGGATTGTACATAGAACAATATCGGATCTCTGAAAAGTATAAGCATGCATATGTACTCAGTACCTGGTTTGGGCCCCTTTTGCAGCAATTACTGCCTCAATGCGGCGTGGCATGGAAGCTATCAGTCTGTGGCACTGTTGAGGTGTTATGGAAGACCAGGATGCTTCAATAGCGGCCTTCAGCTCTTCTGCAGTCTCATGTTCGGTCTCATGTCTCTCATCTTTCTCTTGGCAATGCCCCATAGATTCTATATCAGGTCAGGCTCTATCGATTCAGGTCAGGCTCTATCTTGCTTTGCATGTAATTAGTCTATCTCATATATTAGTTTCACCTTTTAAGTTGCATTAGTGAAATAAATGAACTTTTGCACGATATTCTAATTATTCGAGTTTTGCCTGTATGACTGAGTTGAGTGACTAAGATTATTCTGGGTCCAAGAATCGGACAACATTCCTCTCCTAAAACTCCAGCAACTTGTCTCCTCAGTTCCCAGATGTTTACAGAGTATTGTTTCAAAATGACTTTTTTTTTCTTAAAATGGTACATTTTCTCAGTTTAAACATTTGATATGTTTACTATTTTCTATTGTGAATAAAATATGGGTTTATGAGATTTCCAAATAATTGCATTCTGTTTTTCTATAGATAGAAGTCCCAACTTTTTTGGAATTGGGGTTGTACTTTCAATTATTGTTTTTCCACTTCCTGTTCCTCTTAAGCATTAGTGATGTAGCCCATGCCTAAGAGATGCATGCTGGGATTGCTTCCCAGTGCATTGCTGGGAAATCTAATCTGTAAACTGCAAAATCTTACGAGATCTTAGAGGGAACACATGTCCTAGTCACATTTGCCATAGTTCCAGAAAGTAAAGGAAAAAATATTAATCTGCCCTTAGTAAAAATGGCCATTGTGAAAAGAATGGGGAGCAAAAGAAAAATAAGGCATGCAGAATAAAAAGCCTGCAATTCTTTATAAGTAGGGATGTCCCAATACCGATACTAGCATTGGAATCGGGCCCGATACAGTGCATTTTGACAAGTACTTGTCAAAATGCCCCGATACATAGCGCCGAAGCTTGCCCTATGTTTTTTTTTTCTTACTTACCTTGCCGAGGGTCGCGTCACTGCTGCTCCGAAGCTGGGACGGGGCTGGCTGTAAATCTATTGCTATAGTGTACTGGATGTGTGTAATGTATATGTAGTACATATATACAGCACACACCTCCACTACACTGCAGCAATAGTTACAATTCTCCCCTGCTAACATGAATAGGTTAAATCATGATCCATAGTACATAACATGTAGCTGTACTATGGATCATTTAAAGTCACCTGTCCCTTTAAGAAAAAGTGTCGGTAATTGGTATCGGCAAGTACATGAGGGGATGTACTTGTACTTGTACTTGGGCCTGAAAAAGTGGAATCAGGACATCACTATTTATAAGTATCTGTTTGTAGATTGCCATTACTAAACAGTTCTAAAGGTGCTTTGTGTTTATTTTAAAGATGAGGGTGTAATGTTCCTCTTTAACTATTTGAGCACCGTATAAGCATAGCTTGACAAGGAAAGGTGCCAGTTCTGGTAACAGCAAGCAGTGGCAAACAAAGTCACTAAAGGACCCCTCTGCAAGAACAGTTTTTGGCCTCTAATTTACTACTGCCTTTACTACTGCTTCTCAGTAGGTGAAAAAGCTGATTCAAGTGTTCATTTTTGGTAAGTACAGTGTCAATTCTTCTTCCTTGCCACCAGAGCACTGCTAGATCTAAGAATTAAAAAAAAAATAAGTATATGAACTATTTTTGAAAATAAAATACTTTATTTATTTTAGCACCAAGATCTTGTAGTGATGATGGGAGAGTCAGACTACTGCTGAACGTAGACCTTACCAACCCTGATAGCTCTTACCTATTTGCTTAGCTAAATCTAGGTGGTGACTTTATTTGGCCAGGCTACAGTTGTAACCTTTTCTCTAGGGGAGAGAAGACTGAGGAAATGCTTGCAGCAGTCTGACAGCATCACCTCAAGGTAGCTAAAGTCACTGGAGTTCAATTACTCCTTTTTAATAAGAGGTGGAGCTTTTTTGGCAAAATCGCACTGTTGCTGTACATTGTGTCATGTCAGGAATTTATTCATACCGATTTGCAAAAATGACTGAAAGGTTCACTTTAAAAAAAGTGACAAACAACACATATTTACTAGATCTTTTACCTTTGAATTCAGATGGCAACTATGTAAGTGATGTTCTGTATTTCCTTTATGTATTTACACAGATAAGAGGCAGTTTGGACATTTCCTTAGTGTGAAAAGGAGGATAAGCCTTTCTCTCTTCTTTTCCTTTGACCATCAGCAGTCTGGACAGTTACAGATAAGACATTTTATAAGGTCCACGAGCATCAAATGTGTTCTCTGAGAATATGATGGTATGTACTTTTCTATAAATGCATCTTGGTTTACCTATTGCTTTATTAACATGTTATTATGAGGTTAATATTTATGAGGAAATAGAAGGGGAAGTTATAATGAAATGAGATGCCATTTTAGGGATGGTTTATCATTGGTCTATATTTCTATAAATATGTTGCCCAATTATTAATTTTCAATAGAGAAAGGGCTTTTGCAACATTCAACCAATTTTTACTTGTACTATCAGTGGTGTGCTGGCAACATAAAATGTTTTCAGCTCACCAAATGATACAATCTAACTGTACAATCGCTATACAATGTCCTATTGATTTTCCAGATTTATGCAATGATTAGTCATGTGCAATTCGTTTCATTCCGAATTTAAATTCATGCAAATTTTCAGAAATTTGGACATTCGGAAGCATCTGAATTTCCAAATGAAAAAAAAAAGAGCCAGCTGTCACTCATGCAGCTGTGCGGATCCAGACATAATTGTCGGGATCCGCTTCAGCTGCGGCGTCTCAGTATACCGAGAGCAGCAGCTTGCAGTGTACTATGGCGTCTCAGTATACCGCGAGCTGTAGCTCGCGGTATACTGAGCTTAGGGTGACGGGAGGACGCTAGTTTGTGTCCTCCCGTTACCCGAAGGAGAGCTATGGGGAAAAGCCTTAACCCCATAGTTCTCCTTTAATGCCAGACCCATTAGGTCCCCCCTAAAATCCCTTACCAGACCCTTGATCCAAGCAGCAGCCTGGCAGAGAAGGAAGGGGGGGGACAAGTGTGCAGTCCTCCATCCTGCACCATACCAGGCCACATGCCCTCAACATGGGTAGGATGCTTTGCCAGGGAGACCACCTGGCAAAGCACCCTCCCCCATGCCGATGAGGACAAGGGCCTCTTCCCCACAACCCTGGCTTGGTGGTTGTGGGGATCTGTGGGCGGGGGGATTATAGGAATCTTTGTGCCCCCTTTCATAAAGGGGACACCCAGATGCCGCCCCCCCCCTTGTGAGTAAGGGGTAGTTGTCACCCCTACTTATTCACCAAATAAATATTCAAATTGTAAATAAACACACCATACCGTTAAAAACGTCCTTTATTTGAAAAAGAAACACAACAAAGGTTTTTGGCAAGTCTTTTATTATAAAGGTCAATCACATTGTCCAGGTATGTAGATCCTTGCCAATCATGATGGATGAGGTCCGCTGACTTGCCGAAATAAAAAATACCCGACGCCCACCGACGTGGCCAAACACGCTGCAAAATGACATACAGGGGGTGATTTACTAACCTAAACACACACATGCACTAGGTGCGTGTGATTTTCACACAGGAAAACGTATTTATCAACCAAAAAGTCTCTAAAAGCATATTTCCACTAATGCCATATATGGAAAAATCATGCACATGATGCATATATAATGCTGCTTCACAGTTTAGACAAAAATGGTTAGCTCATGCATTTACATTCCTGCATTCATCAACGCAAGCAACACAACATAGAGCTAATTTACACAACATCACCTTGCAATTCATGCAAGGCTTTGCACAACACACCTGCTGGGTGTGTACACACTACAAAGGTGTTTAGATTCCACCCATAGATCATGCTGGGAGGGAACACACTACAGAGGTGTATACATGTTCGTGGTGTGTTTATAAGGTTAGTAAATCAACACCACAGAGTTATACAGAGTTCAGAATATGCACAGTAAATGCCTGCGCAATTAGTATGGGGGGATTCATGAATAGTCTCAAGGGGGAAACCTAGGGTCACGATAAATGCCAAGCTTTAACTATCTGGAACAACAAGTTGGTGGTTGGTGAAGTCCAACCACCAAGTTTCCCTAGAAGGGGAAATGCTCCCCGAAAAGACTTACTAAAAAGAACAGCAAAGACAGAACAAACAACTTAAAGAGAGCAAACAAAAATCCCTGAGCACACATGAAATCAAAGGGTGGGAAGAAGCGCGTGAGACAAGGAAAAAGATAACGGTAAGGCCTTGTTCACACCTGGGCGTTTTACAGCGCGTTCCCACACGCTGTAAAACGCTCAACATGTGAAAACCAATGGTTGCCTATGGGCATGGTTCCCACCTGGGCGTTTTACAGCGCGTAGGAACGCGCTGCAAAACGCCCTACGCCCAAAGAAGTACAGGAGCTTCTTTGGGGCGGTTTGCCGCGCATTTCCATTGGTATTCCTGAGTGTGGATCGGGGTTAACAAAGCGGTAACCCTGAGCCACACTCGGGAATGAAGCGTACAGGTCTTACCTTGTCCGCGATCCCCACTGTGTCTTCCGGCGGCTGCCGACCTCCGGGTCCCATCCCTTGCGAGCGTCGCAGGGGGGCGGAGCCAGCGGGAAGTTTAAGAGTGAAACAAAAAAAAAATTGAAATAGAGAAAATAAAGGAAAAAACGGAAAAAAAAACATACCACCAGTGAAACGCGCGTGTCACTAAACGAAAAAACGCGAAAAAAACTAGCATAAAAAATATGCTCAGGTGTGAACCCAGCCTTAGGGGTTTCTTCCCTTTCATTTCCTATTGCATCTTTAGCATCTCCCCAGCAAGACAGAGACCATAAAAAATTATCTCATTTTTAACTTTTAACTTTTTCCAACTCTATCTCAAACTTAAATAAAAAGTTTTGGTTATACATAAACTTTAAGGTAAATGGCAAACAAGTTGTACTTTATGTTCTGTGATCATAAGCTGCAGCCAGTAGTGACGTAATCAAAGTATGTTCTTTTTGTAAAAAGAAAATACCCTTAAGAGGGGATATAATATTACAACAGAGATATAGACTGTGTGGTCACTTGTCAGCAACTATGTGGCTTCAAATATCAAGAGGCTGGTGAAATCACCTGACAACAGCCATCGCTTTTAAATACCAGCTCTAAGGACCCTATCCAAATGATGGAATTCCATGTCAAATTCCAATGGTTCATTTCTGCACCTTAATACTCTGCTCAAAACAATCCCTTTCATTTGGTGGTCTCTGAACTAAGCCAACAGAAATGGCTTTCATAATCCCACCATTAAAGGTAGTTGAGAATTCTGCCTTTCCCATGACCAACACAAACCTTTGTAGATACATCATGAAAAAAATGTTGCAGAGTTAAATATTTTAATCACAATTACAGGAAGAGAGTAAAGCACTCCTGGAAAAACGACATACTCTAATTAGCTCTAATTATCCGACATCAAATATTCCGCTACGAAGGTTTGTTTTGGTTAACATTTTTTAATGAAATATCATATGTGCTTTATACTCGTTTTGTGGCCAGAATGAAAAAAAAATTGCCCAAATGTTACACTTTTGAATTAAAAGTTTAGGTTTACATTGTGTTAATTTTTTAAACAAAAGAAACAGTGTTGGCATAAAAAATAACTCCTACTCCAATCTATTTGATCTGAACACAGTGTTCACTTTGAGTTTAGAGTGCTCTCAAGTTGATTTAAATATCAGTAAGAGGCTGGGGCATTAGACTTGGCTAATGCAGATCGAAATACATTTTTAATTAAAGAACTATACCCCATCTTTCCAACCACCTCTTGCATGTGGTTTTTATTTTAAAGTGCCAGAAAACTTGGGAGTTGAATCTTAAAAATGTATTCAAGTACCCTATCTATTAACAGTACTGGACTTTATTTGTGTATCACTCGCTGTAGATCCTTAATTCATCTCTGAATTGGTGCTGACAATGTCCTTTCTTCTAGAGGGTGGCTTCCTTTGTTCTCCATGGTCCCTGTGTGTTTTGTAAAGTAGCCATCACTCCAAGCTCACACCCGTGGTGGACTACAATCTCGATACAAATTAGTAACCTAAACGTGAGATTGTAGTCCATCTTGGGAGTGATCTTGGAGTAGTGGCTACTTCACAACACACACAGGGACCATGAGGAACAAAAGTAGCCTCCCTCCAGAGAGAAAGACAGTGTCAATACAAATTCACAGATGATTCTACAGCAGAGTGATACACAAATAAGATACATTTTTGTTAATAGTTAAGGTAATTGAATGCATTTTTAATATTTAACTCCTGAGTTTAGTATCACTTTACTTTTCAAACATTAGACACATTTGGTACTTTCAATGCTCATAATTCTACATTGTATAACCAGCTTAAGGGTGGCATTCCACTACTATACGATACTGTTTTTGCAATGAGCACTGTTCACCCAAATTTCGTTTTAATCTGAATTAAATCAAAAACTGTCTGACTTGCGACAGATCTTCACTCAGTATGTGGCCACATGAGATTACATTCCCAACGTCTACCTTTCCTTCGTACACCGCATAGTATTGCTTAATAGCTGAGGCTCTGGAAAGGGAAACTTTATAAGCTTTTACAAGTACTGACATCCAAGTACCTCTAAAGGGCTCTTCTGCTTTTATGAGATAGGGTCAAGTGTCCGCTCTTTCGGTCTTTATTGATCGCTACGTTATAGCACAATGTACAGCTTGAGTGTCTGCTTCGTATGTCATGCACAGTGAATGTGCAACCTTACTTTTTTAGTTTGGTTTCCTAGCTTTAGTCATAAGAGTCCTATAAATTATCTTATATATATATATATATA
>NW_017306271.1:1845116-1871230 GCF_000935625.1 Nanorana parkeri | reverse complement strand
AGGGTGGGGAATTCTTTGGATCCCAGCCACCTCAGCCAGCTGTGCACCCCTGAAAAACACGTTCCAGCTGCTCTCAAGGTGCTTCCTATTTCCCCCTGTGTACAAGTTGCCAGGGAATGCCAAAGCCTGGGTTTTAACACTTGTAAATTTTTCAATTCAGTTAGTAGATAGAGCTGGCTGTTTATCATATAACTTGCTGGGTATTCACAAATGGAGCACATACTGCGGAAGACAAACTCCAGTCCAATGTTTTTATTTTTTGCATACAGCATGGAATATTTAGAGACTATATAAGGTTTATATTATCCATGTGTCCCTAATACAGAGTTTACCATCATTTCCTGGCAGGACAAAAAGTTATGGAAAATCTCTCCATCAAGAACATTTTTGCATAGTGAGGAATGGTTGCATCAAGGGTAGCCAACCTTGACACTCCAGCCTTTGTGGAACTTCAAGTCCCATGAGGCATTGCAAGACTCTGCCGGCCACAGGCATGACTATCAGAGTCAGAGGCATGACAGGATTTGTAGCTTCACCACAGCGGGAGTACCAGGGTTGTGTACCCCTGGATTGGATACTCTAAAAAAAATGTTATTGCTATCCATGGCAGTGACAACCACACCCCAATTTATTATTAAGCCATCACAGGGACAAGAAGTGAGGGAAAGTGAGGGGAAAATCCCTAATGTTGACACAGAATGAGACACAGAATGAGACAAAAACCCAAAAAAGCAACAAAGGCAGCTGCTTGAATAATAAAAAATCAGCAAAAATGGAAAAGGTGCACAGGGCAATTGACACAATACAAATGTTCCCCAGTATACTTTACAGATAGTCAGCACAAAAAGAACAAATGGAGACAGCGCCTTCTCCTCCTGCATTAACATTTTTAGTAACAATGAAAATGATAGGTGATAAAACTACTCACATATATGACAAGAAGTCTACCAATGTATAATCATTCCAGGAAAAATCTAAATAATCCGGACTGCCAACCTTAGCATAAATCCAAACATGAGATCACCGCAGGATGTGAAAGAAAAGCTGATGCATTTTGGGGATACTACCCCTTCTTCTACTACTCTTAAGAGCTAGGAGGTAGTAACCCCAAAACGGATCAGTTTTGCTTCACATCCCATGGTGGTTTGGATTTGTTCAAGATTGGCAGTCCAGATTATTCAGATTTTTCCTGTTCTTTTTTACATTTATCTTGAGGATATTCCCTAGTGGCCTTCAGGACAGCAGCCTTTCTAAGTGATGGTCATCTTTCAAGATTGCGAATAAAAGGGGAGCAGCAAGGGACTACTGAGCGCTGGGAGAGTGGATGATTACAGTCAGCACAAAAAGACCTAACTAAACAAGTCTTAACAACTCAGGTTGAAAACGGGCTCAGGCTCACTAGCTGCCGTACGCCCCTATTCACATAGCGGCATTCGGCTCGGCTATTCTGCTCAGTACCTCCGTGGTACCGAGCAGAGTAGAAACTAAATGAAAAAAGTTGGAGAAAAAAGAAGGAAAAAAAGGTTTAAAAATGTAAATAAATAATACATTTAAAAAATAAATAAAGATTTTTTTTTAAAGAAAAAAAACAACTGGGTGGAGCCAGCTCCACCCAACTGTTTCCTATTGGCCAGGACCTGCTAGAGTCTTCTAGCATGTCCCGGCCAATGAATAACAACTGGGCGGATCTGGCCGTGACGTCACGGCTGGCTCCACCCAGTTGTCATTGTTTAATGACAGTTCAGCGTCCTCAGGTTACCTGAGAAACCTGATCTGTCATTACAACTGGGCAGAGCCAACCGTGAGATCATGGCTGGCTCTGCCCAGCTTTCATCTGCAATGTGTTCGTCCCGTTTCGGCTGTCAGTTCGGCTCAGTCGAGCCGAAGCATATGCCTTTGGCTCGGCCGCCTTTGGGAGCTGTACAGGCTATAGTGAATAGCCCATACAGCAGCCCTTTGGTTCCACTGAACCAAAGCGCATCGTCGCATCCAAAGCTAGCCTAAGGATCAGCCGGAGCTATGGCTGATTCTTCGGCTAGCTTTTTGAATAACCACCTATATCTTCATTGCAAAGTAGCTAACCAAACTTGAGATTGTAGTCCATCTCGGGAGTGAGCTTTCGTGTACCTTTAACACTGCACTATTTTGTCTTAGATAATTTCACCATTAAAAGAATTGGCTTATTTAAATGATCTGAGGTGTATGTAGACCTGCAGCTAGAAAAATCAGTAGAAGCAATGTGTGGCCTGGGAAGGTGCGTAATTCAGTTGAGAAATATACAAGCTTTTATGTAAAAAGTGACCTAACTCTTTTAGTGCGTGTATGAGCAATCTAACAATCAAGATGACCATTGCTGACAGAAAAATTGGACTATTTTTGCAGAGCAACGTATTTTTTTTTTAACTGAACCTCTAGAAGCATTTTCTGGCACTCGAACACACAGGCATCAGCATTCTTGAACTGTGGCCATGCAGCCAAGATTCACGTCAATACAAGATTGTAAAACTTTTATACCTTTGGATCCTTTTGAACTTTCTGACAGGATACACCTGAACAATGCACACATTCCACTTCACTCAATATACGCTTTATCTGTTTTCTTTCAAAATAAACTTTCCACCATTGTTTTCCCATTCACTTACCATTTTGCCATGCTTAATGGCCTTACAAGATGTCTACAGGAGGAAGTTGGCATACGTTTTTTTTTTCCAAATGGCTTCACTTTCTCACATAACTCGCATATCGTACGTTTTAATATTAGGAGCAAGTAGCGTATGATGTCATGTGAGGAAATGAAACAGATACAGTCCCGCACACCCCATGCTGTTAACATGTTTTACAGATTGTAGACCATCTGTCCAGTGGGGTTAGCAGATATATTAGTACAATGTTACATGAGTATTTAATAACCCTTTACATACTGTCACGGCCTGGAACCTCTCTAGCAATTATCTGAACTTCTGACAACATTGCTGGCTAAACATATATGTTACGGTAACATTGCAGAGCAGATGGCAAGAGCTTTTAATGCAGCTATGTCTAACATATCGTTTACATATGCCATTTAGAATTTTGAATTCTGGAGGTCAAGTCTAGATACAAGACTGAGCAAGGGCCCATAACATGCTGGTTCCAGCCAGGCCACACATCAAACAGTTTAGCTATGACAATGAGAACATGCATATATAATTGTAGAAATAGGTCTTTAAAGCCTGTAGCTCCTACAGTAATTTGCGGACACTGTTTGCACTGTCTGTGAAGATAATGAGGTCTGATGAACCCTAAACTAAGTGGGAAGAATGGGGAAGTTGTGCTGAACACAGTCCTACCCTCATTCCTCCAAAATGTGAAAGTTAGTGAGAAAAAAAAATCAGATTTAAAATCTTCTGTCTGTGAAGCAGAGGTGACCACTTTGGGAGACCACGCATCAGTTTGAAACAACACAAAGCAGGTCCTCATAAATGACCATAAATTGGGTTTTTGGGTCACCAAGAGATCCCCACAGTTTAGCTACTGTTTGGTAGAGTGACCATAGTTGCAAGAAGGAGATGCTGGGTGTGATGTGCCCTGTGCTCTCTCCTCCTACAGTTCTTCCCTCTGGTCACTAAGGGGGTATCTGGCTATCAACAGCATAATCCCAGAACTTTGTCCTGTGTATCTGACAGTCAGTTCTTCTAGAATGGAGGCTTCAGAGAATAAGGGATAATGATACAGTGCTGGATTTGTGTTATCGTTACATGCATGCTGATTTTTTATGTTTACGTTTCCTCAACAACCTAGTGGGACCCCCTCACTTCTGCTCCTCTTTCTAGTCACTGCATGACAGGAATTCAAGGGAAATCTCTATAGCCTTGGATACAAATAAAAACCAGACAGGGGGTCTAAGTCTTCCCCACTGTATTCAAAACTAAGATAAAATGTTTTGGCTGGACATACAATCTATGATCAACTACACTATTGTCTCAATTGACAATAGGTGCTAAACAGAGAGGTCGCTGTCCTTTTAGGTGTAATAAACTTAATAACATTTTAGATAGGTCTTGTTCCAGTGCATAAACTTTGTATGATTTATAAGCATGCTGCATCTTGATTCACATCAAGTTTTTGGTGAAGCTGCATCATATAATTTGCAATGCAAGGAAGACTAGTTTGCCAATAAAAAAAAGTATAGGCATGTATAGATTACTATATGTGTTACAGACAATTGCCATCTATTTGCAGGTCACAAACACAGTTGGTGATTTTAATAAATTTAGGATATTTTATATCATATGATTAAGTACAGTGATTAGCTGCTGTGCATATCACCAATCACCTGTCAACTTTCTTTAGTCTAATTACATCACATTATTAAAACCGATTTGATTGCTAGTTATTGCTTACACAGACTTCAAAACAATTATTACACTTTTCTAATAAATCAAGTACAATAACCTACTGCAGTAGGAAAAATAATTTAACTGTGGACTTGGTAACTTTATTTCCTTTCAGCTGATGCAGTGATATTGCATTTCCCTTCCAACATAGATATATTGTTTTTTCCTCTAAGCATTTTGGGCTGGTCTAACATAGTTGCTAAGAGAGGGAACAAAACATATATATCCTTAAACCCACAAAAAAACACACACTCACCAAGACCCCATGATAATTACCACTTGGATACGGTCAGTCTGTGATTGATCACAAACAGAAGGTCTCTGTGCAGAAGCTATATCAAGTGATATATATTTCTATCTACTGGACTAATGCCTGCAGTTTAGATCCTTAACAATATAGGTATATTCTTGGTGAGTATGTTGTTTTGTTAGGGAATTATGGATGAGTGAATGTATCCGTGGGGTTGGCTGAATCTTGCTTGAAATCTGTAAAACCCAAACTTAGCAGCAAACCCTATTGAAGTCACAGGGGCAATCCTTAATACTAGATTTTACAATTTTCAAGCTATTGTCAAAAAGGCACTGGGAACTGGGCACTGCTGTGGGGGGCATTTAGCAAAGGGGAAAAAATTAAAATGAATGTGTATTTGATTTTTTCATGTTTACATTTAGCTTGGTTTAGATACAGTGGCAGCACCCTGTTCTGATTAATTTCTTCTTGAAAAAACAGGGTTTTTTTTTAGGTTCTTGCAACACCTGATTTGTTATGCAGCAGTAATAGGCCTGACTTGAAAGGTGGAAATGGGCAGCCACAAAAGGTCTCAAAATATAGACTTCAGGTATGTGTTTGGTAGAAATTAGATAGCCCTAAGACAGTATGCAAGCCTAGCAAAGGGTGGGCTGGTGGGTGTGGGCTTTAATTTATATGAAAGGTTTACTTTCACATTGCCAATAGGAGCTATTGTGACTTCACAATTTACAACTCTTTCAAATATTTCACACCGTAGTCAGCCTTTTTCAAAGCATTATAAAATTACGTTTTTTAAAAGAAAAATACTTGCTGATTCATCCATCATGGCTGTTGGTAGATCAGGGGAGATTTGTGTACAGACATCATCTGCAATTCTGCCCTATGGTTGGATTTTGATTTTAGTGAACTATTTTACTCATGTCCAGTCTTTGCAGTCTTTAGAATATAAAACAATCTATACAAAATCCCTTCAAACCTCTTACTTCTCACAGTACATATACAGTAAGTCAAATTATTTTTATTAGTATTTATATAGTGCCAACAATTTACACAGCGCACATTCACATCAGTACTTGCCCTCCCTACCTCATATGCATACATATGAGGGCCAATTTAGACCGGTGCCAATTAATCTACCAGTACGTCTTTGGAGTATGGGAGGAAACCCATGCAAACTCCTTGTAGATAGATCTGGCCGGGATTTGAACCAGAGACCCCCAGTGCTACAAGGCAAAAGCACAAACCTCTACATCACTGGCTCAAATGAAGATCTCTGTTAGTACTTATCTATAAGATGCTACTATCTCTGTGTCAGTTTTTATAAGCAAAGAACCTGTGACCATATTGTAATAGCCACAAGCCCTTACCATACCTCATTCCTTGTCATGTGATTTCTGTGATAACCAAGGTGGCCTTAATATTTACTTTCTTAAAAAATATAAATGTATCTAGCCCCTAAACCCAAACTCTCTTTCCCTCCTATTTAATCTGATTAATCTATGAGAAAATTATAAATGCCTTATTTGTGTTGCAGCAAATCTAAAATTAATTATAGTTCTTGTTATGTAACATTTAGTTGCAGGGGAACTAAAATAAATTACAGCTCTTGTTATGTAATCATTTTATTGGCGGCACAACGAAAAATGTACTTTTTGATATTTATAACTATACTGTAAAGTTTTATGTACAGTAACTAATGGCATTTCAAAGTCAGTATCTATGTATAGTATCTGATATTAAAAAAAACTTGCTGATAGTAATTAAAAAAAATCAAGCTTATTTAAACCAATGCCATACAAACTGATATCTTGAAAACATGAAAACTATTCTGTCCGTTAAAAGGGGAATAAATCTCGCAGCCATGATGTGACTAAACAAGACGCATTTTACAGGTCACAAAAAGGTCCATGCATTGGTTTATATACAGAGAATACTGCACAATATCTTACTCCTGCTCTTTACATACCCATGTACAGGCCAAGGCAAAGCACAGTTAACAATTGTCTTGTAAACTAAACATCTTCAGTCAGTGTCTCTGGTTATCTAAAGAATTCCCCAAAGTACTCTTATTCCATGATACAAAGCTTTACCCTACTCTGTGGGCTATAATAATCATTATGCATTAGACCATTCTTATTTTACAAATATAAACAACCCTCCCTAACATGTCATCTTAGGCATGTAGGGAATTCCTGTACTTGGAGCTCTTGAAACCTATCAATTACTAGAGAGTCAAAGAGCAGAGCTACTTGGTGACTAAACAAACAGGAACAGTGCATTGGTTTCCCATTTAACTTGACTTTGAAGAAAGCTGAGGAAATAAGAATGTGCATGAAAAAGTATCTATGAACAATAATTCATAGATAGTGGGGAAAATTATAATTAGAAGCAAAAATTATGTTGCCCTAAGCATGCCCAGAATGATGATGCTCTTTCATACAGGCGCCACCCTTTTTAAACTAGTTGTGTTATATAATTGCTGTTAATAGATATGTATTCATATTTGAAGATAGCATGGTGTCTTGTCTTCAAGTTAAACAATCAACAGCCTGCAAAGAACTAGGAGATAAGTGTAGCTAACCGGAGCTACAGATATTATTGGGGCTCCTCTCTATGTTAGCTGATTACCCTGTTTAATCCACAACTGCCAGACTAGGTAAGACAAATCTTGTGGTAAACACGGTGCTGGAGATATTAATTTGATATTTTTTTATGATTTGATTAAAAGCATTGGTATCATTAGGTAAATCAAAAAGGAAACTGAAAACAAAATAGTAACAGATGCTTCTGCTCTTTTGTAGGTAGGCATGTCTATCATTTCATTTCACTAGCAAAGTACACAATCAGACCTCCCACATAGTCTAGTGCAGGGGTCAGCAACCTTAAACACTCAAAGAGCCATTTGGACCCGTTACCCACAGAAAAGAAAACACCGGGAGCCACAAAACCCTTTTGTACATCTAAAATGTAGATAACACTGCATATATAGTTTTTTTACCTTTATGCTGTGTATAGCATGTATATAGGTATATGTGGGCTTAGTAACGCACTGGACTCTGCAGAGCCCACCTGAGAGTGACCCTGCAGAGCACACTATAGATCCTGCCCAGCACATCTGAGACTCTCTATGGTGGGCTCTGCATGGCCTCGGGTGGGATGGTCGCCGGGGTCCCAATCCCTGTACCTCCTCCCAACTCCTCTTACCTGATGCTGCTGGGGCCTGGCCTCCTCCACCCCCTCCCCTGTCACCTCTTCCATGCCGCCCCTGGTACAGCTGATACTCATGTAAGGGCCCCCCAGGCTGTCCAGAGCCCTCACATGGGTACCGGCCATACCCCCCTGATGGCGGTGTTCTATTAAGGTTTGTGACTACGTTACAATGTGTGACCGGTGACATGGTCACACATTTCAATGTAATCCCGCCCAGTTTTTTGGCGGTGGAATGTGTGACCGCCAATAGGCCAAGCATTCCAACGCTTTCTCAGCTATTCCAGGGCAGATCGGCATCGCAAATCCTATGTGCAGGAGAACCGATCTGCCCTGTATCAGCTGTTCGGTCCTGAAATGTCACTTCTATCCAGCTCTGTGAGGGCAATCTCACATTCCACCCCACTCACAAAGTCGGATAGAAGTGACATTTCTGCACCGAAGAGCCGTTCCAGGGCAGATCAGTTCTCCAGCTCATACGATTTGCGATGCCGATATGCCCTGGAACAGCTGAGAAAGTGTTGGACTGCTTGACCTATTGGTGGTCACACATTTCACCGCCAAAAAACTGGGCGGGATTACATTGAAATGTGTGACCACGTCACCGATTACACATTCCAACCTAGTCACAAACTTTGATAGAACAGCAGCCCTGTCTAATCATTTAATCAGAGAAATAGATTATAATAGGCAACATTACAGTGTAATGTTCCCCATTATAATCCACTTTTCTAATTAGATGAAATAACAGCACACAACCCTCGCCCCACCTCCGCTCCTCATTTGGACTCACCTACCAAGCCTCACAGCCAGCATCCCACCCAGACGGTGTGCACTGCAGGGGGCAGGGCATGTGACACACACTTCTCCTCTCCCGCCGAAGCCTCAGGCCTCGGCGGTAGTTCCGTGCCTGGACAGGGAGCAGCAGCAGAGGGATGAAAGAGTCACATGTGGCTCCGGTTAGAAAGTTTTTTTTGCATGCTGGCTGGTGAGTGTGCCTGGAAACTTTTTGCTATTTTTTATTTGTGTATCACTCGGCTGTAGATCCTCAAATCATCTCTGAATTGGTGCTGACACTGTCCTTCCTTCTGGAGGGTGGCTACTTCTGTTTCCCATGGTCCTTGTGTGTGTTGTAAAGAAGCCACTGCTCCAAGCTTGTTCCCGTAATGGACTACAATCCAATGTCTAGTTTAATCATTTGTATTGAAATTGTAGTCCATGGGAGTAAAACACACACAGGGACCATGGGGAACAAAAGTAGCCACCCTCCAGAAGGCAGGACAGTGAAAATTCAGAGATGATTTGAGGATCTACAGCCGAGTGATACACAAATGATCTACAATTTTGTTAATAGATAAGGTACTTGAATGCATTTTTAAGATTTAATTCCTGAGTTTAGTGTCACTTTAACTACATTGCATCATTATTGGTTTTGGAAAAAACTTTTAATAAAGATTTATATGCTTTAAAAAAAAAATATTTTTAGACTATTTTGACAGTTTTCTCTTCGCATTTTGCTTCACTGGGAGGCACATACTTTTTGTAGTAAATGACAAGATGCTACATTTGCTGTCACAATGGTACAATGTCATGAGGTGCCATCATATAGTAAGAATCTAAATACATGTTACTGAAATTGGAGGGTCTTCCATTGCCCCTCTGTCACCCATGCAGGCATGAGAGTTCCCACATTCCTCTGCCCTCAGTATTTATGTTACTCCCTCTTGTCTTAGCAAACTTTCTGAAATATTCTGGACCAGCAGTTTTTTCATCAGCTACTTCTCTACATTAAGAAGCTGGGCAATCTGCCAAGAGGTTCAATGTTTTGTGAAAACCAATATATTCAGTTAACTATGTAAGAACAATTAGTGAAATTATAGAATTATTCAATGATTAATAATAATTGTAAACTGTTCAGGTGGTGTTCTGTTTATATTTCCACTTAGTAGGTCCTCAAAAATAGAATATAAGATTCCAAAGTCACACGAAGAATTCCAAAGGCACAAGGACTACATGAAATGAATCTTGTGATATACCAGCATTGCCTAGGTTTTGAGGATCTATGTAGATCATGTTGAGGATAAATGCCGCTCTGATCCCTTGTTGCTGTCAGTATTTTCTCAATTTATTTCCAGATGGCTGAAGACAACTTTTACTTGGTTGGAATGCCTCAATGGCTGACAGTCCACTGCAGGTGGATCAAATGCTCTGTGATCTTAGAAAATATCCAGCTGGTGTTTCTCCAAAAGGCGTTCATGCCTGTTGTTCTGGGTGCCATTCACTTTGTTCACTTTCCCTTAGCGTAGTGTATGTGGTGAAAATTCAGTTTGCAAAGAATATCCAATCACGTGCAAAAAAAGAATTGTATGATGGAAGTCAGCAGAGCTTTATCTCCTCTACTAAGGAAAATTCCCTTGTAAAGTGCAAATTCCCATGCAAAGTAACCAGCTTATTTGCTATTAGTAAATCAACTTGAATAGACTCTGCGCCCCCACTGGCAATACAAGAGGGGAGAGGTCTGTTTATTGGATTGAAAGATCAGAAGAGGAGTATAGAGGGGAGGTTTTTAAGTGTTTTTTTTTTACATATAAACCTTTTGTTTGTGTATCTCATGCCAAGTCTTATACAATGGATCGGTTTAGTTGCATAGTTGCACAATATGACAAAAGCCCACCTCCCTCATGCAGAATTGAGTTCCATTTTAAAGCTGAATTCAAAGTTGCATATCAAGGTATTTATCCAATAACCTCCCAGAGCCTGCAGTACACCTTTTCTTAAGTATGACTCTATATTAATTATTAAACCAATAAATTATTTCTTTAAAGGAGAAATATGCGGTTAAGGCTTTCCCCCATAGTTCTTTTAGGGTAACAGGAGGAAACCAGCAAACTATCGTCCTCCCGTCACCCTAAGCTCAGTATACCGCGAGCTACAGCTCGCAGTATACTGAGACGCCTGTAAAGGCACGATTGTGGCTGCGCAAAGAGCAAATCGCGAGAATCGCGGCAAACTGCGCATGCGCGAGAATCGCGGCAAAATGCGCGGGAAGGCCCGCCGGCTCCTTCTGTTGTTGATGGGGTGGAAGAGTTTGAGGTGGAAACTATAGTGGATTGCAGACGTTGTGGCGGTCATCTTCAGTTTCTGGTTCAAAAGTTTTTTCGGACTCATCCTCTCACAGCAGCCCGATTGGGCATCCGGAGGTTGCCCATTAGGTGGGGGCACTGTAAAGGCACGATTGCGGCTGCGCATGCGCAAAGAGCAAACCGCGAGAATCGCTGCAAACTGCACTGCACTGCGCATGCGCGAGAATCGCGGCAAACTGCGCATGCGCGAGAATCACGGCAAACTGTGCATGCACGATAATCGCGGCAAAATGCGCGGGAAGGCGCACAGGAAGTGAGGTAGCTGTCTTTAATCTTATGACTATATAAGGAGGAGCCAGCCTCTCTTTCATTGCTGATGGTCTTGTCAGCTTGGTGTTTGTTTCCTGTGTTCCTGTGTTTGCTACTTAGACCTGCCTTGACTTGGATTGCCCTGGACTACTCTTTTGCTTGCTGCCTGCCCCTGACCCCGGCCTGTTCCCTGGATTTGAGATTGCCTTCCGAATTTGTACTTCGCCTGCCCGACCAGATTTGACCTTGGCTTACTGACCTCTCTACTCAGTTGTTTCTGCACAGTGTTTGTTTCCAGCCTACGGCACTCGTGCTCCTCGTTGCCCTGCGCCCTTCTGTTCCCAACTCCAGGGGTCGCAGGACACGAATCGCTAGAGAAGCCTCCCCATCTTCCAGTCTCAGCCTCAGGTACGTGATTGTGAGTGAAAAGCACTCACCTCATAGTTCTCCTTTAAATTCAACTAGTGTGAGCACCTCATTTGCCTCTTGTAATCCCCTGCATAGTAGCACTGAGACTGGGAAAGGCGAAGACGAAGGAGCCAATCAGGAGAGCTGCATGCAAATGTGTTGACAAGGAATGTCCTGATAGGAGTGGAAGGTAAAGCAGAGTAAGCAGAAGGGTGACTTCCTCAGTCTCCTGCTGCTCCTTCATTGTCCAGTAAGCAGGCCTAGGGTTAGGAGATGACAACAGTATATTTCTTACCTTTAACAAAGAAGGTTGTATAATCTGCCTGGCTGTAAATCTCAGGACTGAATGGACAGAAATACAAATCCTTTGTGAGGTAATACAACTCCCTCATATGCATTCTATCTGTGTATTTAGCAGTTTGCCTTGAGTTCAGCTTTGATGTGTAACTAAAGCCTAAATGTAAACAATACACAATTTCATGATTGGCCCCACACCACTGCATATGAAGACAAAATAAAAAAACAAAGGATCCCTAGCAATTACTGATCACAAGTTGTCAAGGCAGTACAGATGCATCCTGGGAAAATTGTGTCATTGGGCGTCTTCAACCTAGCCTAGTTAGTCCAGCTAATCAGGGGCTTAATGTTGGTGAACAGTGGAACTTGAGATGTACTGCCATTTTCTGCATTATTGTACTGAGTGCAAGGTACCACAGTGATGCCGCCTCTATTAGGGGGGAGATCCATGATACTCTGCACTCAGAAGTGTGTTGAATGACTCTGGGCATCATGATATCTGGAAAAGGACTGGTGCTGGATAACAGACAGATGAATGTGTGGTGGGCAAAACAGGGGAGAGGTGAGTACTGCAGACAGAGCTGATTTGTTTTATTTATAAAATGAAAAAATGGCAACTTAAAAAATGAATTAAAGCCTGGCTTTAGAGCTGAACTCTAAGGGACATGTGTATTCTTCCTTGAATCTTGGTGTGCTTTGTGTATTTCTCCTAGATCTGTGTAGCAATCCAATGAGTAACTTTGTCTCTGTGGAGGAACTTTCTGTAATATAGACTGGTCACTGCTGGTTTCTCAACTTGTGCACGATGACTGGTCTTGTATCCACGCCTCTATTAGTTTTCTCCAGGCAGTCTTTAGAGGGTGGGCCTGCTGGGTCCCTCCCACAGCTCTGCTCTCTGTACAGGCTATGTATAGCACAGTGATGATGTCATTGCTACTAGGTAATATACACAAATACAAATCTTGTGTGCCTGGAGTTTAATTTTAAGTTTTGTTAAGTATCATCAAGATTTGTTTTCAATGAACCCACATTTCCTGGATGGATATTATATTTCAGGATAATAGGGCCAACACTGTTTATGACTTTTTGTATACAAATGGGCTTTAAAACATAAGTACAACTAATTCAATTATTTTTCCATAGCACTTGCAGAAGTATGGTGGCTAAAGCCAATTTAATATTAACTCTAGGATAAATGGCAATGAAGGCTGAACTAGATATTCCCCTAACTCTCCTATCATAAATGTTACTAAGAAGAAATTACTGTAAGCAAAACAGTCTTTAAAAATTATCAACTTCAAAGTACCGACTTACAATCCATTTGCTCACTAACACTGTATATACAAGTGTTTGCACAAGGACATACACAGCTCATAATAAAACCATATAATATTTTTACAGGGATGGTAGGGCCTTTGAAGCTACTTCACCCAGACCAGGGGTGGTATGAAATATCTCTGAATATGCTAAAGTAGACTTTGAAATTGCCAAATTAAAAATTAACATGATGCTTCTCTATTTGTGAGATTTCCACAGTGACAGGGAATCAGAAGGGCTGGAAATGGTTGGAAATCTCTCCAATGGGGCCAGAAACAGCAACAAGAAAACTACAGTGGTTAAAGTTTAGAACCTGTGCATTGTTTTAATTGAGTTTGTGCCTTTCTGTCCTAGAAAAGCCATACCCCTTATTACTTGTTGTCACAGGGACGGAAAGTGAGTCACAAATAGAAATACACATTTTATGGAGGTTCCACCACTTCCCCACTCTATCCAGAAGCCAGTGGCATATCTAGAACGGATACCAGGTACCACAATCTAGGGGGTGCCAGCATATTCATGCTATTTTATTTTGTATGAATGCATTGTTTTTACTAATTGTAACTATGCAATACATGGCAGCACAGGTGCAGTCTAGAATGTCAGCTTCGGCAGGCAGGAGGAATTGAGTGATGTGATGTTATTGTCCTCCTGCCCATCATCAGCCAGCATGCAACCACACAGTGCAGGTTCCCTTCTCCTCTTCCCCTCTACCCTAGGTCTGCACAGTTCACAACGTACCCCAACATTATACAATATACCACATCTCTGACTCCTATGTATACAGTATATAGTATTTGCATGCTGAAGCTGTTCCAACATAGAGCAGGGGCATACAGATGAATAAGCGCCTTTAAAATGCACGCAAGACTGGGACGAGGTGCAGTGAGGTGGTAGACTGGAAAGTGGGGATCTGTAGTGAGGGAGTTGGCTGGAAGGTGCAAGGTTTAAGGTTCAGGGGGGAAATCTGTACTGGGGGATTTTGTAATGGGAAGAGGGGTTGTATTCTGTACACTGGCCTGTGCGTTTTGTACTCCTTATCCCTACACTCTTTATGCTATGTTCTCCTGACCTCTGTCCAGACTTATGTAATCCTGAACCCTGCACTCTGTGCATTTTTTGCCTTACCCCTTCACTCTGTACATTATGTTCTCCTGACCCCTGCACTTCGTGTGCTATTTACTCCTGACCCCAGCACTCTCTGCATTATGCACTCCTGAGCCCTGCATTACAGACACTATGGGGTCTATTCACAAAGCTGCCGAAGGATCTGGCCGTAGCTTCGGCCGATCCTTCGGCTGGCTTCGGCCCCAGGACCCCTTCGGTTCAGGAGTTTTTCTATTTACTTTTTTCTACTTTTTTCACTCTTTTTCTGTTCTGCTCGGTGCCTCTGAGGGACCGAGCAGAACAGCCG
Source organism: Nanorana parkeri (assembly GCF_000935625.1). NCBI lineage: Eukaryota > Metazoa > Chordata > Amphibia > Anura > Dicroglossidae > Nanorana > Nanorana parkeri. The sequence goes on along the minus strand of NW_017306271.1, from coordinate 1,856,569 downwards.
AGCCAAATGACGCTCGGCGGCATTCGGCTATTCTCTCACTGCTGTTCGGGATCTTTCAGAATAGCCCGAACAGCAGTGCGAAGCCTGCCGGGGGTTCGGCTCAGCCGATCCAGATGTTGGATCGGCTGAGTCGAACTCCTTCTGCACTTCAGGTCAGCCGAACATGCTAAGCATGTTCGGCTGATCCGAAGCCACACGAAGCAAGCCGATGTACGGCTGATTTCAGCCGATGTACGGCTGAAATCAGCCGTACCAGCCTGAAGTGAATAGCCGAACAGTGTTCGGCTCACTTCACTTCTGATCGGTCATTCACTCGGCTGCCCTCGGCAGCTTTGTGAATAGACCAATATGTTTTACATTTCATACTACTGACTACTGCACTCTGTATGCTAGGCTTAATATGACACACACCTGACCACTCCATTCTAAGTACATTATATACTCTTCAATTCTTTCTTTAAGGCAGGCTGTGTGCAGAAAAGCATATGTATTGGAAGAGTTTTGTTTTTTTTAAAAATGCTGAGATTTATAAAGCGTCTGTTAGGCTGATGCTTGAGGCAAAGAACTTAAAGCATATTTTGCGGGTTAAAGAACTGTGACCTATGTGTGTTGTATATACAGTAAGTAGGCTCGGTTCTTTTTAACCATGCCACTTTAAGCCCCTCCCACTACTAAAACCAGATGGTTACACCAATTCAGCAGGTATTACTAAAAATATAGTGGTGGTCACAGTTTTCCAGGTTGCTAAGAGCTCTTAGCAACCTGTGAAACTCTGTCTGGCTTCCTGCCCAGCTCACTGATGTCATCGGTTGCCAGGAAATGTGGGGATGCTCTGGCTGGCGTCCAACCGAGCTCCTGGCACCCAGTGATGTCAGTGAGCTGGGCAGGACCGGACAGAGAGTAGCTGACAGCACGGTTCCCGGTCCATCTAACACAGCTGCCTGTCACACCGCATCCGCCGCAAATCACCTACCGCCAGCACTATCAGGAACACGTGCCGCCACCCCACCTTTTCAGCACTGTCAGCAGCACTCCACACCACAGCCCCCCTCCCCAGCACTTTCAGCAGCACCTGCCAACACACACTCCCCCCCAACTCCACCAGTCTGCTGATAACCCTTGTACAAAGTGTTAGGGCCCTCACTAGCTCAGAATATTGGCCGCACCTCTCCCAGTGGGAGCGCTCTAAAGAGGATTATAGGTTGCTAGTATAAATATATATATTCAGGCTTAAATTAAAATAGGAAGAATGACTTCCTATTTAATGCATAACTATCCTATTTCTATATCTGCACAGAGCTCAGCTTAAAGTGTTTCATACCTTACAACCCTGTAAAACAATGCAGTAAGCGTAGCGTGTTAGTTAATATTGGTTTATTATGAGTAATGTATCATGGTTTGACTGCATTGCATTGTTATTTAACATTCCTCTTTTACTTTCAACATAAACCTATGTAAAACGATAGCCAGAGAGACTTTCCCATTATTTAATGCCTTTGGAATCTGTCGAAATAATGTATAATGCACAATGCGGCTACAGTTTGGAGTTTTGTGCCAGATCTGTGCAGTAGCTGCAGACAGGAAGAAATGACTGGCCTATGAGAGCTCAGCATCGTGTGTTTAAAGTGTACACAGAGCGTCTACCACAATGTACTCTGACTGGAAACAGTCCTAGCATATTGCCAAGACTAGTTTTAAATGTCACACTCCCCGACTTATGACTAAATGACCTCAGATTAGGCGTAAACTCAGTAATATACTGTGAAAGAAGTCTTTGGGCTTTTAATGCTGAAATCACCAGACAGATATTTTTGGTGTATAGTAAGTGAGGCAAGTTCAGTCCATTTCATCCAAAGAGTAAAACATAATTTCACTTTCTTTATGTGTTAAAAGGCTGTTGCACTGAACACAGGCTGTTGTACTGAAAACATAAGTCAATATATATCATGGTAGGATACAAGGAGTTTCATATGCCCAAACTACACTGCCTAGCCGGAAAAAAAAAAAAAAGTAACACGCTTATATTTCCTTGGACCGCCTTTAGCTTTGATTACAGCAGGCATTCGTGTGGCATTGTTTCAATCAGCTTATGCAATGTCACAACATTTCTTGCTTTCTAGTGTTGCATTCATTTTTTACGCAGATCGTGTAGTGATGATGAGAGAGTCGGACCACTGTGTAAAGTTTTCTCCAGCACATCCCAAAGATTTCCATTGGGGTTAAGGTCTGGACTCTGTAGTGGGCAATCCATGTGTGAAAACGATGTCTCATGCTCCTTAACCATTCTTTCACAATTTGAGCCCGGTAAATGCTGCTATTGTCATCTTGGAATGTGTCCGTGCCATCAGGGAAGAAAAAAACAGTTGATGGAAAAACCTGGTCATTTAGTATATTCAGGTAGGCAGCTGACCTCATTTTTTGGGCACATGACGTTGCTGAACCTAGTAATTATCCAATAGAAGGCTCTGTACCTATTTCCTTAGCTAAATCCAGGTGGTGACTTTTCTTTATCCAGGCAGTGTATTGTTGTGTACAGTAACTGAGTGAAATCCTACTAACTGAAGGATGTGACCAGAACTGGCATGGCTTGGCCTGAGTCAAATGCACCGATACCAAGTACCATACTCGGTACAAGTACAAGTACAGATACTTTTCCAGCTCCAAGACTAGACTAGAGAAAAATTAAAAAGTTAGGGGGCAACTGTCATTTGTAAGGAGCATACAGAGCTCCTGGGATTTGTACATCTCTGTTATAATTATTATTATACAGGATTTATATAGTGCCAACAATTTGCTCAGCGCTTTACAAAATAGTGGAGACAGCACAGTTACAATACAATATACAGTACAATACAGTTTCAGAACAATAGCGTTGGGAGGGCCCTGCTCGTGAGAGCTTACAATCTAGTAGGAGGGGCAAGTGATACAAAAGGTAATAATTGTTTGGATTGAGTTATTGGAGGAAGTAAAAGCCAGTTATGTTGAGATGAGGTAGGCTTCTCTGAAGAGATGGGTTTTTAGGGATCGCCTGAAGGTGGGCAGCTTAGGAGATAGGCGGACAGATTGGGGTAAGGTGTTCCAGAGGATGGGGGACACTCTGGAGAAGTCCCGTAGGCGAGCATGGTAGGAGGTAATGAGAGAGCTAGAGAGCAGGTGGTCTTGAGAGGAACGGAGAGGACGGTTTGGGTGATATTTTGAGATGATATCAGTGATGTAGGTTGGGGCGGAGTTGTAGATGGCTTTGTATGTTGTTGTTAGTATTTTGAATTTTATTCGTTGGGCAAGTGGGAGCCAGTGGAGGGATTGGCAGAGAGGGGCGACAGACACTGAACGGTTGGTAAGATGGATGAGTCTGGCAGCAGCATTCATGATACATTATTCATGATAATGTATGATTTTGTTTTTATAAATATATATAAGTGATGCACCGATACCATTTTTGCAAGTACAAGTACTGATACTTGCCCAAGTACTTACAGATACAAGTACTGATGCATTTTGTTTATTGTTATGTGACAGTTTTTGTAAAACAATACAGACTAATGATTTTAGGGCAGTGGTGGAGCACCAGAGACAGCTCCCAGCTGCAACCACTGCAACCCTGGTAGTTTTCATGAAAATGCCAAGTATCAGCACTGGTATCTGACCTGGTGTCTGGACATCCCTAGTAGAAATGTTATATTACAGTCCTCTCTCAAATCTGTTTATCAGCAAGCAAAAAATAAAATATGCTTTATGTCATCCTTACCCCAACAGAACTAGATCTAGTGTGTTGATGTTTAATATATATATATAATTAGTACCTGTCAGCAGGGCGGCCTGTGGGCCTTTGACTCCAAGTGGCCAAAACAGATAGCCCATTCTAGGAAACGGTGTAAGATGTATCTTTGGCAACTAGAAAATAACACTAACTGTTTTTTCAAAGGGCAAATTAGTTTTCCAACAGTGAGAATTTGCCGTAGATATAAGGGCTGGAACCACAGTCTTTAAGGAGGCTACAATAAGCTGGGCAAATGCATACACATACTGGATGCTGCATTTGCTCTGTTCTTTAGGTTGTTTGAGGTTCTTTACTTAGTAGTAGATAATAATGTAGTTTGGACATGGCACCTGGTTCCCATACAGTGTTTCAGCTACTCCTGATTGTCAGTTCATAAATTCTTGTTGCCACATCTGGCATCAGGGTTTCTCAACTGGGATTCCGTGGAACCTTAGGATCCCGTGAAAGGTCCCCAGGCGGCTCTAGCACCAGAGGTGCCAGAGCAGGTTGAGGAGAAGCCACAATGTGCCCAGGAGGATAGCAGTGGTGGGGCTGGTGAAGAAAGAGGAGTTCTGAGCACATCCAGTGTAAAGCCTGCATGTATGCCCAGGGTGGCTGACTGACAGGAATAGTGTCTCCCCTGGGAGGCCGATCTGCCAGAGCAGAGTAACCAGCGTGGAGTGCAAAAGTGGGTACCTTAAACACAATCTGTAGGGCTGATGGAACTGGAGTCATCAGTGCTTTTCCTGGGTATAATACCTGGGAGAGGCAGTTTATACCTGCACTTAGTTTGCATTGTCAAGCTTTGAGGAAGCGATCAGCTGTGCAATATATATTATGCCATATTTTTATTTATTCATGACCTGGTTTTCAGAGACCATATGACTGGAGACAGTTTTCTGATGTCAGCATGGACATCACTGAAGTACTCGACCTGGAGGTATGAGGCTGGGGGGTTTTAGCTGTGGAGCAGCTGTGGTGCAGGTCAGTGCTCCAGTAATAACTGGGAACAGGCATAGGTGGTAATAGGTATAAGCAAGGAAACTAATAGAGGATGCACAGACAGTAAATAAGGAAATAGGCAGAGGAGATAATAGGGAATATGCAGAAAGGGGATAGGGGATGTAAAGACAGAGCAATAGGGAATCTGCAGAGGAGACAATATGGAATACACAGAGAAGATAATAGGCAATAAGAACTGATGCATAGGACACTATAATAACTTTTTTTTTATTGCAAATTAGTTTTACTGTGGTGGGTTGTAATGTTGAGTGGTGTATCCAATTTATGTGTATTATTTTTTTTTATCTTTATGTTACAGCTGCTCACAGTTAGGGAGTGACAGCTGTTTTGGTGAGTGTGTTTGGATATTTAAAGTACATCTAAAGGCTCCTATGTGACAAACTATACAAGTTTCAAATCTGCTTATGATGTAATGCCTCACCCGATTAAGCCAAATGCCCATTTCTTTGTGCCTCACACGTTCCCCTCCCAGATACTATACCTTACAGTAGGAGGGTTTCAGCAACATATGCAGTGCTGTCAATCCAGAAAGTAGTGGGCAGGGTTTTGTGTGGTCAGCTGCTGATTGACAATCAAGAGGCTTGTCTAGAATTAGTAACAATTATAACTGTCGCACCCCCTGCATTATCTTCTCTGCCCACTGTAGTGCAAGCAGATGCAGCCAACATGGGGCGACAATGCTGATCTGAAATGAGGAGCATTGCAGCAGTGTTGCCACCCCATCACAGTAAGCTGCCTTTGGTGGACATTACTGACAGAATTAACAGGTATTTGTGAGACTTTGCAAGGAGACTAAGGCTAACCATACAGGTCCAGATTTCTTTGTTTAGCCCCATGGACTGAACTAAAGAAATCACTTGATTTCCTTATCCATTCTACACACCGTGTCCATCGAATACATTGCACTTCTGGCTTTTGTATTCAGAAAGCCACTGGCACCCATGATTGCCTGAATGCCCAAACAGTGACTGCATCTCATATATTCAGAGAACATGGGATTACATTAGTGAAATAATATATAGAAATGGCAGCACTTTTATCTATGTGCGGTTGTCGTTGTTATTTACTATGCCATAAAAATTCCACCACAAAAGGTTAAAGCACTACTTTCATATCTCCATATGTTTTTCTGAGTGCTAGACTGCAATTAATCCAATGAATCTGTGACCAATCTTCTGTCTCAAAACGTATCCAGCAGCAAAGGCTTTATTTAATTAAACATATTCCTATTGTGTCTGAAACCGCTTTTTCCTGAACTGCATTGTGGGAGTTGTGATTGAGGGTTGATCTCCCTCCAAATAGTAGCTGGATTTTGCTCTTTATCTTGGAAGTAAACACTTGCTGTAGAAGCTCTGGCCTTTATTTAAGACGCCCCAGTGGACGGGACTGGACCATGTATAATTCTAGCAATCCGCTGGCTGACATTAAGCTATTTTTGTAAAAAAGAAAAGTGTATTGCAAAGTTCTCAGTGAAAACAGCTGCACATTCAGAGTCTCAGGTAGTTTGGGACAAGGATCTGTTGCAGTGTAAAACATTCCTTGGCTGGATGGAGCAGCTGGGATTGCAGATATCTGATTTAACTCCATTCCAAGTGCACTTTTCATGAACCAGCAGGGAAATCTCTGCCTAGTCAGAAGAGACACTAGGTAACTGTAAATGTATGTGGGCTGTTACAGACAACTTGCCAAATCTCATTAATTCAATGCAGAGGTCTCACTTAATCAGCACACAAGATTTAACAAATCTCTTTTTTTATACACTATTTCTAATCTCGCAGCAAGATGTACCAGCCAGCACAGCAGAAACAATTAGGATGAATACTTCTGGAGAGGCTTGTTAGCAGTGTAGAGATAGCTTATTCTAGTCTCAGTGTAGCAGCCCATATTTTTGAACATCTAAAATTTGCTGCACAACAGGCTTTGCAGCACCTCTAGTTTATGTAGATTCTAAGTAGTAAGGGCAAGAGTAGATACTGCAACTAAGGTTTAAAGGGAACCTTTCCTCTGAAGGTTTTACCAGGAATCTAAATATATGGTGCACACAAATTACAAAAGATCTCTTAGAAAGTTCCTGAAATAGGCCAACATTTTACTACAGTATGTGCATGTTCAGTTTCAAATACTGATATATAGCATAACATACCTCCTTAGACCCAGAATGTGCTGACAATATGGCCACTTGCTGATGTGCCACAACTCACAGGCAGCTTACCTGTGTCTTAAGTAAGACAAGACTTTAAATCCAACACAGTATTACTTTAGATAAGTGCAGTACAGAGAATGTTTTCCAATCTTTTGAAGTGTGAGAAGACTATGACTTTCCTAAGCCCCGTTTCTGCTTGAAAAGTGAAAGTAAATTGAGCAGTAAAGTGAGAGACAGGGAGTGTCTAGCTATGGACTGTACTAACTAGCACCAAACAGGAGGGGGAACATACCAAAGGCACAGAAAAAAAACAGGCTCCTGTAGCAGAAAACTCCCCACCAGGTAGGATGCACAGATACTTTTCAAGTACCAGTGCAGATACTTGGTATTATTCATGAGAACTACCAGGGTTGTAGCGGTTGCAACTGGGACCTGGCTACGGCGCTCCTCCACTGTCCTGAAATCATTAGTCTGTATTGTTTTAGAAAAACTGTCACATGACTATTAACAAAAATGTATCAGTACTCGTACTTGTAAGTACTCGGCAAGTACCAGTACTCGTACTCGCAAAACTGGCATCTGAGCATCCCTTTATTTATATTTATAAAAACAAAATCGTACATTAAAACAGAGATGTACAAATCCCGGGAGCTCCATGTGCTCCTTACAAATGACAGCTGCCTCCTAATTTTTGAATTTTTCTCTAGTGTAGTCTTGGAGCTCAAAAGTATCGGTACATGTAATCGTACTTGTACCGAGTACTGTACTTGGTATCTGTGCAACCCTACCACCAGGTATCGTTGGATACCACTATATTATTAATGCAGTACATTCCAACAAACATCACATACAACATAGGTCCAAAAATGTGGATGAATTGTCCTTTGGACCTGAAAAACAAATGAGAAAAGAAAACATGCAAAATATATACATAAGTCGATAGGGCACACAAAGTCTCAGTTGAGTATTCATTGTCCTGAACTTGACACAGCTAAAACAGTCCTGCAGGCATCAAATTACTTCTCCAAGGTGACAAAGCTTGGAAGGTCCCTTATGGGTAGAAGTAGGATAGTCGGATAGCTCGTCCACTGTCACGTCAGCTACACTACCATCTGCCCAATCAGAGACCAAACTATATTGGGATATTATCAGCACTCTTCGCTCCACTAAAAAAGCAGAATTAAAACAGTGTGTGCACTTAAAACTCTTAGAATTTCAATACACCTTTTTCATGTCTCAAAATAAATGCTATGGAAACTCAAAGGAGATACCAACTCTGACAACAAGACTTGTGAGTGATTAAGCCTACATTAGAGAATCCTCTTACAGCAGCGTTAGTGAAGCAACCACTCAAAATACTACTCACAGCAGCACAACTGAACCCTCAATAAGTGACTAAAGAAAACAAGCAAAATATATACATAAGACGATAGGCCGCACAAAGTCCCTGTTAACCATGTGGTGCCATGGTGGGTTGGGGGCGGCCCTTCATGGTTTCTTGCACCGGGGCCCTGAAGGTTCTAGTTACACCACTGGCTGTGATGGCATATAGGCCACTGCATAGAGTGTCCGCAACTTGGGAAAACTGTGCCTCTCTTCTGATAATATACTTGTAGGCTGCTTTCGCAATGACAGAAGGCTGACAAAAAAACTGCAAATGGTTTTCATGGCTCTGTTCTGTCTTCTTACTACCATAAACCAGTCGTCAGAACGTGCCAAAAAGGATGGTGCTCGCTCCTGTAGTGCTTCGGTGGCTGAAAGGAATTATGGTATCAGAGTTTGTGAGTTGTTGGCCATTAAAAGGTTAGTTCACCATTTAAAAAAAACACTCACTGAGTTACTACACACATGACTAAGGTCGCTACATGAGAGGTGGAGTTTAAATGTCCACAGCAGCCTTTTTATTACAAAACCTTATAAATAACATACCAACCTTATAAATAACAACCAAAAACCTTACTGTATACAAAATTGTTTAGTTTCAAGGTCCTTGAAGGCAATATATATATATATATCTCTATATATATATATACCGACCAGTATCTCCGAGCACATTTTATACCTGAATGCCCCCAGCCACCATACACCACCTCGGGGACATAATTAAATTGCCGGCAGACCCACATTGGTACCTATTACCCGGTCATAACCGTTTGACCTTGCCACCACAGGAGGACACCCACACTACAGATGGGTCCCCCCCGTCAAGTTATCCAACCACAGACCAATGCCTTCAAGGATCCAAACCGCCAAGCCACAGCTGTGACAAACCATTCAACAACCACAGAACCCAAACCTAAGTTCGTCTTCCTTCTGCCAGTCACCAACTGAACTCCTGAGACACCTCTTTCCTGACTTCCCTCCGAAGCCCTTCCTGGAAGTCCACTATCCTCCAACCTGGTAAGTGACCCTCCTCTAACCCCTTTCTAACTTTTCCTGTACCCTTTCCTTCCCTAGTTCCCCTTCCCACTCTTGCCATGTAGGCCTTACATTTATTCCCTTTCATTCCATAGCACCAGGCTTAGTTATAGCATCACTATGAGCTTGCCAGATTTTAAAAATGCCTCTCTTCTGCTAACATAATTGTAGGCTATTTTGCAGTGACAGAAGACTGACAGAAAAACTAGCTTGTATCACTAGGGGGTGCCCATCCATGCTTTTTTTTCCAGCACAATAGAAGTCAGGAGTTGTTTAAATATGGCCGAAGGCTGCACCCTAGCCTTCATTTGCAGTCCAGCCACTGCTGAACTGCCCAAGCCTCCGTGGCACCCCATCTATTGTCCACTACACCAGCATCCAGACACTGCTACACCAATGGCCAAAGTCTTTGCTGCACCCTAGCCTGGTTTACACTGCACCTACAGCCGAGCTATTGCTGCACACATAGCCTATGCCTCTGTTGCACCTCAGCCTAGTTTCTTCTGCGCCCACAGCCTCTATTACCTGCCCTGCAGTCTTCTCAGCAGTCTCTGCCTCTACTTCTCTCACATCCTCTGCTGCACCTCAGCTGTAACCAGTCTCAGCAGCACCTACAGTGTTAACCTTGGACTGCGAGGATTCCCATTAAAAAAGTGTGATTTTGTTTCAGGGATCTATTTTGGAGTTTTCATTTATTTTGTGGGTTAATTGGTCTTTATTTTATGCTGATAGAGCATAAATTCTTGTATTAATTAATTCTTGTATTAAAACACCTGCCTGTACTCTTTGTCTCTTGTACATTTTGACCTACTATCCCTGAAACTGTCCTGTCACTGAGCAATTTTAAATCGCTGTATCCTCTACAGCATCATATATTTTGCAGTAAAGTTTCAACCTGTGCTCTTTGTCTCTAGCACATTTGAGTCTAGCCTTCATCATTAAAATTGCCCTGCTGACTGCCAACTTTACATTGCTGCATCATCTCTGGTCTTGTAATTCTTGTAGTTGAACACCTGCTTGTACTCTTTTTTTCTACTACATTAGAAGTTTGCCAGGGCCCATGCTGAAAAAGAAGAAGATTACTGGGACTCTGTACTCTGGATTGATGAAATTAAGGTCAATGTTTTTGGAACTGATGGCTTCAAAACAGTATGGCGTCGCAAAGGTGAGGAGTACAAAGAAAAATGCATGATGCCTACAGTGACACATGGTGGTGGCAGTGTCCTTCTATGGGGCTATATGAGTGCTGCTGGTATCGGGGAGCTGCATTTCATTGATGGTATCATAAATTCACAGATGTACTGCTCTATATTGAAAGAGAAGATGTTACCATCACTCCGTGCCCTTGGTCGTCGTGCACTTTTCCAACATGACAATGATCCAAAACACACATCTAAGGCCACTGTTGCATTTCTGAAGAATTTCTGAAGATCTGAACCCAATGGATCACCTTTGGGGAATTCTGAAGAGACAAGTTGAGCATCACTCTCCAGCCAGCATCCAAGCATCCAAGCTCTAAAAGAGGTCATTCTTGAAGAATGGAAAAAGATAGATGTTGCATAAGGTCAGCAATTCACACAATTCGCAAAATACTAGATGGAGTAGTTTTTGTTTTTGGGTGTATTCATTTTTGCTTCACCTCATTTGAGTAAAACTGAAGATTCTGTAATCTAAGTTATATCATTAACCTTACTTTCATGTAATGAGCTAAACAAATGTTCAAATGTTCAAAGACTCGGTTTTCTCAAAATTTTGGAAATTGTTCTTGTGTTCACTGAGAATGACCTAGTACTATTTTTGGGAATTGCTAAAATATAAGACCTACCCCGAAAATAAGACCTAGTTGTGACCATTGCCAGGGCTGGTGGTGGCATAAGGGGGAACCTGAAGAGCCGCGGGAGAAATCAGCGGTCCCAATGAAGCCAGCACTAGACGAAGCGAGGAAGAAGTGGAGGGAGCAGAGCCGGATAAGCTGTTGTTTCCTCTATAGCGCCGACTCCTGTCACAGGCGGAGTGATACCAAATGCACTCCGCCTGTGAGAAATCAATAGTGAAAGTGCGCTTCGCTTTTTTTGGTTACCAAATTGCGCTTGGAAAGGTACTGCACCC
>NW_017306271.1:1762583-1845079 GCF_000935625.1 Nanorana parkeri | reverse complement strand
TGATGACATTTTGGCAGGATCAGAAGAGAGTGCTATTATTTCATATAACTGGCATAGGCCAACACTAAATTATACTTTTTTAGATAAAGATGGATATATGATTAAGCCTACACTAGGTTGTTCTGTTTCCCCTTTAGATACAATAAATTTATAGTATACATAGATTCCTTTTACTAATGTATTGTGGCTCAGTTGTGTTAGAAAAAACTCCCCATTAAGAGTAGCTTGTCTGATCTTACAAACATTTCTTTTGTCCAACCAGCTCACATGAAGGTCTGTGATTCTGGACTAGACATTCTGTCTTAATTGCAGGAGTATTCGACAGAACTTTTCAACTTTTTTGGCAGAATAATCAGTCATTTTTTTCTTCGCCAAGATTCTTAGTCATATCAGGTTTTCTCAGCACATTAAGCCAATAGATTGTCTATCTACTGCAGACAGTGAATAAGAGTTTATCAGCCTCCTGTGTTGTATTTAAAGGGCAGCTTCATTCAGGATAAATTATCTGAGTTAAGCATGTTAATTTACCTCCATGCCCATACTTCCATAGTGCCAATGACCAATAAAGCAACCCATTCCTTTTTTAATGTTTAAGGCCACCACTTCTTTTTCCAATTTTTATAGATTCTGCTGCCAAAAACTAACTGTTTGGTTTATTTTAAAAAAAAATCAGTGTGTAATCAGTGACTAAAAACTCGGCAACAGTCTGTCCCTAATGAGCCAGGTCTTCCACCATGGAAGGACTCCATCTTGCCTCTCATACTTCATAGAGAGGGTATAGTCCAGGTACCAGTTACAGTTCCCACACATCAAAGACACATCATCCCTGTGAGATTTAGATGCCATTGCTCTCCACATGGCACGAAGCCTAAGTCAGCAGCAGGGGGAGTGGATAGAAATGGATATGAGGACTTTGCTCTTGACATTTATTAAAACACCTACATTTGCATATCAATGACAACACTGTTTAGTCTGCTTAAACAGCATATTTTAGGGAAAGGAGAAGCTTAAAATAGCCAGTGGTGCAGACTATGAGGGTACCACTATGTGTACATGCTAGGGCAATGGAAAGGTTCACTTCAAAAGTCCATTGTGACAATTTTTGGGTTCCCTCACCTAACAGCACCCTCTTTCTGCTCTGAATATTCATCCCAAGATACATTTCAGGTAAGTTTCAACATCAGGACACAGGGGTCTACAAGCAAATCAGTCCTACAAAAGCTTAGGGGTCTATTCCCTAAGCTGCCATAGGCAGTCGAGTGAAAGACCGACCTTAAGTGAAGTGAGCTGAACGCTGTTCGGCTATTCACTTCAGGCTGATACGGCTGATTTCAGACGTATATCGGCTGAAATCTGCGGAGCCGAGGCATATGCCTTCGGCTCGACTAAGTTCGGGAGCTGTATGGGCAATTGTGAATAGCCCGTACAGCAGCCCTTCGGTTCTACTGAACCAAAGGGGTCCTGGGGCCGAAGATAGCCGAAGCTACGGCTTGATCCTTCAGCTGCTTCGTGAATAGACCCCTTAGGGAAAGTGTTAAGTGTACACTACATTTACACCATTTCTTCACCAAGCTGTGATAAGTAGATTATTAAAACCCCTCCATATATTTGTTATGTGTTCCTATTCACACAGCATACTGAAAAATAACTAAAAAAAAAACTCTTATGATGTTTTGTTAAATCAGGCAAGATGGCCGATTCCAGGTTTTTCTTAGCCCTTTCACAGTGGTCTGTCCAAATGGAAAGTCTTTGGACTGAAATTTGAGGATTGTGTTTATCTGATAAGCTTCATTAACATACAATGGATTAGCCACCTCTCAATCGACAAGACTCCTCACCACAGCCCCTCTTAATATTTCAAAGATATAGAAACCAGAAGAAATTTGAACCCTTAAAACCCTAACCCAAGTAAACGCTATTTAAACTGCAAGAAGCATTTTTTTTTTAAGCTTATGCTATGTGAATGGGAACATGTAACAAATATAAAATAGGTGTTATCCCAATTTGGCTGCGAAAGTGGAAATACATTTTAAGTCATAGCATAACAACACCTTCAGAACTACAAATTATAGGTTGTGCCTCCTTTTTATGTAAATTATCTCCAATAACTAAGGATTAGCTAGAAGGGGTATTGACCATGTTGTATATAAATACCATTACATCCTTCTCCTTTTAGCTGATTCACCAAGTCTTTTACTAAGCTACTCAATGATCAGATGGATAATTAGGTGTTCTTTGCAAGTCTATGCTAAACAGGAGCATTGAGGCAGATTATGAGATAGTTTTGCTATAAATTTGGCTTCATTCATTCATAAATTCCTCCTTCAGCTGCTGTAAACTAGCACTGTGCCAGAATTAAAAATGCCACTGACCACTTTTTAATTGTGTGTTTGTTTCAGTGGAAAATCTGTCTCGTTCTCATTGCTAAATTTGTGAAAATGTCTTACTTTGCTGCCTAAGACTCCAAGCACAAAGGTAGCAAATCCGCACAAAAACTGTTGCATAAACTATGCTAAATAAGAGGCAGCATGCTTTGGGTGCAATTGTGTCATTAATTGGCTTAATAAATGTCCACCAGCGGGCCCTGACAAGTTTGAAAATCCTTGATTGGTATTTTAAAGACAATTAGTTGATACTAATATGACCTGATAGTGCCTTTGATTCACCTATCTTCCCTTCTGGTAGTTGCATTTTTAACATAGTATCGGTTCACATAGTTTGCGGCATGGAGAGATAGGGGTTTTCTTTAAATCCAAAAAGTTGAATTTTTTTTTAATGAGTCAAAATACAATGTGCAAAGTTCAAGTAACCAATCAGCAAACGTCTTTGTTTTGACTCAGCTAGACAGAGAAAAGGTTGGAATCAAGTCTAGATTGCTGCTTGTTTTCTTCTTCTTGAATCGCCGTTATAAAGGCTCCTAGGGAAGCCTCAGCTCAACAAAAATCAAGCTCTGAGACAAGGGACATAAACTTTACAAAGCACGTGTTATCTGCAGAAACACAGCAGCAGAGAGGAATATGGGGATGGCAGTTGTCTGTCTTGCCTCTAATTATAGCAATGTGTTATTCCAGTACGCGACTATGCTTGGGGATCATTAGAATTCCCAGAATATATTAGCTGAAAAGCAGCCCATTTGTAACACATATTTGGCACTCAGAAATAAACTGTATGTTAAATTATTTTGCTTGAAATTGTAGACATTTCCTGCAGTGGAACTCTGTCTTTCCACCAGCATTGTCCTGCTACCTACACACAGATGGTGATTTTAGTTTAAGTTGAACTCCATGCAGATATAAAAAAACACAAATGAATGCAGCTCGGTTTTAATTAATAAATCAATAAATGTATTTTGTAAATGCAAGTAGTGTAAATACTTGAGTTTAAATAGGTATTAGCCTCTTACAGCAGCACTCAGCCTGGGAGAAGCAGGGGCAGGACTGGAAGCTAATCAGGGGTGTTTCATGCAGATGTTCTGACAATGAATACGCTAATAGGAGGAGAGAGCAGAGTGAGTAGTAAGATGACCTTATCAGTCTACTGCTGCCTTTTCACTATCCATTGAAGACTATAAACAATAGTTGCAGTGCTCATTGAACGGGCATGTTTCATTGTTTGCACTCTAGAAGCCAGTCCAGAGACATGCAGCTGAAGAATGTGTATGTAGACTAGAAGTGGCTGTAAAGAGTCTGGAGGCAATCAACAGAACAGGAATGCAAGAAATGGATGACATTTGTGAAAACTGTATTTTCTAAAAGAAAAAAATGTGACAATTGCTAATGATATACAAAGCTTTAGCCAACCTAATTGCATTTAGTTAGGGTTTAGATCTACTTTAAGTGCAGCAATTTTTTTTTAAGTTTACCACCAGCAGGAGTTGACATGTCATTCATTCTTCACTGTGACACA
This sequence comes from Nanorana parkeri, assembly GCF_000935625.1. Classification (NCBI taxonomy): domain Eukaryota; kingdom Metazoa; phylum Chordata; class Amphibia; order Anura; family Dicroglossidae; genus Nanorana; species Nanorana parkeri. The sequence continues at coordinate 1,841,173 of NW_017306271.1, read as the reverse complement.
AAACTCTTTCACAGCCTAACTTTCTTACAAGAGGCTTACAAAAAAATGGAGTTATGTTAAAAAATCACTCTTTAAATATATGTAAAGAAATGATGTTTCAAGCATAATTGTACAAGTGCAAGCACTAGTTATATACAAACCACCACTGTTATCATAAAATAAAACTAATAAAGGTTATATAAATAGGGTCTTTAATCAGCAGTCCCATGCCTAGATGTTCTTCTATTTTCTTGTGCTCACCTGGTGTGTGAATGTAACTAAAGGTTGAGACTTCAGGGCAAGGTAGGTGGTGTGTCAGCCAATGACGTCACAGGCTGACACACCAGTGTGTAATGACAGTTCAGCGTCTCCTGGTTACCTAGTTACCTGGTTACCTAGCTGTACGGGCTATAGTGAATAGCCCATACAGCAGCCCTAAGGTTCTACTCAACCGAAGGCCTCCCGTAACCGAAGCTAGCCGAAGGATCAGCCAAAACTACGGCTGGATCCTTCGGCAGCTTTGTGAATAGACCCCTTAATGATAACCAAAATTAGACCACTCCATGGTTAAGATTTACATGCACTCTAAATGTAAAGTGAATGTATACTTTGCCAACTCAGGACAAAGCAACAGGTGTAATTTAGCCCTCCCCAGAAGTATATATCTAACTTTCTTTTGCTGCCTTATTGCTTCATTCTACATGTGTAAGCTTCAAGTCGCCCACGTGGTAGCTTACACAGGGTTATGGACTTCCCTGGGACAACACTCTTTGGTGCAGCACTGGTTTTCTTTCAATTACAGTGGGTCTATTTACCAATGTATCCTAAATGAGAACTTCGTGAATGACCAAGAGTTATCAATAAATTAAAACTTTCACTTCATTCTCACTTCATTCACTTCGTTTTATAGTGCTGGTTAGAACTTCATGGTTAAAAGCAGACAGTACTTGCTCCAGTGTGGGTGGTCATACATGCATAACTTTTGCTATCACATCTAGGGAAATTTGAAAGGTGCTTCCTGTATTCAACAGCCTCAATTTGTATTGCCAACTGGATCCATCAAATCATTGTCAGACTCTATGGCATATCTCAGGAATAGGACCTACAGTATATGATGGTCAAAATGTGTTTGCATAAGAAAAAAAAAGTTAATACGTATTATGTGATTGCCTTTAATATTGTAAGAGCATTATGCAAGATGTATGTGTGGTGGCTCAAGCAATTTTGATTGCATAAAACAATCTATTAACATTCACTGCTTCAATTAAAAAAAATCAGGGTTGGCAAGGTTTTAATGTTGGGTGCAAGTCTGGAACATTTATTTCCATCAACTCCCTATATTTCTCCCTATATTCTCTAAGTTACTATGGTCTTGTAAATAATCAGCATAGTTACAACATTCTCCTTGAAACCAGAGAGTAAAAGCATTGAGCCAAGTCGACCCAACCCCCTCCAGTGAAAAGCCCTGTTAAGTAATTCCTAAATTTAAGAGTTCTACAGCATCCAGGATTGAAAGAAGGTCCTTGGAATTATAAGCTTTAAAGTTTGCCTTCACAAAAACTGCTGAACGTACTTTTCATCAGTTGTTAGAACGGAACAAAGAGAAACCTCCACTCCAATTGCTCTTAGGAATTTCTCCCATCTCTGGCAAGACTTTGGAATGGAGAGAGTGAAGGTGGATGCTTTTAAACATGGTTACTAGATTTTTGGAGGCCCCAGCAAGCCTTTGTTGTATTTGAGGACAATAAAAACATGTTTTTAACAAAAGGATAGCTTTTCCTTACTAATTCCAAAGAGTCCTATTTTCTACATTGGGTCTCAGGTCCCATATACAGGGGTATCAAGTGTCCCTAAATTTCACCAATCTCTCCCTGAAATAGTTTATTTGCTGAACTGAATGCAGGATATAGAATTCTCCTGAATGCTTCCTCTAAGAGGGATATTCTGTTCAAAAGAGGGCTGAGCCACTGAGCAGTGCTGGAACTGAAAACATGAGCAGCTGGTGTGTGGAATATCCTGTTGCTTCTTTACACAAGCCCTGAGGTTCCATTCACATATGGCTTTTGAGGTTTCTGCATGTTTAACATACGTGCAGATTCCGCGCGCTTACAGCTATAGTAAGGCTCCATTCACACAGGAGCGGTTGTCTGCGGGTATTTGGCCATTCGAATATGCGTGGAACCGCTCTAAACATAAAAAACAATGTATTTGAATGTGCATTGTTCAGACTATTGTGGTTTTGTCTCCAAAAATAATCCAAGAGCAATTTCGGGGCGGATTCTGCACATCCGTGGCTATAGTAATAGCCACAAATGAGCGGAATCTGTGCAGTAGTAAAGATTTTAGCGTTTTTGTGCCTTGCGATCTTCTGCACGGTAAACCACATAGGAAATGCAAATGCAAAATGTGAATGGAGGCTAGAAGCTGCAAACGCGCAGAATCTGTCCAAAAAATCGTGCTCTAACTTTTTTGTGGGGCGCACGTTATACCTTTATTATATATATATATATATATAAAATTGGCCCACAAATAAGCAGCTGGTAAGTGGATGCAGACAGCTAGACTGATTTTCTAAAGGAGCTGAGAATCTTTATGCAATAATTTGTTTTTTAATTCACTTTAATTATCCAGTCAATTGAAAAGCAAATCCATGTTTACTTACTTCATATGCACATGGTTAGGTATTCACAGTAAACAGAAATTTGCTTTTCACATGACTTTTCACATGGATAAATAAAGTGAATATTCAAACAATTTATTAAGTTAATATTTTAACTCTTTTTTTTCCTTGAGTAAGGTAGCCTAATTGCTTCAATATATAGAACCTTAAGAAATTGTTATATTAAAATGTCAGGACTAAAAAAAAATAATTAAAATATTTCTTTTTTTTCCAGATAAATATCACATGAAAATGTAGTATTCTCATATCCAACAAAAAGGTTTAGCTGTTTCCTTATTTTCTTGTTTCCCAATTTCTCTTTACCTCCTGATATAAAAACATATTGGTTTTTAGAGCTGAAGAACTCAAGCTGAAATATACACATGCAAGTCAAAATGAGCACTGACTCCTCCCTCTAGCTCATCCTCCCTTCATACAGCTATCCATGGTTTTAATCATGCTTGACAGGAGATAACATCTGCTCTGCTGTCTCTTTAGAAAGCCTACAGTGCACTAGGAATCCTTTGCCATAGGTACAGATTGTGTTTACTTTAATTTGTAAAACAAAGGTTGTATAGTCTCCACGAGTCTCCATGATTGAAAGAACTGAAATGCAATGAATAAAAGAGAGGGGACAGGGACCATAGGGCTGGGCTAGAAGATGCTGGACATCCTTCAGCTAGGAAATGAGGTAGGCTTCATTTGACTTGCTGCCACATCTAATGTGTGCAGCAGTGACGTGCAGTACCTTCCGTGCTGGGTGAGGCATTCTCCCTGACCGCCCCAGCCCCCTCCCAATCCCCAGCCTGCCCCCCAACCCGGTCACCAAGCTATGTGTGAGGGAAGGAGGAAGGTAGGAGACAGGGAGGAGACTCCCTGTCCCTCACTTGCTCATCACTGGTGAGGCATCGAGATCGATGTCCTCAGTGGGGGGGTTTTTCGTTTTTTTTATTGGACAGCTGGGATGGCGCTTTGCCATTGGCCCAAACCATCCACAGAGCTCAAGCCTCTAACACAGAGTAGAAGCTGTTGCAGCTCTTGCCTCACTAAGTTAGGTTACACAAGCAGTGGGGAAGCCCGCAGCTGTGTAACCTAACTTAGCTGCCAAAAGCCGGGTGCTCTCTGCCTCACCTGCCTCCCCTGACCGCACGTCCCTGGTGTGCAATAAAATCAAAGTAAGCTATTTGAGTACAGAAGAGGAGTCTCTGCAACTGTGTAATACTGAAGTTCAGCTTTAAGCTATCTTTAATAGTGTGTGGCCTCAGGGATAAATGTATCAATTTTGCTAATATATGTGTGACTTTGTTTGATGACTTTGTTTGATGACTTTGGTTTGGAGGAACTAGACCCTACATAGAGTCCTGACCTCAGCCTTACTGAGCATTTTGGGATAAATTGGAATGCCAATTACGAGCCAGATCTTCTTGTCCACCAGCAATACCTGACCTCACAAATGCTCTTTTGGCTGAAATGAGCACAGATTCCCACAGTACACTTCAAAATCTGGGGGAAAGCCCACCAAGAAGAGTTAGGGCTATTGCAGCAGCAGAGGTCGGCAGTAAGGCTGGGTTCACACCTGGGCGTACGGGATATGCGTGTTCGCCGCGCATTTTGTGCCGCGTGTTTTTACCGCGATTTGCTGTAAAAGAAACGCGCAACAAACGCGTGTTTCTGAGGGCTACCTGGCTGTATCCCGATGGATACGCGCGACAAATACGCCCCAAAGAAGCTCCTGTATTTCTTTGGGCATAGGTGGGAACCATGCCTAAGTCTATATAATTGTTAATGGTTTAATATATACAGTATGAGCAACCTCATATAGATATGATGGTCAGGTGTTATTAAAAAAAATAGGCTTCTTTCAGCATAAACATTATAAGCAATATTTTGTATTTACCTGATAAAATTTTTTGGAGTCCTGACCATAAAACAAATATAAATACATTGGTACAAATCCACTATATTTACCCCACAAAAAAGACTTAGGGGTCTATTCACGAAGCTCCAGACAATAGAAAACTGTTGGGCAGAGCTAGCTGTCATTGCCCCACCCCTGTGCAATCATGTGCAGTGTTTCAGTGCAACACATGTACATTTACTACAGAGAAGTTACACTTTCAGGGTTATTCACAAATAGGTGAAGATTTGGAAGAAGGCAAGAGAAGTGAACAATCTAGGACAACATAGCTGAACTGGAAAGTGAGCTGAATTGGAGATTTTTTTTCCAAATCAGCTATATTGGGCTAGATTGTTCACTTCTCCTGCCTTCGCCAAACTCTTCACCCTTTTGTGAATAACCATGTTTATTAACAGCAGAACACACTCCTCTACATTCTACCTCAGTGGTCTGATCGACTATTGCCATGTCATTCCAAGTTCTAGTCACATTCACCAAATTATAAATCATTCTAGCTAACTTCATTAGTGACTTCCCTACCCCCCCATCCCCTAGTCCTACAACCTCACTCCTTCCTACATCCCTCCATCCACCCCAGCACACAATTACTTTACTGTCAATCTTGACCTATTAGATGACAGTTTTCATCTTCTTAGAGAAATAACAGCAATTATTTAACTGGTTGCAACAGACAACACAAACACATTTCCTTTCCTGCAGTTTTTTCTGCTCAACTTACATTGGTCTGTATGTACACTGACCTCCTGACTTATTTTTTTTTAAATTAAAGTGACATTAGAGTCACAATTTCCTGCACCCCACTCACCCCCCCTTCCCCAGTCTGCTTTAGGGATTTACTTTAAATGAAGCCTCTTGATCCAATAATCTTCTTTCCAGTCGTTTTCAGGAGTCACTCCAGCACTGGTGCCTGTCTATGAACCAGCGATGACTGCTGTGTCTTCTGTGTCCCATGGTGTCTGTGCGCATGCAGGCTGCTGGGCTGCTTGCATTGACTGACACTGTGTCTCTCCTCTTCTCCCGGCTGAAGATCTCTACCGTGCATGCACCCTCCCCATCATCCTGCACGGCCACTCAAGAATCTTCAGATCTTCAGATGGGAGCGAGCACCAGGGACACAGGTAAGTATTTACCTATTTGGTCATGTATTTACCTTTTATTAATGTTTTTTTCATGTCTCTACTGCTTGCTAGCAGTAGATATATGTAAAAACAAAAGTGACTTAAATATACTTTAATCTTTTGCTATTGTGAATATTAGCTGAACAAGTTACTTGTATTCACTATGGTCTTCTTCAAATGAAGACCTACACAAATATTACACTGTTGCTATGTAACCAAGATTCCTAAAATGGCTTCTAATGCCATGACACCTGAAAGAAATGGTACATCACCCCCAGCCTCCACTCCTCTGTCATACTCCAGGGATTGGAAGCTGCAGCTGTATATACAGGAATCTGGCAATCAACACTGCTCTATCATTTAATCGTAAGAGATACTGAAAAGCATAACCAGAATTAATGCCATTCATCTAGCACTTACATGTAATGTAACACCATCAGATTCCATGAAGACTCGTGTAAATGCTTTTTAACGCAGCAATAAGCAATAACATGGAAATATCATTCTGATCTTCTAGGTAAAATTCTATCTGGCATTTATAAATGAGTGAACTTCAAGCGTATTAAACCCAACAACAGAACTTTAATATGTTGCAGCCTAATGGTCTTTCTACCAGTTACAATCTTCCAGCCCTAGCATAACAACGCTCACTCATCCATCTGTATTAGGACAACAGAACTCCTATTCTCCATAACATAGGAGGAGCATGATTCTTTTGTCCTCAGAGACAGCTGAGAAGTAGAACATTGTGACTGATAAGAGTCAGCAGAGGTAGAGAGGGCAGGAAGCTATTAGCTCACGAGAAGAGCCAGAAGAGACCAGACCAGAAGAGACAAAATAAGAGGAGTTGATTGGGAGGGTTTACATACACTTTCAGTTTAGAAGAGAATCCCAAATGGGACAAAAATCTTCAAATAATGTATATAGTACTAGCAAATGTATTCCCACTCATAACTGGGTAATTTTTAGAATTAATGCACATTGTTGATTGCCATCATTTTGTGCATGTGGTATGTTTCATAAAAGATATTTAAAGTATATGTATAGCCATAAACTTTTTATTTAGGTTTGGATAAAGTAGGGAAGGGTTAAAACCCCTATCAGTTTACTTTTGCTGTCAATGTCCCATTGGGGAGATTTCCTTTCAGTTCTTGTCCTTTAGCCCCCCATTCACACCTTGGCATTTTGTTTAAAGCTAAGCACGCCAAAATGCTCAGAACCAGGAATCCCATTTGTTTGTCTTGAGAGCAACAAAATGCTCAAGATAAGGAATCTATGGCCCTTGTGCACACCTGCGCGCTCCTTCACGAGAAGAAAAGCACCTGTTGCTGAAAAAAGTACATGAGTTACTTTTTGGCACACTAAAGTGCTTTTTGGTCCCATAGACTTCAAGTTTCATGGGAAACTTTTGTCTGACAAAATGTGCAACAAGACACGTGAATCACTTGTTTACAAGCAGTTACCATTGACGATTATGGGATCAAAAAGTGCTGTAATATGCCAAAAAATAGCTTGTGTGCTTTTTTCAGCAACGGGCATTTTTCTGCTTGCGATAAATGTGAACAGGGGCCTAATGAATGGGATTCCTTGTCTTGAGCATTTTGTCACACTTAAAACACCTAGGTGTTTACAGGGACTTAGATGCAACAGGAAGGAAAAAGGAAATCTCTACATAGTGAAGGGAAATCCTCTCTTTCATAGCTGTCTTCTTAACAAATATCCCAAATTAAAGATTTGCTCTTGCTCTGGTGACAACAAAACATTTTGGTTTTCCCATCACTTTTTGTCCCAGTGACAATGGTCGCCAGGCCAAATAGAGATGGTGAATTTACCACACTAGTACTACTACTACACAGTTATAAATAATATCTTGACAGGGGTTCTTTTCCCTTCTCTATCCAAAACAACCAAATAATCTTTTGTCTGTAAATATTCTTTAATTTCTGTTTTTGAGGTTTTTTTTTGTTTTTGAGTATTTTGTCGCATAAATGTTATGTTTATGAAAAAGTATTGTTATAGTAAGGAAATCTAAAACAAATGGAAAATCACTACAAAATGCTGTGAAGGCAGCTTTGGGGGACGTGCAGTGCTAGTCGGGAAATGCATGTCCCACTAAAGTTCGCTGTTACGTTGTTAAGCTGCTTAGCCATTCATTGGGAAACAAATAATTTTTTCGGTGGTTCAAGCAAGATACTGATGAGATCCCTTTCCAGCGCTCCACTATTCTCCAAATGCTGCCATTACACTGTGTTTTGTAAATGGACACCTACTGGATTATAGTATGTGATTCCATCCTCATGCATCATTACAGTGATTACCTACTAGGTAGGGATGGGGTTTGGATTTGCAGCTACCATTGGTTCAAGGACAACCCTGCGTGTTGGAGGTTTGTGGTCTCAGTGCACAGCCTGGACTTTGAACTTAGGTTAGCTGGCTTAGAAAGGCCAATAGGGAAGCTTTTGAATAAGCCAGCCCCTCACTATAAAAGGGGGAGGTCACAGCAGAAATATTGATAATGTGCTTTTCCTTTGATAGGGAAACTGCGCCGAGATTTGTGTAGAACTTTGAGGCAATGGCAGGTATATTAAAGTAGATGTAAGCCCTTACCAAATGTCACATAGGGAGCAAAATGTTATGTATCTAAGAGACTTAGGGGAGTAGGGACGAGTTTTCTTCATCTTTTGTTACATATTATTGCTGATGATGTCCGTTATGACATCCATGTCCGTCCGGTTGTTTCCTTCATCTTGTGATGGAGGAAAAAAATGAAATTACCAGACCCCCATGTTGGTCTATTGGGAGTTGGATATAACATCCATTTACATCAGATTGACCCCGATGTGCGTTGATTGGTTCAGCCAAAACCGAACTGTGTTCAATTGACGCACGTCCCTTTACATCCGGCTGCCCATAGACTAACACTGGGCTGAAAAAGGCAGACCTGATTGGAATGCCCATGTGAAAGAGCTCTTAAGAAAAAATTGTACAGCAGCAGGGCAGTTTTGTGAGCAGAGTGTGCAAACTTTGCAGATACAAATAAGACAAGTGTGTTTTCTACAATAAAAATTACAAAGTAGCATATCAAATACAGTTATGAAAAGAATTATACAGATGTAGGACAGTACTTAAGACCAAAAAGATCAAATGTATAAACACAATGCAAGGGCCGCAAACCTCAGAGATGTTCTTTAGTAATCTCTATCATTCCTTGTGGGGTGGGCTAATGAATACCAGGTGGCTCCTTAGACTTGGTCTTGGGCAAATTGGGTACTGGCACGACATTTTCAAGACAAGCACAAACCTAACTGCAGAGACACAAGACAGTGTGAACAGGGCCACATGTTGAGACAGAAGGCACAGAGAGTTCTCTTCCAAAAAAAGTAAAGCTTCAGCTCTTTTTGGTTTTGATGAGGTCAACTGACTTTTAGGCAAAGGAAAAGAGGGAAAGAAGAAAATGTAGGAGAGATTCCAGGAGGTGACAGCGACAGAAGGAATTGATGTATACACTAGATGTATATAAAATAAATGTATTGATTTTATCAGTACCATCTGCAGTAGGTGTGTAACGATTCCCGGGACCGTGGGGCAGGCCGTTTGCGTTCCATTGTGGAGCGCATCGGCCGAGTGTATCGCCGAAGGCCTCCTCCCCTATTGGTGGAGGTATTATGCGCTCCACGCAAGTATTTAAACTTGCAGGGAAGTCAAAATGGCGTTCCACTTTTGGGTTCTCATTCCCTAATAACGCCAGGAACCCGCTAACCTACAGACTGCCTCCACAGCACTCCTAGGAAAGGTCCCCTCTTACCTCCTACACGAGAGTTCTTGGATCTGGGAAGTCAGCTCACCTAAAAGCGCAAGTACTCTGCAGTAAGCCTCATTTGATGCTCATTGCCTTGCTCTGTCTGGGACCTGTTTATGTGAATTGTGATATCAGTATCTGCTGTACATGGACTGCTTAATACCTAGCTCCTACTGTGATTGCTACTGAGACCAGGGTGTGGAGTATAGACTCTTTTATTGTGTATGGACTGCCTAATTGTGCACACCACCATCCATTTCCTTATAAAATTGTTATACAGTCTCACTCAGTTAGATTCCAGTAGAACACCCTTGCATTTCCTGTTGCTGTTTACTGCATGTAGCCATTTCATATGAGTTATACTACTGCTAGATGAGACTCTGGGTTATACCTGAATAACTAATCCACTCTTCCTTTACTATATTTTGTTTATAACTGCACATGATGCACGAATCCCAAACTCTCCGCTCCTGACTGAGAGTGACGCCTGGGATTCAAGACTGACTGCCGCACAGTTCCCACACTGTGAAACTATAATCTGCAGTTGTGATCCTAACCATTCAGAGATAACCAGGACGCATGACTAGGTGCTTGGTAGTCCTTTGTGATCCAAGTCTGATTATTTTATTATTCAGCTTATCACTCACAAATTACCTCTGCTGTACTGAAAGCACTCATTGGCACATGCTGCAGGGCAGGCTAATACCTCAAGCACATATTGGGCCACGTCTAGCCAGTGGTACATCCTTGACACCTAGCAGTCCACGATATGATTTCTTGTAAGCGGTTTAGTTACAGCCTTTCCATCCCTGCTCTTGTTTCCTTGACCAGTGTAGGGGCTGCCTTACAAGGAAGAAATTCAAAAAAGTATACACATTTTATTCTGTAAATAATGTTTAACAAGAACAATTTTAAAAAAGTAGTGGAAAAATGTTAAGGTAGGATTGCCTAGGCCGTGAACTAGAGGAAGCGGGCTGTTTTTACCAATTGGTATGAGAGCATTTGATGTGCAAAACTGACATACAGACCCTGGGTTTGTGGGATGTTTGGGGATATTATTTTTCATCTGCTCCAGCTGACACATTAGTCATATGGTGGCCTGCCTCTAGTGCCATTATTGGTCACATGGCCGTTTTGTTTACACTGCAGAAAAAGGGAAAGTGGCAGTGATCATATGATAACTCCTCACTTTCCAGACAGCTAACCCAATTAAGTGATTGCGTTACTCCTTGGGTATAGCAGTAGCACCTGACCCCACCTGCCTACAAGGGGACTTGTGGAAATGTGGTCTGGACATGATGGCTGAACTACAAAATAAACCCAAGAAAAAAGCTAGAGACCTTGAGGTTTTTTTTGGCAGAATCATGGAAAGCAATGTAAACTGTACATTCAGTGCAAGTTACTGCGCTTGTGATCCACCTCTCCTTGATTTCACAGGTCCCCCACAACTACAGTTACTATCAAAGTATATATAACAGCGTGAAAAGAAATAGTAAAAAGGCATTCACACAGTTTATTGTAATGACTGGAGAGTCAATGATGGGGATCGCTGACATGATCATCGAGAGCCAGGCAAGAGCAGAACAGATTTATGAAAGTCACAGCTACACTCAGCTGAAAACCACAATGATGAAAGTATGTTTTAATTGCCACCATCTCTGTGATAAGTAAAGCAATACTTCAAAAGGAAAAAAGGAAAGTAAAATAAACAGCTTTTATGGATGAGAACAAAGATGAATTGGGCCAACACCAAAAGAGAAAGAGAGAATGCCAAGACCATGGGAAGTGCGTTCCCTGTGGAAATTAGGCGGGACTGTTGATTTAAGACACTAAAGAGTCCATAGATTATACCCGCAGACAATATGCTTCCTCTTTCCTGTAGGTTTAATAAGAGGGTGACAGAAGGATTGAGATTGTGTCTCTGAAGAACGATATGAAGCTGTCGTCTATGAAAAATGCCACCTCTTGGGTTTTCCACTTTCCTCTCGGCCTCCATGCGTGCCCCATCTTGTTCATCCATCAGTCAAACCTCTGCATTGCTCATTTGCCAACAAAGAGACTACTGTGTCCAAAGTTAACATTTTCCTGTTTGACACAAAGCCAAGATTTACAACTGAGCTGTATAGATATTAGCTATGCACCAAAAGTTTTAATATTCACATATCCTAAGATTATTCTGGAAATGAGATTATTTTCTAATATTTAAAAGAGAATTGCATTGAGGCTAGAAATCACCACCAAATGTATAAAACATGCACTTTATATTTCTCCTTTCTGTAAGAATTCCTGGATAACCTGTACTGAAATTAAAATGTATCTATAGCCAAGACCTTTTGTTAGTTTTAGATAGTGTAGTGAGCAGGTCGAACACTGTCAGGTTTTTATTGCTGTATTTGTCCACACTGGGAAGATTCACTCTATTTGACCTGTGACTCTATTTGACCTACTACTAAAAAGTTATCACTTTAGATATAGCCTAAAGCTCTTTTAGGCACTGCCTTTGTCATGAGTCTGTCATGGACACTCTATAGTGTAGCTTCAACAGGGTGAGAATGGGAATGCAAAACTCAGTCAAAGTGAAGTGAGCCAAACAAGGTTCAGCTATGCACTATGGCTCAGTACGGCTGATTTCAGCCGTACATCGGCTGCCTTTGGCTGCACTTCGGTCAGCTGAACAAGTGGCAGGCCGTTCACCCCGCTTCGGCTGTCACTTCGGCTCTGTCGAGCCAAAGCATATGCCTTTGGCTCGGCTGAGCCATTTGGCCACCTTCGGCTACTGTACGGGCTATAGTGAATAGCCCATACAGCAGCCCTTCGGTTCGACTGGAGGCTGAAGAGAGCTGAAGGATCAGCCAAAGCTACGGCTGTATCCTTAAGCTCCTACGTGAATAACCCCCTAAATCTTTTCCCACTATACAATGATTGGGCATATTTAATGAAAAGAGTGATGCCGGGTGTGCAGGACCTATCCACAAAATCAGTGGAGCTTAGTCATTATTAACAAAGGACTGCAGAACATACTGGGTTTGAATGCTAGGTGGAGCCCTAAGATGGTGTGTGCAATTTTGATATTCTTAATGAATGTTTTAGGGCCTTCAGAAAAAGAAGTGTGGAACGATCTCCACAAAAGGGTTCACAAACAGCAATAAAAACAGAAGTCCAAACCCTTCTTTACTCTATCCAAAATCCCCCCCAAAAATGTCGAGGGTTACATTTTAAGGTGCAAGTACGTCTTAATAAAGAAATACTCCAGCTCATCCTCCCTAAAGCTCCATTTACACTGGAGCAGTTGTCCACATGTATCAAACATTAGCACTTTAATATGCATTGTTCAGAGTTTTCCGGCGGCCACACAGTATGAAACCACACGTCCTGCAAAATAGTAGAAGCGCAATTTTATGGTGGATTCCGTACATTTGTGGCTATAGTAATAGCCACAAATAAGCGAAACCCATGCAGTTGTAAAGATTTTAGCATTTGTGTGCCGTGCTGTCTTCCACACGGAAAACCGTGCGGGAAATGCAAACGCTTTATGTGAATGGAGGCTAACCCCCCAACCAAAATTAAGCTGGGCCCCCACCCAGGTGCCTACTTCCTTCTTTCTGATGGTGGCCCCCTCCTGTGTTTACAGCTTGCTGACAAAATTTCCTTTTGCACCAGCCATGCCTGCAACAATAACTCTCCATAGATTTAAATAAAGCTTTACTTTTATAGTAGCAGAACTAGGCTCATTCAAGTCTATGCAGAGTTAATGTGCAGACATGGCAGGTGCAGGATAAGATGCTGCCAATGTTCCCTGTGAATATTACACATACCTTTTACCATGTTAGATTGTTGGTCATAGGCAATAACGGGAAATCTGATTAGTGACTATGAGTTACCTCACTTTGCGCAGCTACACTGATCTTTGCAGACTAATCCTGGTTAAAAAAAAAAGGAATTTCTTCCAGTCAGGTGTTTTTACACTTCTCATGTGCTCTATACATAAAATACCAGAGTAAATGTTTGCAGTTTGCATTGTTCCTTTGCATAACCAACTAGAATGAGAACTTACTGCTCACTTTTTTTTTTTTATGACGTCCACTGCCTCTGATCTTCTGCGGTTTTCATTTGTTTGGATTGTGGTTCTCATTGTCAAATTAAATCACTGTGGGATTTCCCTTTTCCTTTAAAATTACCATCTAAAGTTAAAAGAGATCTCAACCACAACCACCCATCTCCCAACTTCCTTCACCCACAAGAATGCACAAAAAAAGACTCTCCAAACAAAACAAAAGTGCAGTGCAGTGACATGTTACTGGGTACAGGCCATGTACACAAATACATTCACTGTTAAAGCTTTGGGTGTGTACTGAAGTCTAAGGCAACCTACAAAAGAAAATGTAGTTGACCTAGTAGATCCGATGCAGTGGCTTTAGTAACAGATAAGGGATTTTCAGTTTACATGAAAATCACCTATATGCTTATAGCCTAGCGTGCAACCCCCTAGAGTTCTAGCCCTGACAAAATCCCTGTGTAATCAGCTGTACAAGAATTGGGAGCCTTGGTCAGAATGAAGGCATATGTTAATTAGACACAGCCAGGAGTGTCCCTATTTTAAAGACTCAGGGTGGCCATACACTGCTCTATCTTTCTTGTTCAACCCATGGGCTGAACAAAAATAAATGGAGCAGATTCCTCCATCAACACTACAAGTGTGTCGATCAAGGAATCCCACTATTTGCATTGTATTAGCCAGCAGCCACTGTCAGAATACCCAAACATAGCTGGCAGCTCATCGGTTGCCCGCTCTGGTCATACGAAGATCTTCCAAATGGCTCCTGCCGACCAAAATAGTGTCGACAGCGGCACACACTGTGCACATTTCACACAGTGTATGGGCACCTTAAAAAAGAAAAGGGAGTGGTTCAAGCTATAACTCAAGATAGGGAGAGGAAAACAGTAAATATGAATATAAAACAGTTATAATACAAAACAAAAATGATAAGTCAGCAGTTTTGTTTATGAAATTTAATGTGCCCACCTGCTAATGCACAATATTGCCATAAACAATAAAATAAATTAATTAAACATGAATGACTAAGACATACACCAGAGTTTGCATTTTAAAGCATTTTGGCATTTAAGGAGTATGTATAGGAAAACTTTTTTGGGATGATTTGTTTTGGATAGAATAGGGAAGAGTGAAATCCCCTACTGGTGTAATTTTTGTTATCTGTGTCCCATTGGGGACATTTTTCTTCACAGAAGGCTCCAGAGTTGTTTTGCTGTTGCTGGTGCTGGGGATATAGGGTAGCTAAGTCCTTCATCCTAAATTCAATCCAAAAATAATAGCAGATATACCATAAGGTTAGTCCGAATATGAAATCTGTAAAATGAAGCAATCACAGCAGAATATTGACACAGGCTCAAATGGATTTGTTAACAGTGCGCGTAGCTACATCATGCTGAAAAGTGGGTGTGTCCTAAATGAACGTTGCCACAGTCTTCTGACCACAAAATATGCCTTTAATACTTTGCCGCTTGTTAGAATCTCGAAGACACACATAAATCTCAGCACAAAGGATCATTGCTCTTTCACTGTGTATGCTTTTCTGCACAAAGAATTTAGACAGAGGGTTAACACTCTGTCTATTTCACTAAAGTAGTTGGGGACTTACACTTAGCAACAAGCAACTATTGATAAAATGAACTCTTTGAACATCTGTATATATTGTAAAGCAGACCTTACTAAGTGCAGTGGTCTGGAGTATGTAACATACAACATAGAAGTACTGTATATGTCTGGATGTCTGGGTTGTGGTGTGTCTGGGATATGCACTGTGCAGAATGGTCAGTATAGTGCCCCTTACATTGGTGGTCAGTAAAAAAAAATGCACCCCCTTACATTAGGGGTCAGTGGGAAAAATGCACCCCTTACATTAGTGGTCAGTGGAAATGTGCCCCCTTACATTGGTGTCAGAGTGCTGATGCCATAAGAAGTGCCCCTTAAGTTGATGGTTAGTAAAAAAAAGTTTCCCCTTACACTGGTGGTCAGTGTGTTGCCCCCATTTTACTGGTGTCACCAGTGTACTTCTCCCACTGCATTGGTGTAAGCAGCAAATGGTATGCATGGTGGCCATGCATACCATCTTTGTTGACACAAATGAGTTAAACATGACCTAAAAAGGGATGTTTAAAACCACACGAGCCCATTCACTGGATACAATGCACAGTCTTTTAAACTTTTCTGCTGCTGGTATGGGACCCATATCACCTAGCATTAGAATTTAAAAAGGAGGGACACACAGGCGAAGGGATATGCATTGCGTGCAACTGACCATGGTGATATGTTTAAAGGGGCATGGTTGATGCAGCAGTTAGGATTATGTAACAGACAGTAGGAGAAAAAATGTCCTAGGAAGGAAAGAATGCCCTTGTAGCAGGTCAGTAGCAGAAAAAAATGTGAGAGAGTTGGAGCAAGTGCCCATGGTCAGTGGAATAAAAAAAAATACTTGTGTCAAAATGCCTCCAATATCAGTGGGAGGAAAATGCCCTGGTGTCAGTGTGAAGAATGCTCTGGTGTCATTAGTGCTAAGAAAAATGCCCCCATGTCAGTTGGAGGGAAAAATACCCTGGCATTATTCAAAGGAAAATTGCCCAGGCATGCCATTTGAGTAAACAAATGCCTCAACGTTCCTGGGAAGAAATATTCAGTGGTCAGAGAAAAATGCCCTATCGGCAGTGTAAAGAAACAATTCCTTCCCATGAGTAGGATAAAAAATTTGCCCCAGTGTCAGTAGCCATTAAAAAAGGACCATTGTCAGTGGTTAGAAAAAAATGCCCTAGCATCAGTGGGAGAAAATTTTTTCCCACAGCAATGGTAGGAGGGAAAATGCCCTAGCCTTACTTCCTACTCAGAACGGGCAGAGGAAGTTCTACCCCAACCACTTTCTTTGCAGCTCTTGTATGATCTGTCAGAGCAGCAAAACAATTGACTAATGTAAAACTTCCTCTGCTGGCTCTTTGTTTATAGGTGACAGCAGGGATCTGCTGAGGCATGTTCGGCTCCCTCATTTTCTGAGATCTGTTTACACAATACACTGTAGAGAGATCAACCTAAATGGCAGATGCTTCCCTGCCTACTGGCAAAGTCCACATCCGCAGGTTTTTAAAATAATTTTGGGGGGTGCTTCAGCACACCTAAGTAATCCCTGGCACTATCCCTGCTTTCTGTCCTGGAGACGCAACAGGAAGTAAGAAGAAATCTCTACAAAATGGAGAGATATCCACTCTTCGACTGTTGTCACTGGAACAGGTGTTGTCAGAAAGCCAGAGCCATAGTTCGAGTGTTGCCGCCTGCACAGGCGGAGGCGCCTGTTGTGGGCCATAGAGCCATAATAGGAGCAGCGTCTTTGTATGGACGTGCGCACGCACGTGCGCGTCATGCGCGTGTTTGTGCGCACGGGCACGCGCCGACGTGTCATTTGAACAATTGGCGCCAACTGGGCTATAAAGGCTGTGTTCAGCTATCCTCCTATGCTGTCAGATCGTCAGCTTCCTGTGTTCTGTGTTCCTGTGTTTTCTGTATCCTGATTACCCGTTACTGACCCGGCTTGGACTACTCTCTGTTGTTGCTTGCTCCCTGAAGACCCCGGCTTGTTTTGACCTTGATTCTGCCTCATCCCCTTGTACTGCATTGCTAGCTCGTTGACGACCTTGGCCTGCTTGACTATCCTTCTGCCTTGTGTGTTCTGCTTCCAGCTTCCTCAGCTCATCGGATCTAAAGCCTTCTGGATCCTCTTCGGTGCATCCGCATCCTGCCTCCTGCCCGGATCTACGCACGTCATCTCATCTCACAGGCGCAACAGGCTAACCAGCCTCTGGCACCCTTGCCCCTCTGTGCCCCGGCGCCCCTGTAACCAATCCAGGTGCTCCGGGACCGGAGCTGTGAGAGAGGCCGCCCTCGTCAACTCAGACTCCCCTAAGGTACGTGACAGGTGTCCTCCATCTTCACTTCCTGTCTCAACAGAAAGTAAATGGAAATCTGCCCACTGGTGACACAGACTACAATAAAACAAACTGACTGGGATTCTATCTCTTCCCCACTCTGTCTAAAACTATAAAAAGTTATGACTGGATATGGGCTTTATGCAGAAAGTTTAGCTCATTTTTTGAGCATATATTGAGTTGTTATTACAATTTTTACCTGATTGGATGCCCAATGTAAGTATATGGACAGCCAAATCTAAACGGATGGGTGTCCATTTACATCCGGTTGTCCCCAACTCCAGCTAGGTCTGGAAAAATAAATGGAATAGTGTTCCGCTTTGCCGGACCTCATTGTGCAAGATAAAGGGTAATCTGATGTAAACGGACACAAGTCCATTTACATCTGATTCCCAACATGGAGTCCGGTCATCTCAGTATTTTCCTCCGTTGCAAGATGGAAGAAAAAAAATGAATGCACATGAATGTCACAATGGTCCATGGATCCCCTACTGATCATACAGTGAAAAAGGGGCCTAAGGGCTTCTTTTTGTTGAGCTGTGATTGTCAACAATTGCCTTCTCTGTGCCCCGTTCACACCATGCATGTGCGGTGGCTTGCAGAAAATTGCAACCCAATGGACATGGTGTGAACAAGCCTAACACACATTGAGCTGACTATGTACATCAAACTGATCTTTTTAATGGCAGGATAAAGACAAAACAGAATTAGATTATTGTTATTCATTTACTACAAATGTAACTATTTAATGGGCTTGTACCATCACAATAAACCATCATACCATGAGAATACACCTAAATAATAAAGAGAAAACACAACAAAGATTGGGAGAATAAAATAGGCTGCAGACCCTTCATTGGGTTCTAATCACGCCCCCTCCTCACTCCAGGGGTTGAATGCTAATTTTGTCCCGTGTGGTTGGGAAGAAGCCTGCAGGAGTGATGAATAAGGTAAGCATTTCTGCCTATTTCTCTACACTTAGACAAAATGAATATTTAACCCATGCGGTGTGGAGGGAGACCCACTGTAAGGGTTAACTTTTGTTTTCCCTGGAGTTATTTTTTAAGGGATCATAGATGAGCAAATGCCTAGACCCCTAAACACGTGGCCAGCACTGAAGGAAACCTGTAGCAGTATTGTTTCCAGGACAGTCAAGTACCTAACTCTATGTATTTTAACATTACTTTATGTTATTATATGAGAATATGTTCACTTTAAAATGTCACCCAATACAGCACAAAGTCTGAGCCTAAATTTAAAAATGTAACTTTTTGCATGATCTACGAGGGTTCAAATTTTTCATCAAGGTGCCATGGGATTGCAGACGGTACACAAAACATTTAAAATAAAGCATAACATAAATAAAAAACACCGAAACACCATTTGGATTAAAATTTTGTCGTAACACTTTTATTGGTTTAAAATAAAATCAACTTTAATTATTCAACCAAACCATTGATAAAATAATCAATCAAACAAAGAACTTGCTTAGCCATTATGTCTCAAGCAATACCAGCAAGAGACTGTACACCAAATTAAGTCCCCCCTCAAGCTGAGGATGACAAACCACATAAAAATCCACAACATTTATGAAATTTCAAAATGAGGGGGTGGAGCTCACTGTGTTGTGAGTCCAGCTGAGTGACCTTTGGTCCTTAGGAGCCATCCTTTTATAGGGATATTCCATCACTGTTAGGGCAGAAATATCAGACTGTAAACCCCCTTTAAAGCAGAACTGAACTGAAAAAATATGAAAATTTGCTTTGTTACAGAGAAAATTGTGAAAGTTAATTGTGCTTAAGCTCGGTCTTCCTCCTTTCAAATGGCAGTGCACTTCCTAGTATTTAACTCCTGCACCTACAGCTTTGTAGCTGTATATCTGTAGTTTGAATCTGAGGCACTGCTGGCCTAACTGCTAGTCCCAGATGGTTTGGAGTAAGATATGGTGATGTCACTACTGTGCTGCTCACTGTTCTCCTTGCTGGAAGCCCTAATATGGAGAAGTGAAAGCCCTGCCTGTACCAAGATGGCCACCTCCACACAGACACAGTACAGAACAAGTCAAGGTAAATCAGTATGACAGGCAGCAGAGTGGCGTAGTGGTTAGCACTTCTGCCTTGTAGCACCGGTCGGCGCTATATAAATACCTGAAATAAATAATGGAAAGGTCTGCTGCAGGGAGAACACAGGCAATGCTGGTGACTTCCAAAGTTTAGTACCTCTTTAAAGGCTTTCCTGTCTTTTTCCTGAGCTCAGTGTTAATAACTTTGGCTTGATCTGTGTTGCTGGAGAATAAAAAACTGTCAATTAAGAAAGAATTCTTGTAATCCTAACACAGTCCCTCAGGGATAAGTGCATGTACTGTTATTCACTCACATTCTCTCCCTGATAGGGCAGAAACCTTATTATATACAGGTTTTTGTTATCAGCGCTAAGTTAGGGCAGTAGATAATGCAGCCTTGTAGCCTGATACCCAGTCTGTCACTTTTGCTTTAACAAGGACAGAATGCAAGTAAATAAAAAAAATAAAGCAATCGCTGAAATGTAAAGCTGCACTATTATACCAATTCAATAGTGGAGATTTAGATTATTGCAGATGCCCATTGATAACTCTTTATATATCAGAGTAGACAAGCTGCCTGTATAATTATATTGCATTACATGACACTGTTTTATTTCAGTGAAGTGCCCTTTTGCATAGGCTTTGTCTTGATATAACACCTATTCATCTAGTGACGATGATCTGTGACTACTGTATCCTTAGATTCCATTATGTTTCCATGACTGCGCAGCACTTGTCAGAATAACTATGCAGGAATCTATTATATATCCCCTCTAATCTGATTTTTAATTGCACTTCAGTGGACCACCAGCTGTTTCTGCTACACAGAGGTTGGCACAAAGTGATTCTATCCATAAGATATTAGTACATTCTGTCACTTTTAATTATGACGACTCCCTATTCACTTGATGCACGCCTAGCAATATGTGTATCACATAACCCAGGCAGCAGGAGCAGGGACCGCTGATGACTTTCGAAAGGCAAGAGACTGACGTTGAAGTGTAACCACCAGACACAGCAAACTGTGTGTCCTCTAAACTGTTATGACAAGCCATCCAGCAGCAATCTGGTGCCTTTTCTATAATTACACTTTAAAGAGACACTGTCCTAAAACATCTAAAATAAAAACAAAAATCTTTAAAAATATAAATGTGTTAATGAATAGATTGCGTATAAATGTAAAAATGGCTTATTACAGCTGAAGTTTGCTCAAATTTCTTGTATCATCTGTATATTTACCTAGATGTTTTGGCTCCATCACACTTGCCCCATTAGGCCAATTTCACATGGGCACTGTCCACTCCAATCAGCAGGGGATCCGTGCATGTCCTGATCAAACTGCCCGTGTGAAAGGGGCCTTAGTCAGGGACATCTCTTTTAGACTTTTTTCAGATTATATGTCTAAAGCTAAAGCTGACTTCAACAGCATACAACTTTGCTATATGCGGCATATATTAAATACACACAAGTGCTAAGAAT
Organism: Nanorana parkeri; assembly: GCF_000935625.1. NCBI lineage: Eukaryota > Metazoa > Chordata > Amphibia > Anura > Dicroglossidae > Nanorana > Nanorana parkeri. Next base: position 1,820,170 of record NW_017306271.1, on the reverse strand, counting down.
AGATATGTGAAATAAGCCTGTACAGACTTATAGTTTACTTAAATTGTAATTAAGCCCAATAACAAGAGTGTATATTGAAGCTTACCGGTCCTTAGATAAGGTGGCTGCATTGTATTTATTTCCCGTTATTTACACCTGGTAATCTTAAAATAACAGACTTCCTGTTCCTGGGTGGCTACACTCACTCCTCCACTATAGGGTTTATTCACTAAAGAGCCGAAGTATCCAGCCATAGCTTCAGCTGATCCTTCGGCTCTCTTCGGCCACCGGAGCCCTTTGGTTGAGTCGAACGGAAGGGCTGCTGTAGGGGCTATTCACAATAGCCCCTACAGCAGCCGAAGGCGGGCGAGTAGCTCAGCTGAGCCGAAGGCATATTTTTCGGCTCTACTGAGCCGAAATGACAGCCGAAGCGGGGAGAACGGCCTGCCGAAGGTTGGCCGTAAGGCCCGCAAATGACAGCCCAGCGGAGCCAGCCATGATCTCACGGCTCACTCCGCCCAGTTGTAATGACAGATCAACTTCTCCAAATGACCTGTGGATGCTGATCTGTCATTAAACAATAACAACTGGGCCGAGCCGGCCATGGCGTCACAGCCGACTCCGCCCAGTTGTTATTCATTGGTCGGGATCTGTTAGAAGACTCTAGCAGGTGCCAGCCAATAGGAAACAGTTGGGCAGAGCTAGCTGTCACTGCTAGCTCTGCCCAATTGTTTTTCTTTTTTTATTATAATTTTTTTCTTATTTTCCTATTTATTTACATTTAAAAAAATTATTTTTCAGCTCTTTTTTTCCCCATTCTTCTTACTTATTTTCTTTTGCAGTATGAGAATAGGGAATAACGGCAGCAAGTAAACTGCTGGAGCTTCAGCTCCAGATGTTGGATTGGCTGATTTGAATGGCTTCTGCACTTCGGCTCAACCGAACATGCAGAGCATGTTCAGCTGACTGAAGGCAGCTGAAGGCAGCTGATGTACGGCTGATTTTAGCCGATGTATTGCTGAAATCAGCCGTACAGAGCCAAAGTGAATAGCCGAATGTCTTTCGGTTCAGTTTACTTGACCTGTTGCTTCTGCCAATATCTTGTGTTCAGATGACAACACTAACCACAGGTTTATGATTCCATGATAGCGTTGTCACCATCACATGCAGGTTCTAAAACCAGGTATTACAGGACACATTGTGCCTGCATTCCTGTTGTCAGCCTGTGACGTCATTGGCTGTCACACCACCTACCTTGCCCTGAAGTCTCAACCCTTAGTTTTAGCCTCTGGCAGCTGAGTGAATAACCCTATAAGTCTTTTACCAAAGTTTGTGAAAGTATTGTTAATACAAAAGCAGAATTTGTCATAAGCAAAAATGCACAATACCAAAAAGTTATACATTTTAAAACAACTGATGAGCCTGTTTTGGAAAAGGAAGCCTTGTTCCTCAGTCCCAATACAAACCTTCAAAACCCAGTCCTTTTTTTTCCATTCTGTTAGTCCTGAATTGGAATGCGGTTTGTTTAGAATTAATATGCAAACTCTCCAATCACAGGTAATGCATACACTACCACAGGCACTGCCTGCAGCTGAGCTGTCCATTATTGAAGCCAGCACAACACAAATTCAGCACAGGCTTTGACTATAAGTGGGTTCCAGGCAATCATTATACCCTCCTAGACTAAACAAGCATTCAATTATGCATATATGGGGTGGGGCACCCCATGGGCGGGGATTGAATTCTTTATTATATCTGTCTTACACAAGGAATTAGAATTAAATGGTGAGATAGCCTTCATTGGCAGCCCCCCACTAACATCACTTGTGAGTAAGCTGCTAAAGTGTCTGCATATTATTATTATACAGGATTTATATAGCGCCAATACCGTGTTTCCCCGAAAATAAGACACTGTCTTATATTTTTTGGGGCTCAAGAAAACACACTAGGTCTTATTTTCGGGGTAGGTCTTATTTTTTTTTTTTTTTATGTACAATATTCATGTACAAAAATATGGTGATCAGGGCAAGAGCAATTTGGTAACCAATCACTGGCCAGAATGAGCGAAGCGCGCTTTTACTATCGATTCCCCACAGGCGGAGTGCATTTGGTATCACTCCGCCTGTGACAGGAGCCGGCGCTATAGAGGAAGCATTGCACCCGCCCTCTGCTGATGGACCTGATGGAGAACTGCAGCAGAGGGAGGGTGCAATGCTAGTTTACTATTGGCTATTGCAAATTGAAATAGCCATTAGGAATCTAGCAATGCATTCCAATGGGCAAAATTTATTTTTATTTTTTTCTATTCTGACACGGCTCCGTGTCAGAATAAAGGAAAAAAAGGAAAAATCAGTGTTTCTCTCCTGGGCGGCCAGGAGCGGGAGACTCCCAGAGCGCCCGGGAGAGTTTTTCTTTTTTTTTGACGGCAGCAGAACCGACCGGCCAATAGAAAACTATTGAGCGGAGCTAGCTGTCATTGCTAGCTCCGCACAATCGTTTTCTATTTTTATTTTTTTTACTTTTTTAACTATTTTTCTGTTCTGCTCGGTCCCTCTGAGGGACCGAGCAGAACAGCCAAGCCGAATGCCGCTCAGCAGCATTCGGCTATTCACTCACTGCTGTTCGGCATCTATAAGAATAGACCGAACAGCAGCGAGTAGCCTGCCGGAGGTTCGGCCTAGCCGATCCAGATGTTGGATCGGCTGAGTCGAACTCCTCCTGCACTTCGGGTCGGCCAAACATGCTGAGCATGAATGCACATGTATTATTTGCATAGTGATTTTTTTTACTATATACACTAAGCTAAGGGAAAATTCCTTTGCAAAGTGAACAGCCTATTTGCCTGTAGTAAATCAACCCATACGTCTTGTTAAAATGACACAAATTAAAGAGGACCTTTACCCCCTTTGACTAAAAATCACATCAGCATACAGCTGTGCATACTGATATGAAATCATATTACATTCATTAGCTGAACAAACATATTTTTGTTTTACTTACAACCACTTTAGTACAAGTTATGTAATCGTGCCCAAATGTTGCATCCTGGGAGGGTTACATCAGCAGAGAATTGCTGGGAAATCTCATCTGTAATCTCATGAGATATCAGGGAAAGGCATTTTCTTCCCCTGAGATGATGTGCATGGTCACATGTCCTAGTCACATGTGCCAGAGTTCCATGAAGTAACTGGGGACACATAGTACTATGTGTCCCCAGTTATATAAAACATTGGAGTGATCAGACGATCACTCCAGTGTTTGTGCTGCACACGGAGAATCTGTAAATATCAATTATACTTACTGATCCTCCGCTCGGCCACACACACAGCCGCTGTCATCCTGAAACTGACAGGAGAACAGCGGCTCCGCTCTCCTCCCCGCCTGCCGCTCGATCACGATGATCGAGCGGCAGGCGGGGAGGAGAGCGGAGCCGCTGTCCTCCTGTCAGTTTCAGGACGGCAGCGGCTCCTATGCCGTCCATTCTTTTTCCGATCCCCGCTGCCTCAGCCCATACAAGTGGGGGAGAGCAGCAAGGATCCGGGGCCCCCCCAGTGCCGCGTGCCGCATAGCGACTGCATTGGTCGCTATGGTGGTAGTTCCACCACTGATGCCAGCTGTAGCCGCCAACAGTTGATGACAAAATATCCTGCCTATTAGCATTATGCAGCTTAAAATGTTTAACTTACCCAACAGTAAATGTAACTGCCACAAGTGATTTTTTTTTTGTAGTCCACATGCACTGATAACTTTAGATCTATGAGTTTGTCCTCAGGTAGACAACATTCCATTGCTACCAAATGAATGACAATACCCAGAAAACTAAACTGAGTTGTTGAGCCCTTTATCTTATCAGGCACCAAAGGCACCCCAAACAGATAAGCCACATGTTGCACTGTAGCTAATAGAACAGCACAATGTGAAGAACCCAGAAGACCAATGCATAAAAAATCATCTAAATAGTGTATGATATAGCTATCCCCTGACACATCATGAACTACCTACGCCCGGAATAAGGAAAAAAAGAATTCTGAACAGGAAACATGAATGGAACAACCCAGCCGAAGGCAACGATCCACACAGAATCCCCCTTACCGAGTATAAGTGGCAGATGCTCTCAGGGTCAATAGTTAGTAAATGAAAGGTGGACTCAATGTCTGTTTTGGCCAACAAGGAACCATGGGTATAGTAATGGCCAGTCCCAAGAAATCCCTGCATTAAAAAAATATACGGTAATGCACAAAAATCAGGGTCAAATGTTTAATTAACTAAATTCCCTTTTGTGTAGGACAAGTGATGAATGAGTCAAACTTATTTTGCTATATTTTTGGAACAATCCCTAATGGTAACACTATCACATTATCATAGGGAAGGGACAAAAATGACACCTCCATACAACCTAAATTGACTACCCTTCATAACTTGTCAAAACCACCTCCAATGTTTTGTAATGCTGACTTTAAGTTATGTGGGACAGAGGGAATGGCAGCAAGATTGCATGAAATATGAAAACCTTCTAAAAAAACCTGATTCCAACAAGTGAGCGGCCCTATGATTGGAGTAGTTACTTAGAAAGAGCCGCATTCTTTCCACCACTACCAGCAAACCGTTGGAACGACATTTCCCTTGTTTATAACACAACGCAAGAGAGTGAGAACTAGCACAGCCAAAGCATTTGTGCTTAAATCCACAGTTTCCAGCACTTACAGGCACATGAAACTCCCAGAAATAACCCTTCTTCCTTAGTACTGATGGTCTCAAAGCAGAGGCAGCACTGCCCAACCATCCCCCTACCCATGAAACGACTGATTGCTCACCCAAGCAGACCTCATTAACTTCAACAAGAGACTAATGTCTTTAAAGTCATGACAGTTTTGCCTTGCGCTGACAAAACTGCTCATCATACTGCAACCACACAACCCTACCATATATTGCATTTACTTATAGAATCCAAATAATAGAAAGGAGCAGAGCAATGTGTAGTTTCTTTTTCTGATGACTCAGGCTATGATCACAAATGCCTGTAACCAGTATGCAAAAGTCCTCAGAATGAGACATACCTATGATTTTCCTCTTCCTCCTTACTTTTATCAGATTTTACCCTATCCAAGTTCAACCTCTCTGGTGGGGATGGGTGGGGGAGGTGAAAATATTTGCACATATTTCCCTTTCCATATTTTTTCTTTGACCTCTGGTTTGATGTGTGCCCCAAGGGGAACCTCAAAACATACATAAGATTTACACTTCGCTGCATATGCCAGCTGTACCTTGTCCATCTCTTTGTCAGCATAATTTGCCTTGGCTTGCAAATCCACTGCTGTTCCACCAACCATAACAGGCACCATAGCAAGTGTAGCTATCACAGAAGCTGACATAAATGCAGCTGCAGCAGTGGCTACACTCTTCTGCAATGCTTCCACGCTAGTCCAAGTGACAGACTTTGCCTTGGACTGCCTGCAGCAGACACCACCTCCATGGCTCACACAGGAGGAACCTGAGCAGCAACCAAGACAACGACGCACCTCTGAATACCACATCCAAGTTTGCTAAGAGGTCTCTCCAACCTTTCCAAATGTCCCTCACCTTAGCACCCTGGGACTCATAGACACTCATAATCTCTTGTGACTTCATGTAACACCCCTGTACACCCCACAGTAGCAAAAAGCACATCAGGAGTGGAATAGGGCAAGTAGTATTCATGAGGCTGCTCTGGCCCAGCTGGCCCACTGTTGCTGTTCCCACTTCCTTGACCACCAGCTGAAGCAGCTGTGCTGTCCAGAGGCCTGTGACAAGAGGAGGGGGTACTAGTGGAAAGACAGGCCTTTCCATACATGTTTTCCACCAATGCAGGCGTGCGGGGATTGAAGGGGTATTAGGAGGCATGGACTTCCAAACATGTGGTTGGGCATCTGCCCTGTTACTCCCTGCAGATCAGCTCAGAAGTCCTCTCCTCCCTGAGATCCCATTTACCAATCAGGTAAGAGGACCTTTTCTATTTTCTACTTTCTACTCCCTTAACCCTATAGTTGCCAGGCACCCCTTAAACCCTGTCATATGACCCCCTATGCCTATGCCCTTTGTCTTTTTCCTCCAATTGCTTCTGTAATGTGAAAGTGGCAGCAGTATTTCCACCTTCATCAGGGTTCTTTGATTCCTGTAGAACTTAATCTTTTCATCTCCCATCTGTAAAAAGTGCGTCATACAATATGCATATATATATCAATACAAATAGTCACCCATAGACATATTTTCCAGGGCTATCACTGTCGGTTAGCTTAGAACATCCTTACTGCCTGGAAATACTTTCCCAACAAACCACTTCCAGCACGAATATGAATCAAATAACATCTGCTATAATACTCCTACCATGTATTAAATACTCCTGCCATTTCTGACCCCTTTTTAAATGCTGAAGTTAAAAATATTTAAGCAGACTGTAATATGTGAATGATGAATTCTACCATTAGACAGACCTGTGTGACCTCCTGATCTCATAGCCAACTCACAAATAAAATCTCTCGGTGGAAGCTAGAAATACTGAAAATGACTAGTTTTCTACTAGGTTGCAAAGATAATTATGATGGCAATCACACTGTCCTAACCATGCTTGTTGTAATAGGCAGAAACAGCAATGAGCATTCACAATAATCCATCAGCAATCATCTTCCATTGTTTTAACTGCTCTAAATGATAAAATATGAAATTTGCTCTTAGCACTTCCATATTATTGGGTCAGGCTGCCCTTTATGAAAATGGTACATTCAATCGTATTTAGTGAACACACCTTACATTTAAAGGTGCCTTCCTACATTAGGGACTGTTCATCTAATCCATCCGTGTGCAGCCAGACTGGTGAACGCTCATACGTCCCTTTCATGGTAGGGACAGATTTTTTTGGGGGTAAGGAAAGTGTACCATGCAAGGTGTGCATTTGGGCCTCATTAATTGGTGGTCAATGCAAAAGGTGGGGGTTTCTAATGGACATGGTTTATTGTGACACATCTTCCAGTAAAGCTTCCTTGGTACTTCTCTGGATTCGGTCACATGACATTCCAGAGCCACACAGGAAGTAATTAATAGTGTATCTGCATTTTTCCCTTAGCCCCCCTGCAAAGTCTTACAAATACCCATTGATCCTGCTAGTAAGATTTCTTCATGCAGCTTCCTGAGATAGGGTGACAACAATGCTGCACTCAAGCAGTGTTGCCACTCATATAGGCAGTATTCTCACTGTTGATTCACAATCCTGTAGCTTGTCAATCAGCACCTGGACACATATAGTCCTAACCACGGCTTTCTAGATTGACAGAACTGACTGTGTTGCTGAAAAGCTCCCACTGTAGGCTGCAGTGTCTGGGGAGGACGGCGTGTGATACTAAAACATAGATGGATTTAGCTGATGGGAGGTAGAATATTTTACTATTGTGGAGAAATACGGTATTCTAATAACTGTATGTGGTTAATGTTTGTAGTGATAGCATACAGTATATGATTTTTTTATTATTTCACATTCATATTTTTCTCTATGTTTAGGTCACGGCTGCAATAGCAGCTGTAAAGATAACCAATCACTTCTACAGGGCAGCGATCTATGGCTCCCCCTGCTCTACATCCCCCTGCATGCATACGTGCACTCTTCAGATTCTCCTGCAGTTCCTGGAAGCCCAAAAGCGGTGCAAATTGCTAAGGAAAATCTATTCACCAATTTCCCCTTTGTGGATTGAAGCAGAAGGACTCTGCTCTGAGCACCGCTGGCCAGAAAAAGAATCAGATTGAGCACAGTTTTTGCTTGATCTGCTAGGGTAGAGACCAGGGCAACCCCTTATGTATAGAATAAAGCCCAGATGTTTTATCGAAGAGAACCTTTCACCTGGCCCCCCTTGTGATAGCAATAAAATGTAGTGGAAAAATACATGTAAAAAATGTTAATATAAAGAACTCTATAGATACATATGCACACCTAGGATGCACCATCATATCTAAACAGTGATTAGGTAACACATATTAGGTATCACCATGTATGCCGGAATGAGAGGAATAATTCTAGGGCCATTATTTAGAGTTAACTCTAAACTTAAAAGCTGTAAAGGTAATTAAAGTGTAATTTCCCAAGTATGGCATATTTGGTATCCATTACATTGACGCAGTCCCATATTTTAAATGTTACCAATAAATGGGAATTATAACGTGTATGTGTGTTTGTGTGCAATAAAGTTATTTTAGTATATTTTTTACTGAAAATATAAGTTTGAGCAATAGTTGCACAAATATCAAACATTTTCAACTATCTGTTTATTCTACAAGTGTTCTGCTTTGAGAAAATATATATTGTTTTGGGGATTTAAAGTAATTGCCAGGCCTAAAATGCATGTTTTAACATGTGTGTGAACAATTAAAAATATATATATATATATATTCAGCCAGTGAAAGGTTTAACAATAGTTGACCATTGTAAGAATCCCCAGCACGTCACGTGTCACGATTTCTTCTAATCTATTTGATTGTTCCCTTCGGTGGACAGCTTAATCTGAATGAATGTGACAAAAAACTAAAGTCATTCAGTAAGCTATCCAGGAAATATTGCAACTGGACTTTAAAAAAATCTGTTATGTAATTTTCATTGCAGCCAGATTTTTTTTTCGGCACATTGGTTTGAGACTGCATACATTTAGGTTTGAGCTCTACAAGCTCCCTCTCATGCTCCATTGTGTGTGGGCCTACATCAGGTTCAGAGAGAGGTGATGCATTAACTAATAAGCACACATATATGAGTATGCTAGCTTAAAAAAAAGTTCCTCCGCCGCCCCCACCCCCCTGAAGTACAGAGTCCCTACTCGGGCCACCGACCCCGAGCAGCACGATGCCGCTCCGCTGGCTCTCCCTGAATGTACAAGGTCTCAACTCTCCCCAGAAACGGACGAAAGTCTTTCGCTATCTCCGTAGCCGCCATATAGACATGGCCTGCTTTCAGGAAACACATTTCTCGACCTCCAGTGCCCCCAAGTATTTTGATGCTTTCTTCCCATCTGTGTACCAAGCCAATGCCTCCACGAAAACCCGAGGTGTCCTCATAGCCTTTCGTAAAACAGCGAATTTTGTCTGCACTAAGCAGATAGCAGGCCCTATACCCTGGTTAGATCATGATGCTGTGCTTGTGGTGTGCTCCTCCGTCCTAAGCACACCCCCCTCGCCCTCCTGGTCCTTGAATGAATCGCTGTTCTCACTATCTGATATACTCACGGAAATCCGCATGCGTACCCTTGACTATTTTCTGCTCAATACTGGGTCGGTCCCCTCCAAATCACTAGTCTGGGAAGCCTATAAGTTGGTCATACGTGGACACCTGATCCAAATAGCTTCTAAACGTAAAAGGGATCGCAACCAGCGTATTCAGAGTCTTGAGTCGGAATTGGACCAGAGGTCTCAGGCCTTCAAGTCCAACCCTACGACTGCTAACCGTACATTGCTGGCGTCGACGCGGGCAGCGCTTGATCTCTGTCTTACAGATAGAGCCGAACGTTCCCTGCGTTGGACGAAGCAGAAATTCTACGCGAAAGGCAACAAACCCGACTCTATGCTAGCCAAACGCCTGCGGACGTTTGATAGTGTCCCCACCCCGATCTCCCTCCGCACCAGAATGGCCACCCGCACTAGTGATCCCTATCTGAATTCCGTCATCATCTCTCCAAGATATACTCGGCCCCTTCCACATCCTCCCTCGATACTATCCGCAAATTTCTCTCCCGAATTACCCTTCCAGATATCCCACAAGCCAGTAGGGACCTCATGGATCTCTGCCGTCGAAGTCCAACAGGCCATTAAAGCCTTCAAAACGGGTAAACGCCCGGGCCCGAATGGATTCCCCGTCCTTTTCTATAAAAAAACTCGGAAGAACTATCCCCCCACTTAGCCTCCCTCTTTAATGGCCTCCTGAAGGGTGACTCCATGTCCCCCCACATGCTCACAGCGAACGTTGTCATGATACCCAAGCCAGATAGAGATCCCCACTCCTGGGCCAACTACCGCCCCATTTCCTTAATAAACGTAGACGTCAAGATCCTTTCCAAAATTCTCACTTCCCGTCTTAACCAATTTCTGGGGTCCCTGATCAAAAAAGACCAGGTAGGCTTCATGCCCTCCAGACAGGCCGGGGACGGGGTCCGGCGGGCCCTTCACCTGATGCACTTAGCCAAATTACGCTCCAGAGAAATGATGTTGCTGTCCTTGGACATATCCAAGGCCTTTGACATGCTCTCTTGGCCGTATCTCTTTGAAGTCCTCCGTCACTGGGACTTTGGCTCCCACTTTATATCCTGGGTTGCCGCCCTATATGCCTCACCCCAGGCCAAGCTTAAGTACTGTGGCTTCGAATCGTCCCTTTTCCTGATAGCGCGCGGCACTGTCACCTGTCCTTTTTGCCCTAGCCCTCGAACGCTTGGCTGAATACATTAGATCCAATCCTGATATTCAGGGTCTTGAGGTGGCGGGCTCCCACCACAAAATATCTCTCTTCGCTGACGATGTCCTCCTGTCACTGACTAACCCCCTCCTTTCCCTCCCAAACCTCCTTAAAGCACTCTCGGACTTTGCACTCATCTCAGACTTGCGGGTCAATCAATCCAAATCCCAAGCTCTTGATGTCTCCTTGGCGCCTGCAACGCTAGCCGCACTCAAGCTCTCCTTCCCGTTCAACTGGGCCCCCTCCCTTAAATACCTGGGCATCCGCCTGACCCCGACCTATGACACCCTGTACGCAGCCAACATTCCCCCCCTCCTGAAATCCCTCACTAATTTGCTGACCTCCTGGCAGAGATTTCCCATCTCCTGGATAGGGAGGATCCATGCAGTGAAGATGACCTTCCTGCCCAAGTTACTTTACGTGTTCCGGACCCTGCCGATCCCCATTCCTGGCCATATTTTTCGCGTTCTCCAACGACGGATACTTGCATTCATTTGGGGCAACTACCGTCCCCGCATTAACTAAAAACTACTATATCGCCCCAAACTCAGTGGAGGTCTTGCAGTCCCTAATCTTCGAGCATACTATACGGCAGCCACCATTGCTCCCTTAGCTCTTTTACATTCAGCGACCGAACTCCCACTACGGGCGTGTCTCGACTTGGTGGACTGTCACCCCCAGCCCGTCACATCTTTCTTCGTGTCCTCTTCCTTTGCTTCCCCTGTTATTGTCCCTAAACTGATTTGTGCTGCTTGACCCCCATCCTATTGGCCCCGGATGTCTCGGGGTAGAGGGCTGTAGAACTCATTGGTATAGACCCCACGATACCCAGGCATCAGACCTGATAAACCCTCCCCCGTGTTGCCCCATTCCATGTTAATTTGGGCCTTACCCACTGAACCTGAACTGCAATAGCTCCTTCTAACTCCCAAATTGCACTCTGGCACTTGCCACACTGCTCCTGTTCTACGGCCTGCAGGGCTCTGCACGATGTTGTAGCTGTTTGTTTTCCGTTTAAGTGCCTTATTGCAGGGCTTGCATGCCCCACTTCTGTTTTCTTTGTAATCTTTTATATGAAAAACTGACAAAAACCAAATAAAATCTTTGTGAAAGAAAAAAAAGTTCCTTCTCTACATTTCCTCCATTAAAAATAACATAAGGATTAGGAATGAATATCATAACAATATTGTAATTTGGTAGAATCTCTGTATAAAATAAATTTAGGATATCTGTTCTAAAATATGGCCAAAGGCAAAAATGATGTGTAGTCTTACAAATATGTGAATACAATGTGAAGCAATATTTCCAACACAAAATCCTCAATTTGTACCCCTTTTTAAAAAGATGACAATGTGCATTACAATCTTTTGGGAGGCAAACAGTTCTCTTAAAGTATCAGACTAGGTATTGGTTGGTCGAGTGGAGTTGTTTCTTAGATATATATAGAACTCTGAGATGTACTATTGCACAATCTCTCTGTAACTTTTGTCTAAAATATTTTTACACATACATCTTTGAAGAAGACAGTATATTGTTTAGCCCATATTTCAGCCTTGAAAAAAATCAGAACTTTGGGATATGTGCCCAAAAAAAAGAAAGCAAAAGGCAAAAGACCACCAGAATTGCCTGTGGTCTCCCTGAAGCTGGCCCTTTCCCCATTACTGAGTTATTATACCTTGTTGCGCACTGTCTCTATGTGAAGGCAGCCATCTTGGTAGAGGAAGAGCTTCCTCATGTTAGAGGCTTCAGCAAAGAGAACAGTGAGCAGCACAGTATTGACATCACCAAATCTAACTACAAATCCCCTGAGACTAGAAGTCACAAGCAGCATTGTCTTAGATCTCACACTGCAGATATACAGTGAGAAAAGGTTCAATCAAATGGGGTTTTTTAGGTGTCCAGTGACAAAGTCAAAAATAATGACATCAAAATCATATAAAACAATTCTTTATTTAGATCATGATTAAAAATGGGTTAAAAACATATCTCTATGAAATACTTAACATTCTGGTAAGTTTTAACATCATGAAAGCTTTCCTTAGAATGTATACATGTAAGAATCTAAACCTCCAAATACCACTCCAAATGATGCTCCAGATAAATTGACTAAAAAGAATAACCACACAATGTAATGTTTTTTTTATAACTTCATCTGAAAATATCACTTCTTTTTAGTGGTTGGAGTGGTTCGCAATTCAACGCATTTCACGCTTCATGCGCTTCTTTAGGAATCCTAACTTGGAGGAAATCAAAAAGGAAGCAATTGATAACATACACAGATGGTATGTCGGCCCCGAGATCCTGCATACACAGAGGGGGAACCTAGGTTTTGACGGACAACCACACTCAGAGTGAACCTTGAGGATTTGTAGGGAGAGATCTTTCAGGGTGTATTTGTCATATCCCTATAACTGACAACATAGAAAACCAACACTCCAATGCCAAGGGGCAAATGGCAGGCTGATATCAAAGAAAGGTATAACCTAACGATCTTTCGTTCCGCTCCGTCTCGCTGCCAATCGTATCAGGACCGCTCCAAGCCTCATCTTCCTCATGTCAGAGGCTTCAGCATAGAGAACAGTGAGCAGCACGGTATTGGCATCACCAAATCTAACTACAAATCCCCTGAGACTAGAAGTCAGAGGCAGCAGTGCCTTAGATCCAGGGGCTGACTGGCAACTTTTAGCCCAGGGGGCAAGTACAACCCAGAGGCCCATGGTGTGGCAACTTGACTAGAGAGGCCCGGGGGGCAATTGCCACCCTGCCCCCTGGCGCAGTCCGCCCCTGCTTAGATCTCTTTTTGGAGGATGTCAAGACAAAAGATATGTTGTAATGTTTAGGAAAAAAACAACATACCTGGATATTTCATATAACATAGCAAATCTTTGTTTTTTAAATTCGGGTTCACGATATACTCTTTATTGAATCAATTAAAACCACTAGTGATACAGTGACATTTTTTGTTAATAGTTAGAGTTTATTGTTGATTCATTAAAAAGTAGATTTAAGCTTATTGGTATGCTGTGTTCCCAGATCGCTCTTGTGCTATACCTTTTTGATTAATATGTTTTGAGAGGGTAAACAGAAATACTGTATATATGTTAGATGGTTCCAGTTTAAACGGTTTAGTAAGTTCACTGCAAATTTATTGAGGTGAGTTTTTCAAAACTGGAGCAGGCAAAATGTGGAGAAGTTGCCCATAGTAATCAATCAGCTTCTATCTAATTTTCAAAGCTTAAAGGAGAACTATGAGGTGAGTGAAAATCACTCATAGTTCGAGCCGACATGTGACAATGAAACTGTCACATGTCGGTTCAATAGATCGGGAAGTGAGCGAACACATACCGTCGCTCGCTCACTTCTCGATCATCCCCTGCAGGGATTCCCCCTCCTCACTCCGATCCTCCAGTGCTGACTGGGGGAGGGGGTGGCCACAGCTGGCTCTGCCTCTAGATAGGCAGAGTCAGCTTTCACTCACGCAGCTGGGTGGATCCCGACAATAATGTCGGGATCCATCCCGGCTGCGGCGGTCTCAGTATACCACAAGCTGTAGCTCACGCTATACTGAGCTTTGGGTCATGGGAGGACACTAGTATTTGTTCTCCCGTGACCCTTAAGAGAATTATGGGGGAAAAGACTTACCTCATAGTTCCTTTTAACGGAATAAACTGAGGAGAGAAGTTGAGTGGTTACTATAGGCAACTGCTCCAGATTCTGTCTACTCCAGTTTTGATATATTACCCTCAATGTAATTTCATTAATGCACTCAACAGTAAAGCAGTGGAAATCTTCAGAGTAGAAACACAAATAAAAGAGATGCCAAAAAAAAGAAGAATGGGCACAAATATATTTGTTCTTTTACTACACATAACAGTGGAAAATACTAAGTTTCACATTAGATATTTTGAAACCAAAAAGTTGCTTTCATCTGCCGAATGCAAACCGACAGGAACATGAGCAAATGCTTGTCAACGGTCCACACATCTTTGTGTGTCAAGTCAGCCAGAGTTCTCAGGACAGATTGAAAAACCAGAGCTAACCTAGGCTTGCTTATTAATAGAGAGGAAGGATACATTAAAGAAGGCAAGTTCACATTACACGGAAAACACAGATGTGATGGGAAGTTGGTAATGATAATAATCCAGATTTGAAGACATCACAACCTAAAAGAGTCTGGTTGGATATTAGGCCACCAGGTGGTCACCTTACTTGTCAAAATGTTTCATTTTCCAGAGTCATGCATGATGCTTTCAAAACGTATGCATTAACATTTATCAGCAATTAGGTCATTGAGGGCATATACTTCCAAAGCTCAACTCTGCTCCATTTAGATCAAAGAATGTTACTATGTAGTTCCAAGGTATGAATTAGAAGAATTGAGTCTGTTCAGCTCATAGAAACACATCTAGGAAATGCTACCAAGTTCAATATGTTGATAAAGATATATCATATATACACAAGCAACAATGAAAAAACAAACAAAGTAACTTTATTCAACTGTAGCAATGACCCCCTAAAAAGCTGCTGAAATTGTTGGGTTCTCCTACTGTTTTTAGTGATGGCCCACCTTGTAACCGGACCTAAAAGCACAATGATCCACCAGTAGCAAATATCTGAGGTTTATTTACACAGGAACGCCTCCTACAGGTGAATAATAGCAAAACAATGGTAGGAATAAAATTGAACCAATAGAATTATATCAGTGGAAAACAACTACAGGATAAAGTGAACACAATGAGAGTACATTCACTTTGGCACCTTTAATAGGCCTTTCTTCAAAGACAATAAGTGAGTTAGGAATGACACTGAAAACAGCAATATTACTGCACTTAAAGCAGACCTTTACCGACATCTTTAAAATAACAAGAAACACACCTTTAGAAATGTTTAGTAATGACAATCTACAAACACAGACTTCTAGATAATTGCCAACTTTGTATTCTTTGCATACCTTATTTCTCTTTTCTTCCCCAGTCTTCAGACAGTGGTCATGTTTACCAAGGGCAGATTACTAGCTCTCTTTTTACTTCCTGGATTTCTGGCACATGTGACTAGGACATGTGACTGTGCACATCATCTTAGGGGAGGAAAATGCCTTTCCCTGACATCTCCTGGGATTACAGATGAGATTTTCCAGCAATGCTCTGCTGATGAAAAGGCAATCCCAGTGTGTATTGCTTTGGCAAACTGAAGTCATTTTGCCCTTTCAAAGCAGGAAGTGAACACTCTGCAAGTGTAAGTATTTCAGAATTTACACCTGTGTGTCTATGTTATTATTAATCATCATACAGAGAGGGATGCATTGGTAGAATTTGAGTTTTGGGTGTAAAGGTCCGCTTAAAAGACCGGTATACCCAAGTGTATAGTATGAAGAATGCAGCTTACTACTGGGACCTAGTGACAAGGCACTGGTAAACTATTTCTTGATTAAAAGCTGCCTAGAGTAAAAGCTGCTTACATAGTACACATTGAGTAAATACAATAGTTCTGCCTTTTTTCTCTCAAATAATAGACTTAGATTTCTTTTTTTCACAATAACACCTGCTTCATCTCTCCCTCTTTAATTGCTGTCTGATAAATCTGCTGACATACTGTGCATTGACTGGAAAATATATACTTTATCTCGTACTGTCCTCAAACAAGCCAGTTTCTAACAAACACATACCTAAAGTCTATGTTAGGCATAACTAAAATATAATAATAATATTTTGGGAATAACTGGGGAATAAAGAGATGGAAGGGGGTTCGTCGTTTTGAAGTGGTGCACTCTGTTTTGAAATTGTATTTAATTTTTAGGGCATTGCAATGTGGCACTGCAAAAAAAGAAGCTCATCAGCTGCACTATAAACTGTTTTCCAACTGGCCAATTTTAACAAAGTCTTTTTAAGAATTTGCAATGAGTTTTCAATGACCAGCCTGCTAACCAAACCCAGGCACATTCGCTTATCCCTATGTATTACATAGCTGTTGAAGATGTCAATATACACTTGTAAGTAGTCTGTGTCATTGAGTAATACAGTGTAACAATGTATTGTTATACTGTAGTTAAAATGTAATTCATTTGTAGATCAAAGCTGTGAACTTTGACCTCCATATGACATCAGTTGAAGAAACCTTGCAAGTTATTTTTTGAAAATAAAATATATTCCTACCTAACCACTTATTAACCCTTAGTCATCTTAATCTGCCCCCAATGAACACCTTGCTCCCCTTCTCCCCTTACCTATTATTCTTTTACTGATTTTTTTATTTCTATTTTTTACTACTAATAATAACTTTTACATTGTTTTTGTTTGTTTGTTTTTTTCAATGTCACATTAAGAAATGCACACACTAATTTAAAAAATCCAACAAAACTGTTAACATACATATTTGCTGCCTTGCTGGTTAAATACAGAGATTCAGCAAAAAAAAAAAAAAATAGGTGCATGGCAGCCTAGCACATAAAAGTGTATTAGCCTTTAACAAAGGGTGAAGATTGTACTCACAATTATAAAAGAAGCCTGCAAAGAAGGAGTTATAGTCTGCCACATTTGGACAGAGGGGAACATGTCTCAAGGTGGTTAATAAGTAGGGGTAGGGCTGGTGTAAGGCAGAGGAAGAGCCGTAGCTAGCTCCTTTTGCGCCTGAGGCAAGAACAGAAAATTGTGCCCCCCAGGTTATTTTGAGGAAAGTAAATAAATAACAAGGAAATTAATGATATTGGAACTGTTTATGGGGTAATAGGACCAGGGGAGTGAAAGGGATTTTAAAGGGGTGATGGGGACAGAGCATGGGGACATGGACTGAAAAGGACAGCGCAGGGGAGTAAAAATGTATTTTTAAGAGGTGATGGAAACGGAGTATGGGGATCATAGAGTGATGAGGACTGAGCAGGGGAGTAAAATAGATTTTTAAGGGGTGATGGGTACAGAGCATGGGGGCATGAGGTTATAGAGACAGAGAAGGGGAGAAAAGGAGATTTTTAAGGGGGTAATGGGGACAGAGCAGAGATCATTTGAAGATGGGGACAGAGCAAAGATAAATAAAAGGGATTTTTTAAGGGGTGATGGGGATAGAGCAGGTTATGGCAGAAAATACTCCCAATGTGTTAGTATTGATGTTCCTCTTGTGATCCAGATCAATGCATTTGTACTTTTATATCTTTGCCAAATATCATAAAATTCCTTGAATTGCAGTGTTAACTAAACATACAGGATACCAATTGTTTACTTCATGGGGGGATAGAGCTGGTTATGGCAGAAAAGTTTCCCAATTACATATTTAGTTACATCCCCAAGTCTTCCTTGCCATATCTCAGCATTTTTTACCTCCACGTGCAGGGTATAGAGGGAGGGATCATGCAAGAGTCAAGGGTGTGATCCCTTATTGGCTGGCGCACAGAGTTTTAAGCAGCATTAGCTGACAGCCATTTACCGGCTGAGAACTCTGTGCATCAGCCAATAAGTGAGGCAATCAGCACTGCAGCTGCCCTTAACTCCTCCCTTGTGGGAGCCAGCCAATATGCAGTGGCCTGTCCGCTGGTCACCTCTATAGTAAACTAAGGGGATCAGCCGCTTACAACTCCCCCACACTCGGGAACCAGCCAATAAGCAGCTGGGCTGCACGTGAGTGAGATGGTAATGTGAGGCGATCAGCACTGCATCAATATCCCAAAGCACCCACCTGCTAGTGCCTTCATTAAAAAAAGATAATAATGTTGTACTTGTGATGAGTTATGAACTACTTTAGTTTCCAGGCGGAGGAACAAATTATGGTTATCATACTGATAATGGAATCCTGGCTTTGTTTTACTGTGTTCGTTAATAATTATACCAGGTAGTCCTAGGGCTGTCATTTCTGCCCCCTGGCTGGCCCATCCGCTGTATGTATAGACATGCAAGGTCTATTGCTCTCAGCTTAGAAGGAGAGGGGGGCACACTTTGGCATCTTCACCCCGAGTGCCAGGGGACCTTAAGTAAGAGAATCTTCAAAGAGTGTTGCTTATCACGAACCTTAAAAGCACATCCTAGATGCCATCACACCCTAACTTGTTTCAAAGTAATCCTCTTTTTTTATCAAGATTCAATCTTTTGCCAGGTATATCTAATATGCCTGCCTGGTTTTTCTGAGTTCTACCCCCATAGACTTGCATTGAGTTCTAAGTTCGAGTTAGAACTTTTTGCATGTTCGAAAGTTCGAGTTAGAACCGAACACGGGGGTGTTCGGCTCATCACTACCTGGCACATGCCAGATCAGGGAGCCAGTACCAATCACCAGCAAATCATAAAGGTATCTCACAAGTTTTTGAAACAAGACATATTTGAACATCTTTGAGAACCAAACCAAGCAAATGTATTCTTTTTTTCCCTACTAACCTTACATGACTCCCATATAGCTGTGAGGATGATGAAGTGTGCTTGCGGAATATAAAAATAATATATGTGCTAACCACTAGACCACAACTTTTAAACCCTCTTATCATGCAGTGATGGAGGTGTTAGGAGATTTAAGAAAACTGCTTGCATACTGGACAAGTTCTATTTCAACATATGACCACATGAACAGATCTTGCTTGGGGCTACTGTAAAATGTATTGGTTTTACAGAAGCGCAGATTTTTAAAGAGGACCTAGATATCTTTTTTCACATTCATTATGAAAAAGTAAAAATATATATATATTCATATACTGTATTTGTGTATGCAAATATACATATATTAAACTGCTAAAGTTATTTAACACTTTGGGCCAGGTAAACTATTGTTAAAAATATTTGGTACATGGAAATCTGTGTTTTTAGATGCGCCAGATAATAGTTCAATTTGAAAAGTTTAAAATGAAAGATTTAACTAGTAAAGTAATTGTTTAAAAAAACTCAAAGGCCAACTTTTGCACAAAAAGTCTTACAATCGCAAAATCCACTAGGATGGTCAAATTGGACCCGGGCAGATTTGCCTATCTCTAGTGAAAAGGGTTCACTGTTGTGTCCACTCACAGAGGGATGTTGTTGCCAAGGGTTCGGTGAATCCTGCTTGAAATTTGGTAAACTCGAACTTCGTGGCAATACCTTTTACCTCACAGTCTATGGGAGGAGAACCATTTTTAGGGCTAATAGGCAAATTACCGTCCAAAAAGGCTGGTGGAGCTGGGCACTGCCATCGGGACAATGCAAACTTTTTTTTTAAATATTGTACTGCACGGAGAGAGTCTTGTCATGCGGCTTTGAGGGCAACATTGAAAATACATACTGTATATCCTTTAAATAACAAGCTTGGTGGATGATTAAAGTGACACTAAACTCAGGAGTTAAACCTTAAAATGTATTCAAGTACCTAAACTATTATCAACAATGTAGCCTAATTGTATATCACTTAGCGATAGATCCTCAAATCATCTCTGAATTAAAGGATGGTGGCTACTTTTGTTCCCCATGGTCCCTGTCTGTGTTGTAAAGTAGCCACCACTCCAAGCTCATGCCTGTGATGGACTACAATCTCAATACAAATGAGTAAACTAAATGTGAGACTGTAGTCCATCACAGAAGTGAGCTTGGAGTGGTGGCTACTTTATAATACACACAGGGACTATGGTGAACAAAAGCAGCTACCCTCCAGAAGGAAAGGACAATGTCAATTCAGACCAATTCAGAGATGATTTGAGAATCTATAGCTATGTGATGCACAAACAAGGCACAGTATTGTTCATAGTTAAGGTACTTGAATGCATTTTTAAGATTTAACTCCTGCGTGTAGTGTTACTTTAAAGCTCTGCATGGTGTTACGGAACAGTACGGGATTTCCTATGCTCCTCGACTCCATCTATTGGGTTTTTGTCCAGAGTATGGCTGGATAGAAATTTTATAAAGCAACCCAATAATATCTCGTCTTTTCAGGAAAACCTTGTTTTCTACAATTCAGTTTTGGAGAAGGCCACTTTACTAGAAAACCCACAGTCCCATAAGATGGGAGTTTACTTTTAACCTTCAGCACAGACACTTATGTATCCCACAATGTAAACATAAAGACCTTTATATGTTTTCTGAATATTTTAACCTAGATTGGAGCTTCCTAAATGAACTAAAGGCACTTAATGACTTAGGTATAATAAATTACATTTATTCTGACTGTGTAATACTGAGCTGATTAGTTACAAAACACAGACAGAAGCGGAGCGGATGGTGCTACATCCAATCAGCAGATTAAAAATCTGGTCTTTTGTACCCTGGCTGGCAATTATGTGATGTCTGCCCATGATTTACAGCTGAAGACTAATCAAGGCTACATGGCTGTAACTCATGGCCTGTCAGCACAGTGTGTTTTCCTGGGCCCCTGACTGCTACACATCCCTGTATATCACTGTCAGCAGCCCACTGAGGTTTCACCTCAGTGTCAATAGCATGGCATAGATCATGATCATGAGTCTTTCATCGTGCACAGTGACTCATTTAAAATGCTTTACACCTCCCAAATGCAAGTGCGCTGCAAATTTGTTTCTTAGATTTGTCTTAGCATTGTCAGTACTGCTTGGAACTAGAAGAAGGGAGCACCCCGGATAAAGAAATTGCACAATAGACTTAAAGTATGTCTATCTACGCACACGACACTAGCGCCATTATATTGGTGAAGAAAGTTTTGTTATTCCCCCAATGATTTTTAAAAATTAACACACGGTCAAAAGATTATACGTTAATCTCTATATGTATGTATCTAATGTATCTATATGTATGTATCTAATCAAAGACTTTAAACATTTTCTTTAAAAAGCACAGGGGAGCAGATTTGTCAAAGTGAGCCATTCCTTGCCAAGTACAGTGAAATGGTCACTAGAGGTATTTATATTCTCTCTTGCTTGACAAGTTGTGGTGGAATCCATATTGTTTGCATTTTATGCAGAATCAGGTCACTGATGCTCTGAAGTATAATAATAATCATCCTGTTGGTTATGTATCCTCTGTCAGATTTCTTTGGAGTTGTTGATGACTTGTTCATTGAGCCTGTCAGATCAAATTAATTTGGCTTAATTCAGCTAGAAGGTACTGTCACTTAATAGGTTTTTAACACCTGTCTTCCTCACATCATAATCCACAGCAAACATAGGAAGTGAACCAGTGAAATGTTCCAGGACATGAGACTGGTGTGTTCCTTTTAAAAGGTTTGCTGATACTGATTTTAGTAAAGCACCATAGATGGTTTGAATAGGAGTGCAGCTCTGTCAATTACCATCCTCCTAAAATACACAGACTTTGTTTCTTTCAGCCACACTAGGTGACTGGATTCAGTTGTGTCTAAATACTATTGGGGTTTGTTTAAAGGGAAAATATAGTATATTTTAGGAAGTGCCTATTTTGAGTTCCTATAGTAGTGTCTACCTTAAATCAGAACTAAAAAAGCAAATAGCCCAATAAAAGGTAAAGTACAGCTGTTTCTACAATGCTGACCTTTAATCCAGACCAATTCACTGCAGTACTTTTTTCCACCACTAGATGTCCTCAGTCTGTCTGGTTTTATGATAGCCACCATAATTCAACCCACTTCTTTTGAGCCCCGGCTGTCATTGACCCCCCTCCCAGCCTGTGACTGGTCAGAGAAGGGAGAAACTGGACATGATGAACTCATCTCTCTGTCACTATGCTTTTTCCTCTTATCAGCGCATGAACTGATTGGCTTTCTGTGTCTGCTCCTTCCTTTCAAATGTTGAGCTCTGCTGTATATGGACTGCAGGAGGCTGATTCCAGGTCAAATTATGATACTTAGACTTACTGTATTAAAAAAAAAATACATTACAATTGTAAATGTTTTATATCTTCCCAAGTTGAGCAGCTGTTGTTAAAGTGTTTAAAGACTGGACTGTCAGCTGAAAATCTGGGTCTGAAACGGTGAATTGTGGCCGTCAGCGACTAGTCAATGTTAGGGCACAACGGAGAGTGGCAAGACTGGTACAAGCAGGCCCAGATTTCCCACAAGGCCACCGAGGCCCGACCTCGGGGGGGCAGAGCGCAGAGGGGCGGCAGCGGTGACCTTGTGGTTATATATATATTTATATATATATGTGTGTATTATATATATATGTATACATATTTTTGACATTATGCATTTGGAAGCTTTTATTTAAAAAAATTATTACAGCAATTTACCAAAAACAAAGGCCTTATAAACATACAACAATTATTAAGGTAAGCAAATTAATCATAGAGTTATTGTCAAGTTAACTTAATGCATGCTGACACTTATAAATTTGTCTTGGGCATCTACACATCAATGACCTCTGGTCATGAAATGGGGTTTCTATTATACATGTATATCTAGTTTTTTTTAGCCTCTCAATAGTTATATAAAGGGGTTCCTTCAAATTTCAGACTTTCATGTTTTTGTCCACCCTGAAATAGAACCCCTTTTTTGTCCATGGCTAAAGTGTAATTTAAAATTTCCACCATGCTAGAAAATCTCTAAGACTTTTATTGTTTATGAGCATTTGCATTTCCATGCTATGTAATAAAGATGTACAAAGTGTAATAGTAATGATATTAATCCAGGCGATCTCCCACATCAACAATTTGGAAAAGTCAAAAAGATCACAACTAACTGGTTGCTATTGCTTCTGCTCTTTGCCTGTTTAAATAAAATTCATAGGCTATGACAGAGTTTTTCTTTTTGATATAATATATCCTTTAACTATAAAATGCTGCCCTTTTTTAAAATTTCCAGAGTGGCTTTAAGTCAGAGTCAGACATCAAAAACACCATAAGTACAGTTCAACAAGTAATTTAAATGTCACCAATAAAATGCTTCATCTCTCCCGCTCAGCCGCTTTCTAAATCACTCACACTTACTCAATGCCTCACTGAAGACTGTATTATTCAATTAAAGCGCCATTCATGGGGCCACATCACCCTGATCTCACACAACGTAGACCATGACTTTGACAGCTGTGATTGATTTATACATCCCATTCTCGAACTAATGTACACAACATAGCAGAGTAAAAACTTCTTTATAAAAATACAGCCACTCGTCATTAATATTTCTACAGAGAGTAAACTGGATAGAAAAAAGTGGGGCTTTAATGGCACCAAATGACAAGTTCCAAAAAGGCACACTAATTAGTTAAAAAAATATTCAATTTTATTCAATACAAAAAGTAAAAAGCATGATTAAACATTTTACAAATGCGGTATAATTGAGAGATACCTCCAACAACCACCCCATCACCCCACAGCGGCCAAAACGGGACAGCCAACCCCAGATGAAGAGAGAACAGAGGCCAAGGCCACACAAGGGCGGGTGGGGGATGAGAGTCAGGGCCCTGGGTCAGCATCCATCAATCGTAGCCAGGCTCTATACTGGACACAAGAGCCGGGAAGCTCAAATGAGGGCATGCCAGACAGCCCAGTTCACATCCCTCACAAGAGCCACCGGCGCTACACGCAGGGCCCTCACCTCTCGATTAAATTAGGGGTGTGGCACCATTTACTCAGGATCTGTTCACAATAAAGTTTTAATATTTCCACAATTCTGTGATACGATCACCATTTGTTTTATGATCATGCTGGAGTGAAATATGTTATGAAAATTTCCACATACCTGTCCGTTGACAGTTTATTGAAGATATCATTAGAACATTTCTTGTATTAATTTCTCTATCAGCTGTGGAATCATTAATATAGCATTTTATGATTTCTAAAACATATCATAATCATTTTAAATATTTGGGGGGAATTTAGGTATTTTAGTGTGAAATGTTAGACATAGCCATCAATTTATACAAAGTGGATGCTGTTATAAAACCGTTTCCATCCTTGTTAGCTCACACTATATGATTAAGCTCTTTGTAAGCAAAACACATTAGAGAAGGACCCAGTGTGAGTTGTGTATAGACTCTGGTTTGATAAAGTTGATTGTGGGATGGTATGCCATAATGTGGACTCCATGGTATATTATGCCTGCAAAATGTGTGCGCGCATCCGCTTGTAGTCTAAAGCATGAGGAAGGGTGACAACAAAGTGGCACAACTGGGAGACAGTTGTCACCCCATTACAGAAAGTGTCTTAACTAGGGCTTTTATGACAGGATCACCAGATATATTTTCAATAATAGCTGCAGATTTAAAAAGACTGTAGCGCTCCCCCTTCCCGGTCAGCGCTATCCCAGCACAGGATAACACTACCGGTGTCTCTGAAGGGGTGATCTACAGTAAACTGAACTCCCTGTCTTTTCTCTATAAGAAACCTCTACTATGGATCCACAGGTGGAGGATCTCGGAACTACGGGCTGTTGTCATTGATTGCTGTCTGTGCTGGGCATCCACTGAGTATGCACTGAGGGGGTAAGACCAGCTGACCTCTTTTGTTTTTTAATAACCTTATTGTATCGATTTAATATAAAATTATTCATATGGTTATTTTTGTATGCTTTTCCAGACTACCTCCTGCTCCCGACGAAGCGCTTTGTAGCCCGAAACGTGTCGAGCCTCATCAGTATCGCTTGACTCTAATAAAGTTTCTTGTTTATGTTTTCAAGGCTAGTTATTACTTAAATTATTATTAAAACCAGTAGCAACTGAATGCAGAGGCAACTATTTATGATAATAAAGAGTAGATGCATAGTCCTATACAACCGGCCCTTTGAGGGTAACCATACTGCTGATGCGGCCCCCGATGAATTTGAGTTTGCCACCCTTGCACTAGAGGGTTCATTTTTCAAGTTATTTATATCAAAAATGTATTAGTCCAAGTACTATATTTGTTATTTATCTTTCTCTTTCTTACTTGAACCCTATATGTGGGACTCCAAGGGGGTCATTAGGAGGTTCCCCTATTGGGGTGAATTCTTTTTATTCTAACTACATTGTCTAAATGTTCTTTTTTAACAATTTGTTTTGATGAATCAATACATTTTCTAATTTTATATATAATCAATTTTGATGTGATGTTTATTGGATTTGTCATTCTGCTAGCCAACACAAACCCTTATTTTTCCCTTCTTTGCTGTATTATTGAAACTTTTATTTGCAGAACTTTGGGGAGAGAGGTAGAGGAGGGTTAGGATCATCCAGGCATATGTAGACTCAATGGCTTTTTAGAGTGTGGTTACAAATTCCATGCACCGCAGGTTGAACACCTGACACTGCATTACTTGAGGTAGAAGTTACTGATCCTTGTCTTTAGGAGCAGCAACCACTGGACCGGCTGCCACCAGGCTCCAGGGTGATTCCATAGCTAGTCCCCAGGCTTCGGGACCTGGCAAGCTTAGGCAGTCCCGCGCAGTCTCCCTGCAGGCAGGGCCTGGGGGAGGAAGAGAGAGCTCACCTGGCCCACCCTGAGTATTTTTCACCTCCTCCAGCATCCACCACTGGCCATCGTTCAACAGTGATTGGCTGGGGAGGGATATCTACTCCTGGCAATCCCATTGGCTACTCCGTTCTATCACTAGGGCACACCCTGCTTTACCTCTGGCAGCAGACAGATGGCAGGCAATGATAGATTGTTTAGGGGGAAAACCACATGAACCAAAACTATAAATAAGTATCAGACCACATATAATCTGATAAACACTAAATTGAATAGCACCCTTTCCACTAGGGCGCTACAACTGGAAACAAATTTGGAAATTCAATTTCCATGTTAACATTTATATGAAATTTTAGTGATTGGGTTTAGATCTGCTTTAAACATGATTCTTCCAATTCAGATTAAAATCTACATTAACGGAACCACCAAGATTACGACCTACCCTTTTCTCCTCCTTCACAGCCTAATTCCTGCAATACAGATCCTCTCTGAAGCATAGCATGGAAAGCATGCATTGCATCATGGAAACTGGGAGTATCTTTCTTAGGTAAGGTCTTTTGAGGCTTTGGGTTACCTCCCAAAGATAACAATATAAGACCCAACTGAATTTCCAAACAGCTTAATACATATCAAGTGCATCAAAATAAAAAGCAGTGTCATTTCAATAGAAAGCAAGAAATACACAATAGGTTCACCGCTTTTTCATGACTCAGGTGAGGGATGAGCTGGGTGCTTGCCACTGGGAATGCATCCTTGCTCCAAATGTACAACCACACACAAGAGAAAGAAAGCCGGCCGCACTCTGAGTTCCGCTGGCATAGTTTAATTTAGATCAATCAACATCACTGGTGTCCCGCCCATGGGGATATAGTTTTGTTTGTTTGTTATTTCTGGTTTAAATTGTAATCATGATGAATAATACATACTAAACATTTTTAAGCATTTTGTGTATATGGAAAGTTTTCTGCCCTGGGATCTTCATTTAAAGGGTATTTGTTGCTTTTTCTGATATATTTTGAAGGAGTTATACTCAGGGCTGAAAAAAATAAAAAGATAATTATATATATTAAGTAAATGATTATTTAAGGATTGTTACCCACTAGTTGCCCTCATTTCTAGAAATAGTCCCGCCCAAGGCCCCCCCTTACTGACTCATTTCACTCACTCATGGGCTTAGTTGTAGAAACTAGAAAGCAGCCATATTTCTCCCTGCTAATTGGTGAACTCTAGCTCTGAAGAAGAAGGGAGAGTGTTGATCCTCTGCAGAGAGAAAGCTGCTTACACGCAGACAGCAAGGGGCCATCTCTTCAGCATGCTGGCAGAAGACATGCTTTTCTGGTCAGGTTATGGCTGCTTCCTTAAGAAAATTAACTGCAAGAGTTTGAACATGTGTGCTTTGATGCACCCTGAATATATTTACCCGATTTAAACTGAAAGTTCAGTTGGCCTTTAAACTACTCTAAATATTTCCTGACAGATGAAGGCATGGGGGTATCACAAACAGTATTTTACTTTCACAGAAAGAGTTGAATATTTTATGAATATTAATGGGTTATGTTATGAGGTCATTTCAGATATTAATAGTGCCTACGGGACTTCTTTATTAAATGGGAGAAACGCTATAATGAAATGTGTGCCAGTTGAATGATTGAAATACATCGACACTGTTCCCATGAGCATCTTTTACCGACATGTTCTACTTTTCTGCCTTCTCTGAATTTGTCTTTGTTCTCTGAAAGGACCTCACCAGTATAATAAAGTATATATTGGAGTCCAGCGAACAGGCTGGAGTTGTGGAGGTGACACAGGAAGCTACAGAAATGATTGTGTCACACTCTAGCTATACAGTGTGGTATGGGTGTATGAATTACAAGACTGCCTGAACAGGATCATAAACATATTAATGAGTAAAACCATTCACATCTGTATATTTCCACTGTTTTGTTTGTGTGTTTTTTTTTTTATATTTGTCTGGGGTTTCTGCTTTAAGTTGAAATGCCATAATGAGCTTTGTTTTTCAGAATTTTTGAAACAAAAACTGACTACCTCAACAGTCAAACTTGCACTGGGAAATAACATTAGGGATATGAAAATATAAAGCTGAACTGCAAACAAACAGCTTAATATTCATTTGAAATACATACATGTTAACCATCTTACCTGCCAAAGCATTTGTAATTGTGCCAAGCCACATTTGTACACCTCTGCCAGACAGTACAGCCAAGAGAATGACCTTCTCAGTTGTAATTCAATAGTTTAATCAGTTTTACTCCCTCTGCTATCAGCACTTATGCATACAGCAGTGCCTACTCCCCCTGCTATCAGCACTTGTGCATGCAGCAGTGCCTGATTGGCTTCTTTTGTTAAGCCCCTACTCAAAGTCTGTTCCTTATTTGTATCCTTCATTATTTGGTCACGTGATTGCTTTTCTTAGTATCACTTCAGCATGGTCAGGGGCAGTGGAAAGCTGCAGTGTGTCACATGTACTGTGACGTCACATGTCCTGTGACGTCACTTCAGCTATTATATGCCCTCTCATCCACTTATAGGGTGGATCACATGCTTTACTGGCAGCGGGGGAAAAAAAGATTTTGCCTTTAGATACACTTTAAAGCCCCACTCTGGGCTGCTGTTAAATTTCCCTATGCAGTGGGCAACCCCTGTACTTCATGTTTAAATGCTCATTTTATCTATTCCATGCTTGCCCAGCAGCCATTGCTCTTCTCTACTCTCCAACACCCATGTCGCCCACAATGATGGAAACAAGCATTTAACCCATGCAGTGCATGGGTGGCCCCATGGGGAAATTTAATAGCAGCCTTGAGAAAGGCTTTTTGTTATAAACATTTACAGTCAATTTCACTTTAAGATGCTGCATTTTGTACATCATTTATATTTGTACTGCCTTCTAAAACAAGTATTTTATATACTACTGTTTTTCATGTACAAGCAGCAATTTGTTTGTATAGCTTTAATAACGCAGCTGTGTGGATCTCTACAGTAATGTCGGGATCCGTCTCGGATGCGGCGGTCTCAGTAAAACGCAAGCTGTAGTGAGCTATATACTGAGCTTTGGGTCATGGGAGGACGCTAGTATATGTCCCCCATGACCTGTAAGAGAACTATGGGGGAAAACACTTGCCCAATAGTTCTCTTTTAAGTGTGCCCAACGTTATTCAGAAATTTTTCAAACTCAAACCAAGAAAATGGTGCCATGGTATTAATTTTAACACGCACTCAGCTAACTCCTATCTTAATGTTTTTATCTTGTTCCTCTCAAAGTAAGAAAAAAAGTTTTGGCTGGAGTTCTACTTGAATTATATTTCAATAAATATACAACTGATGTTTTTATATTTGTCTGGAGTTCACCTTTAACTATTCAAACTTAAATTCAGCCACAGATTGGCACATAAGGCTTTTGGGATAGCACTTGGTATGGCTTACAATCCATTTAAATGATAAAGATTTAATTTTTAGTCATCACACATTTGCCTTGCCAGTAACAGCTCTGCCTTTTGTGTCAGATTCCTTATAATTCTAGAAATGTGATTCATTAACCACTGAAGGTCACACAAGATACTAATGACACCATATTTCTGTCAGCATTACTTACTAATAGAGATGGTCGGTTTACTCACACTGACATAATGACTCTTCTCGACCACCAGGTATTTTTATGGTAGGTAAGAATCTGCTGTCATAAACACAAAAAGTCAGGACACAGTTATTTAGGAATTAGCAGACATTCGGATATACTGCATTTATTACAACAGACAAAACTTGTCATGCTTAAAGAGCAATTGCACTTTATTTTTATTTTATTTAATTAGTTCCCTTCACTCTTACCTCCCTTCCCTGAGTGACCATTTCAGAGGGAAGCTCAGAACTGGGTCATGCAGAGCAGATTGTTGGATCAGGCTGAAGTTAAGAATAAGATCAGGTGGTCGGCGCTTAGGGCAACGGGGGTAACTAAGTAAAAAGTAAAATAAAGAGCACATGTACTTTAAAAAAAGGAAGTATGTAAAAACATGTAGTTGTACAACTGCATGTTCTGAAACCAAAGGATATGATTTAATATCTTGGTTCTTAAAAATCTAGCAACTTACTATCTACGATTTTATCTTACTGCCTAATCAGTGGTAGACACTGTCACGAAAGGAAAAAAGAAAGAATCATTTTCGGCCCCTTGTTCAACTACTGCCTGAGTCTGTAGAGAGATCTACAGATAGATAGAGATAAATAGATAGATAGATAGATAGATAGATAGATAGATAGATAGATAGATAGATAGATAGATAGATAATAGATATCAAAATGAACAGCAGCCTTTGCAATTCTTAGACAGTTGCTATACCTATCTAATGGTGTCAACAGACAATTACGGTTCATGTGACAAGGGAAGGACCACCAGATTCCCTGACCCAGGTCAAGTTTAAATGGTCCTTTGCCCATAGATTTAGTCATTCCCCCTGATCATTTCAATTTTTTTCTCCATAGCAAGATGAAGGAAAAACATTGGGTGGACATGGATGTCACAACGGTGACATCCGTTCTGATCAGCAGGAGATACATGCATGGATCCCCTCCTGAACGGGCTGTGTGAAAGTGTGCTTAGAAGAGTGGCATTGTACTATCAGTCAAGTCTGTGTTGATAAAAGAGGATGTAGCCACTCGGAACTAAGCAGGAGTGACTCTTTAAATTTAGTTGTGCTGGGCTGTAATCAGCCTAAGCCTGGATTGATAGATCTGCTATCTGCAGGGCTTCCCTAAAACCAGTGTTGTTGTCTGCTTCTGCCTGTTGCTGTTACTTTTTTTTCCCCAGTTTGAGTTCTGCTGTGCAGGAGATCACAAAAGGCTGATAGCAAGACAGATTCAGTTACTTAAACTAGTTGCATTCACATATATATGTAATGATTTTTCAACTTGATACTTGACTGCATTAAATGGAGTTTTTATCTAGCTAAAGTTAAAGGAGAACTATAGGGTTAAGGCTTTTACCCATAGTTCTCCTTAGGGTAACGGGAGGACACAAACTAGCGTCCTCCCGTCACCCTAGGCTCAGTATACCACGAGCTGTAGCTCGCAGTATACTGAGACGCCGCAGTATACCGCGAGTTGCTGCTCGCGGTATACTGAGATGCCGCAGCTGAAGCGGTTCCCGACAATTGTGCCGGGATCCGCCCAGCTGTGTGACTGACAGCTGGCTCTGCCTATCTAGAGGCAGAGCCAGCTGTAGCCGCCCCCTCCCCCGTCCGTTCCGCCAGTCAGCGCTGGCGGATCGGAGCGGGGAGGGGGGAATCCAGCCCCTCCCCTGTCACGGCAGAGAGCCGTGACAGGATCGAGAGGTGAGCGAACGCCGCTATGTGTTCGCTCACCTCCCGATCTACTGAGCCGACCTGTGACAGTCTCATTGTCACAGGTTGGCTAGAACTATGAGGTGAGTGAAAAGCACTCACCTCATAGTTCTCCTTTAACTTTAATGTGGTTTTAGCCATAAGTGGATTACCATACCTGCTTCCTTTAAAGTGGTCTTCAAACAATACACCAGGGGTAGGCACCCTCAGCACTCCCACTGTGGTAAAAATACAAATCCCATCATGCCTCTGTCTCTGGGAGTCATGCCTGTGTCTCTCAGACCCTTGCTCGTGGGACTTGTAGTTCCCCAACAGCTAGAGTGCCGAGGTTGCCTACCCCTGCAATAGAACAACTGATCTTCAGCACAACTACTGCTGTCATTCTCCTTTACCTACTGCAGCTATCTTAGCTCTCTTAGGCTGTAAGCTTGTTGGGAGAGGATTCGTATTCTTAAATTTTCATGCATTTCTGTGTTTTTCTTATTTCTGTTATATAGCCACAGTATACCCTCATACTGTACATCACTCATAAGTCTGTATATGTGGAGTCTAAAATGTTACATTCTCATGTAGAAGGATTTTTAGATTTAAAGAAACTTTTTGTTTGCCTTAACAGGTTTTATCTTGCTCTATATTTTTCTGTGACACACCTAGTGTGGGTTTGTGTCCTCAGATAATCTCTAAAGAGAGCGAGATCCTCATGCTAAGGACACGGTTTCACTAAGCACACTATGCATGTAACCAGCCACAGCTAAATCAAGATTGCTGGGTTTATATAATAGGGCAGTGCAAAGGGCAATAACTATGTGCAGTGTGCAGGAACTATACTAACCATCCCATCTGCAAATATTTCAGTAAAATATTTCCGGTTTATCTTATTTAGTCTGTGTGCATAGAAAATGTCCTGATTGCTTTATCACATACTTACATGCTGTATTCCACTAAGGTGGGGACAACTATAAGGGCTCATTTACTATGTGTATGCAGTAAAACTCGCTTTTACAAAGCTAATACACAGTTCACATGCATAAATTGTATTTTTACTGTTTAACCTGATAAAGAACTTGTAGTTCTGTATAGCCAGACCTGTGCTTTACAAACATTTTTCACAATGCATGGTCAGACAGGTTACACACATAGTTCATGATCTAGTAATTCATCTTCCAGGTTCACCAGTGCAGCTTATTATGTCACCTCCAGCCTCCTAATTGGACAATGAATGAGCAGGAAGATGACCCAGGATGCAGCAAAGCTGAACCAGAATGTAACAGAGTGATCTTAGTGACTATGAGAGATGTTTATGTGTGTCACAATGGCTTGCCAAAATTACAATTCTCTTGGCAGGTGAAACAGTAAACATTAGCATTGCATTCTGGTAAGCGTATGGTGTTAATACTAATAATGATAGTAATCAATATGCAAATTCCTTTTTATTTCACAGGCCTTTATTTATATTTTTCTTACAATTACAGGCAGACCAAGCTGGCCAACTAAGGTCTGTTATAGGGTGGGTACAAACTATAACACTGCCTATAACGGTGAAGGGTGATATTCATGTAGCCCTGGCAAGACTTTTAGCCCTGCCCCCGGGCAGCAGTAAAAGTCCTCAGTATAGTAGGGGCGACAACCATTTTTGTTGCAGACCCGGGCAGGACTTTTTTTGGCTGCATTCCATGGCAGGATTTGTAGCCGCATAAACGGACCCAAGGCTGAGGAAGAGAGCACATGCAGAGGAGAGAGAGGGCCATGAGGCTGCAGGGAGAACAGTGTGGCCTTGCTGTGCAGGGACCCCCCGGAGAGGAGAAAAAGGTGCAGAGTGACACAGGAGGTGCTGCGTTGAGTTGAGTGTGTTGAGTTGAGCTGCCGAGAGAGCAAGACAGCTTGCTTCCTATAGGGAGAGACTGTGCTGGGGAGTTGGCTACTGATGTGTTGTTCTGCATGCAGAACAGAGAGAACTGAGCTGTACTCTACTGAGTTCTCCAAACAATGGAGATAACCCCAGAGAGCCTGCCGGGAACTCCATAGAGGGAGAAAGCACAGGCTTGAGAGAGTAGCCTCTTAGTGTGGCATGACCTCTCATTTGGCCCTCAGGAAAGATGTTTGGACTGACGAACAACAGGCACTTAAAGTGACATTAAACCCTCAGATTTTTTAACATAAAACAATACTGTAATGTGCGCCTTACTGTAATCCATGGTTGTTTCCCTTCTCTTTGCTGCTCTTCCTTTTAAATCTGTATCTCTTCTCATGCTGGGCAGAACTTCTGTTTTGCAGCAGACTGCCTTGTCTCAGGAATGGATATATGGTGTCTGTGTATAGGTTTGTAACCTGAGCCAGCACTACAGGAAGAGGCACTCAGCTGCAAAGGGAAGTTCTCCGCAAGCATGAGAAGACATGAGGATTTAAAAGGAAGAGCAGCAAAGAGAAGGGAAACTACCATGGATTACAGTAAGGCACACATTACAGTATTGTTTTATGTTAAAAAATCTGAGAGTTTAATGTCACTTTAAACACCGGTGTTGAAAGTCCTCTGGCCACCATTATGCATTTCCATCTTGTTGCTATTGGGCAAATCTGACTGTCACCAGCAGACCTACATTAAGGAGACTGCTATACCCACCCTATTTAGAAGGAGAATAAGTCCCAAACAAACTAAATCTTTATTATAAAAGAAAAGGGTCCCCCGATATAAGTCCAATGTCATTTAGCAATGCAGATTCACATCAATCACAACAAACCACCACCCAATGATGTCAACCCACCAAGAAGACTAGCCAAAGCCCAACAATGTTACCCTGCCGAGTTCAACTTCCATCGCAAATTACAGATTTCCCGGCTGGATGCTGTATGGCTGGGTAACATCATCTACCAAATATGGTCATGACCAGGTATGAACTTTGGGTATGGGTCAAATTTGAGTTTAACCAGAACACAAAATAACCAGATCTGGCCAGTTTGTCCACCCACTCAACCCTTCAGCTGATGCAATAGGTAGTCATTAATTTAGTGACTGTATATCACTACTGCCACTAAATGCCAAGCCTGTCAGCTTGTTTCAGGGCCCGTTCACACTATCCAGTGCATTCAGGGCACGGTTCAGTGCCATGAGCGCACTGGATCACATACATAAACCCTCCCCACATTCTGGGGCAGGAGGAGGATTGTCTATGGTGCTATTCATGTCAATGGCACCACAGACACGCCTCGCACCCACAGTGCGATCGCCCACACCGGAATGAGTGTTACAGCAATGTCCTGCATTGCAGATCACAAAAAAATAGTGCATGCCACACACTGAAGAGAGGGAGAGATGCGTACCGAGCTGTACAGGGTTCTGGTCGCGTCACCCTCCCCCTTACTATCCTCCATTCGCAAAATGTTTTTAAAGAATGCAAGACATTCTGTGATTGGAGGAGGAGAGATGATGTCACATCCCACCCCACTTCTACTCCAATCAATCATTTTCTGAATGGAGGATAGTTAAGAAGGGGCAGGTGATGCAACCGCAGTGTTGCATAGCGAAGTTAGATTTTTCTACTTTGCAGCCGCCCTATGCACAGAACACCCAGATTTTTTAAATAATTTACACATCCAGTGTGGAGTGTAAATTATCATTCTGCCTGGAGTGTGGCTCTAAAATACTAAGGCCCCATTCACACTGAGCGATTTATCGAGCGATTTTTGCAGCGATATCGCTCATATTTACACACGATATCGCTCTATGTAGCTTCTCCAATCCATTTCAAGAGAGCTGTTCACATCTCGTCGCTCAATATCCCTCAATATCGCTCGTCGCGCAATATTGCTCAAAATCGCGCGATTTTCATGTCGCTCAGTGTGAATGGGGCCTTAAAATATTAACACATTGTAATATTCCACTTTCTCCCTATTCTATGTCTCGTGTTCCAGATGGTAATATCCCTAAGAAACCAATACTAGTTATGTTTTATTCTCTTTGAGAAACTTGAAATAAAAATATTGTAACAGAAATAGTAGCCAGGTTTTCCATGAGACTGGAGGTTTTTTTTAGCTGTCTAGCAAACCTTTAGTTAAACACTTGTAGTTTTCGCTATTACAATTGGAACAATGGTTGTTTTTTTTTCCTCCTCTTACCTATTAATGAAAATGCTGGGGAAGTGCCACAGGCAGTTATCAGACATGAAGATCCCTCAGATTAGCGTAAAATAATATACATCTCCAAAGAAACAGGTAGAGAAACATGACAACAGAGGAAAAGTGGAGAACGGGCCTTTCTCCTGCCTCAGCCTAAACAGCGGCAGATAATGATGATGCTGCAGTTTGACACCAATCAATCAATGCAGCGCTCAGTTCTGCGTTTCGGCAAACAACGCATATAATGACAGAATGAAAGACTCTGTGTATATAATTATACTGAATGTCCTTAAACAGAAAAGGAAGGTTTCAATCTCCTCACAAAATGTGACAAGAGAAAATCATTGTAGATTAATATAGGAAGGAAACGTTGAAATAATAACATCAAAGGAAACCAGAACGAACGCCCTGAGTGTTTTGTGCGCGCGGAATGCAGAGTTGACTTAATCATTTACGTCTATAAAATAAGGATTTCCTTTATCAAAACAGGGCAGGCATTATTGTTTATTTAAAGGAAAGCTAACACCTAAAATTATAAAGGAAGACAAACACACACTTAAAGAACATAAGGTCTTCCTAGCAACATAGGAAGTATTGTTTAATTGTACAGGAAGATAAAATCTCCAGGGTGGACCAAAACCACTATGTGGTGACAGCCATAATCAAGGTGCTTTACAGTCTCAAGTGCGGGTTATTGGGAAGACCCAAATGCAATTTTCACGCTAGCTATCATTTTGTTATATCACTTTTACTCACTAAATTGCTTACATTTTTATCACCCGTTTCCACCTTTGCAGAAGTATTTTTAAAAAAACACATCTCAGCAATGTACACCAAGTGTAAATGAAGCAGGCATATGCAGTTGCTGTATATGAACACCCCCCCTTCGGACAGTGCACTTGGTGATGTAAGGCTTGGATGCAGCTGCTCCGTCATGGAAACCCATTCCATGAAGCTCTCTACGCACTGTTGTTGTGCCAATCTGAAGGCCACACGACGTTTAGAGGTCTGTAGCTATTGACTCTGCAGACAGTTAACGACTTTTGCGCACCACGTGCTTCAGCATGCGCTGACTGCGCTCTGTCATTTTACGTGGCTTACCACTTCATGGCTGAGTTGCTGTTGTTCCCAGTTGTTTCCACTTTGTTATAATACCACTAACAGTTGACCGTAGAATATTTAGTAGCAAGGAAATTTTACGGAACACCTGAATCTAATGATTTGGAGGGGTGTCCCAATATTTTTGGCAATATAGTGTATATATATATATATGTACACACACATACTAACATCGGCCGTAGCAGTCCATAATACAGGTTTTTGTTTCTTTTAATTTATATATAATTATACAGGTATTCCTCACTTAACGACCGAGTTCCGTTCCTACGACCAGGTCGTTAAACGAATTGGTCGTTAAGTGAGGAACTCTATACAGTACTGTACTGCATTAGTACAGTACTGTATAGTGTTGCAGATGTACAGTACCTAACAGTGTACTGTACATCGGGCAATAAAATACTTACCGGGACCCGCAGTGAAGAACGGAGGACATCACTTCCGCCGGCGACACGTCGCGCTGACGCTGACGCGCAAGGTCGGAGGTCGATCGGCGGTCCGGCGTAAGTGCGAGTGGTCGCAAAGCAGGTAAGTCGGAAAACGAGGAATGTCTGTACTGAGAACTCCAGACTATATAGATGGTTGAGTGGACACTTTTGTTGTTTGTGTAGATTGGCAAGAAGAACCACAAAAGGTTTTAGTCCCCTGATGAATGTCATAGTTCCACTCACCAGCCCCCATGTAACTGTAGGACATGGTAGTAATGTAAGGACTAGTGGATGGAACTACAGTGGTGGACACAGTCATCCAACACTCTCAGTATTGTGTTAGATGCTAAACATTCTTCAGTCGCCTTTTCTTTTATATTCTGACGGCGGCTGCTGTAAAAAAAAACCAAAAAAAAACCAGAGAGGGCACCTCCCTGAAATGAGATGGGCACCTCCCTGAAATAAGGTTTTGCAGGTTGGGATGTCTGCCATAGCGCTTCAAGAGAGCAAGGCTACCACCAACTTTTCAGGTAAGAATTACAGCACAGTGGCCTAGTGGTTAGCACTTTTGCCTTGCTGCACTGGAGGTCACTGGCTCATGTCCTGGTCAGGATGCTATAATTCAGTTTGCATGTGCTTCTATGGGTTTCCTTTGGCACTCCAAAAACATGTTGGTCTAAATTGGCCCTAATATAAGTGTACGCATGTGAAATAGGGACCTTAGACTGTAAGCTCCTTGAGGGCAGGGACTGGTGTGGAGTGTGTAAAGTGCTGTATATATACCTGTAGTAATCTATCTTATAGAGAGTTTTTTTTATTTGGTCTATTTGTGAAAAGTAATCAGGTAACCCTGTGTGTGTGTCAAATGTTGGTATATGACTTCTTCTGCAACATTCTGTGTCACCTTCAACTTTCTTCATTTTTTTAGAGAAAGGGTGGTGCCTGAACCTGGGAGCAAACTTGTCTGCACATTGACAACAATAAAGTCAGGGCCATTGAAAAGATAAGGGTTAGAGCAGCCACAGGGATTCAGGTTGAAGGGCAGTTAGATACTGTATATACCTGCATTAATAAACGAGTAATTGAGCAGGCTTTCTGTGCCCCTAAGTCCAGTATCACACTGGCTATTGAACTTAATAGAAGAAAATATAGAGAAAAAACATTTTATTCTTGTCCATATTCCAAAACCATGAAGCCAAACCATTCCTATTGATAATTATAGTCTCTTTTTACAGCCATATGTCTGTGTTGAGCACTTTACATACATTTGATTCTATAATGGGCCCTCATAACTTAAATATCTGATTAGCCTTCTATACCCCACTGCAACAATTATTTTTTGGATTTTGTTTACATTGGGAAAGTGTTGTAACCCCATATGGTTTTATGGCCATGTATCCCTGTGGGGGAGCTTTAACTTAATTATCTGTCCTCTCGACAAAACAAGAAGTGTGGGAATTTCCCAACTGTAACACAGCAAAAATCCTATTTAGTTATTATTATTGCTGTCTGTGACCCTATTAGAAAGATCTTACTTAGCTCATGTCCCAGTGACCACAAAGGAAGTGAAGTAAGGGCTCTCCAATTGGCACACAAAAGGCTATAAATACCTGACCAGTCATCCTGTCCAAAAGGTTTTGGTTGGAGTTGAGCTTTAAATAAACATTTTTACATGCAATGGATTTTGTGTCCTTATAGTCAGATCTGAAAAAAACACATTTATGCTTATCATCCATTAATACCATATGCTTTTGTGTATGTCTAGCATATTCATGGTTTGCCTTAAGCTAGATCAATGCCCATGTACTAGATGTGGAAATCTATAGAGATTAAAATGTCAGTCGTTGTCTCATGGTTGCTGGTAGGCATTCCCTTTAAAGACTCCAGATCCTAGAAACACTTGTGCTTTTTCTGTACATCAAATATTTATCTTGAGTCA
The DNA here is from genome assembly GCF_000935625.1 of Nanorana parkeri. NCBI lineage: Eukaryota > Metazoa > Chordata > Amphibia > Anura > Dicroglossidae > Nanorana > Nanorana parkeri. The sequence continues at coordinate 1,781,519 of NW_017306271.1, read as the reverse complement.
TGTGTTTAAACTGTGGATACTGAAGTCAAGTAAGCTATGAAAAGGCTAATTATCCACTGGAGACATAGTATATGGACAGTGGCGGCGAATAACAGGTTTAAATCCCGAGAATAGATAAGACGTCTGTTTTATTTTTATAAATTTATGAAGCTGTGTTAGCAAACTGAGTAATGTGATAACTTCCTTACTGTTTATTATGGAAAGAAACGTGGAATCTCATAAAATGCAACAATATTTGTTAAGTTTTCAAAAGAAAAAGGAGATTTTGAAAAAGGAGATGAAGATCAAAGATGCTAAAGTGGAAATTTTAATGGGAAAAATCAAAGCTTATAGATATAGCCAGAAAGCATTTAACACCTGTGTTGTCTTAGCCTCTGTCAGGATATGCTTCAATCACACTCCCGGGGGCCCTCCAGGAGGAGCTATTGAAATTGAATGACTAAGTGTGGGCCAAACATCACGTGCAAGTTTTTAACTCTGTAACTCTCCCTCAGTTGGGGGTGCATGGAAGGTGTTGAAAAAGAGCCAAGAGCTTGGTTCTCATGTGAACGAGGGCTGAAGGCACTCGATTGAGCATATTGTTCCACAAGTCTGTCCTACACCCTTCCTTATGCCACCTACAGTGGGGTTATGTATCCATCACACTCTTCCGGCGGTAACCTACACCAGTGTACTTTCCCAAGTAGCGTTTTTTGCATAATGGACACTGGACAATAAATACAGATCATTTCAGCACAAGAGCAACCATTGGGACCTGCAGCTGCTCCTCAAGCTTGAAGTCCTGGTCTGTATGTTTGAAATGTCACTTTTATAAAAAAGGAAGCTTCTGTATACATTTAATTATATTTTATATTTCATGTTCAAGAATATGAACATATCTTTGGGATTATTGTAACTTTGCAGTGCCCTGCAAGTGTTTAAAATACCGTTTAAAAAAGCGGATCTTCAGGAAACTTCACAAGTCTCATTGGGGGGCGGCAGGGTGGTGGTGGTAACGTGTGGTTCAGCTTCTGACGGCACTGGTTGCCAGGAGCTGGGTGGGGACATTCTGGCTTGCTTCCCACCTAGCTCCTGGCAACCGGTGACATCAGGGAGCTGGGTGGGACGCAGGGCAGAGGCCCTGGCAGAAGGGTGCGGCATTCACCGCCCCAACAGCAAATTCGTTCCATTTTGGTGGACTTGAACAGGATGGATCGTAGGCAATCGAATGTAAGCGGACACATGTCTGCACATCCAACTCCCCATAGACTTAACATGGGTCTGGTTAGTTCAGTTTTTTCAAAAACTGAACAAACATTCTTGTGACATTCGTTCCATACTGCTCCAATCAGCAGGGGATCTGTGTATGGATCCCCTGCTGATCAAAACAGACGCCACCCATGTAAGAGGGGCCTTAAAAAAGGTAAATAAGAAAGCACATATACAACTTTCATAGTAAAGGCTGCACAGGTATAATAATTTAACATTTTTAAAACTATTACTGAATGACATTGAGTTTGCTAAAGCACTAGGTATCATAAACAATAGCCATGACTTTTCTAAACAAATACTTGCCATCTTTTTTTAATCTCAGTGCTTCTGATCCCCTGCAATCTTTTAGCAGCCACTTCCTCTCTACCTGCATGGCCTCCAGCGATGGCTGCATGGATTTTCTCAGAACACGTTCTTATAGGTGATAACAGTGGACCATGACTGTACAATTTGTGTTGGAACACCCTCTTGTCCTCTCCATCGCAAGCCTGTGGGACAAGGTGACAATGCAGGTAGTAGATATTTGTCACTTCATAACAGTTTAGTGCCTGAATAAGGACCTTCATGGCAGGATCACCAGGTATAATTCTAATAAAAGCTGCTGTTTCAAAAATATTGAAAATGCTTTTTGAAATGAAATGAACATGTGATAGCTTGTATGAGATTTTATTAAATGGATTTGCATACATGTTAAGACTGAATTGTTCCTCCATACGTCCAATCATGACTTGTTACCTTAAAGAAAACAAAGCAAAATATAGCTTCATATGAAATGAAGTTTCCTCTTACAACCTTTTTTATTGTTTTTATTTTCCAGGAGTCGAAGAAAACTGATTTCATGATGCATCTGGAAAATTTGCTCTACCAGAAAAGTAAATGATTTACTAACAGAGTGTAAAAGCTTTTTGCAGAGCCAGGAAACTTTGTAGGATAAAATAAAGCCTAGAAAATCAGCTCAGAGCAGCACAGGAGCTTTTACCCAGCATGCCTCAATACAAACACATTAAGCAGAGGTGTGAGCATCCTTTAAAGGCATGCAAAACAGGATGTATCTGTTTGTTTAATGAAAAATATAGCGCAAAGATCTACAAACACACCACATTAAAGAGGCCGTGCACACAATGTTAAGTTTCTATCAAAGGCATGACAAGTTTTCTGTGACTTTGTTGTGGTAAAAGTCAGAAGATGAATCACTTTGACAAGTTCCTAATGCACAGGTGAATTCCCATTCAGACTGATGTTTTGTTTTTTTTTGTTTTTTTTTCCTCTACTTTTAAATCGATTAATGGTACAGACATTGAATCTGCTGCCTAGTAAACAATGCAAGAGAGAGATTCAATCAATAAGGTACAATATGCTTTCTGGTGAAGTGCAGCAAGTGTAAGAAGTCATGGTCACTTACTGTATATACCATTATTGTTTATTTCACAAGGGGGATTAGAGTTCATCATCTGTAGCCCTGTTTTACCTTTTTATTTGCTTTTAACTACTTATGAGCCAGTGTCGAACCTTACTACACAGTTAAGGGAAACTCTAATGGTTTTGTTGTTTTTTATTTGACATTTACATCTTTACAAACTGTTAATATATACCGTATATACTCGAGTATAAGCCGTCCCAAATATAAGCCGAGGTACCTAATTTTAGCCAAAAAAACTGGGAAAAAGTATTGACCCGAATATAAGCCGAGGGTGGGAAATGAGGCAGCTACTGGTAGATAGATACCATTAAAATACATTAATATTTATTTAAAAGAAAAATAACCTAGCTCTGTAAGTGGAAAAGGGGGTACAGGGCTACATATCATGTACTACGGATCATTTAACCCATTCATATTAGCAGAGGATAATTGTAAATCTATTGTTCAGTGCACTCTATATGTAGTATATAGTACATGTACATATAGAGTGCCTGCAACAATACATTTACAATGATCCTCTGCTAACATGAATGGGTTAAATGATCCATAGTACAGGGCTACATACAGATCATTTAATACATTCATGTTAGTATAATTGTAAATGTATTGTCTGCACTGTATTAGCAGTATATACTCTATATAGAGTATATACTGCTAATACAGTGCAGACAATACATTTACAATTATACTAACATGAATGTATTAAATGATCTGTATGTAGCCCTGTACTATGGATCATTTAACCCATTCATGTTAGCAGAGGATCATTGTAAATGTATTGTTGCAGGCACTCTATATGTACATGTACTATATACTACATATAGAGTGCACTGAACAATAGATTTACAATTATCCTCTGCTAATATGAATGGGTTAAATGATCCGTAGTACATGATATGTAGCCCTGTACCCCCTTTTCCACTTACAGAGCTAGGTTATTTTTCTTTTAAATAAATATTAATGTATTTTAATGGTATCTATCTACCAGTAGCTGCCTCATTTCCCACCCTCGGCTTATATTCGGGTCAATACTTTTTCCCAGTTTTTTTGGCTAAAATTAGGTACCTCGGCTTATATTTGGGACGGCTTATACTCGAGTATATACGGTATGTCAGAAAGACTGCACATAGCCTGGGACTCGTATATAGAGTTCCTATATAAAAAAAAGAAACAATATCCAAGCTGCAGAGTGACTATAAAGGGCTGCATGCAGGGTCTCACCATGGCTGCATGAGGGTTTGTGTGGGTCTCACCAGGGCTACGTGCAGAGTCTCACAAGGGCTGTGCGGACAGGTGCGGGTATCACCAGGGCTGTGCGGGTGGGTGTAGGTTTCACCAGGGCTGTGTGGGCGGGTCTCACCAGCACTGTGTAAGCAGTTGTGGGTCTCACCTGGGCTGTACAAGAGGGTGCGGGACTCCCCAGTGAAGAAGGAGATGTGCGGCCGGAGCGGCGCTGTAAATAGGCACCCCGAGGTCCCCACAAGGCTGCCGTGAGGTCCTCAGCAAGCGCGGGAGCTTACGGCAGCCGAATCTATTAAAAAATTTAAAGTGCCAGTTTCTGCGCCTAGTGTCGTGGCATTTTTACGAGTATGAATACTCATGAAAACGCCCAATATCGGCACCGATACTGGTATCAGTGCATCCCTACTGTCTGGTGAAATTCACAAATATATAGTAACAATGCACTACTAAGTAACAATTTAGTATAGATAAATGCCTTAAATATAAGCTGAACATGCAAACAAAAGATTTTCAATTGACAAAAAAACAAATAATAATAGGCAGCACACATAATATTAAAAAAATTAAATTTGTGAATCAGACAAATTAAAACATGAATCAATAATCAGTATCTGTATGTGCTATCTGGAATAATCAATAAATCTACCAATGGGTATGACTCAGTAGTCCAGGTGCAATCCCACCACGTCCTGGACTGGAACTCATCGTATCACAGTAACCACCATTTGTCAAATTTTATGATCCACCCTTAGGGGTGGGCAATAAGTATAATTTTGCCCTCAATATTTCTCTTAAAATTGTTTTTCTTTTTTTTGCACTGAAAAGTCTTCCATAAAGTCTTCCGCCTCCCTTTCTCAAGGAGAAAACTGCATTTGTTTGCCAGGCATTAATCTCAACTTTCACTAGTATCTATCTATCTATCTATCTATCTATCTATCTATCTATCTATCTATCCTTCTAGGCTGATGGGAGATGCTGCGATTTGTAGTCATACAACTTAAGAGGGAGAGGTTGCCGTCCTCTGACGTAATTATGTGTTCTGTAATTTAAGTGTAGCATAGTAATTATTAGCATGTATTTGGTCTGATTGCCGCTCACTCACCCTTCTCTGCCCACCTGACCTATCCTATTAATGACATGGAGGCCTTTGTGAATAATCCCCCACATGTGCCACACCTTCCTCATTAGTGATTACATTGTACTGGATATTCTATTACACACAGTTTTCCAACATTTATTAAAAGAAAATCAGAAACCAACATGTGTGGAGAGCGGTAAAACTGATGTCAGAAACACCAAATAATAATGTTCTAAAGCTTTTTTCATGGCGAATCGTTCTAGATATGCATCATACAGATGTAATTAAAGGGTTAGAAGAACACCCATAACAGGAATTTATGTCGAATTAACCACAAGCATCTTGTATTTCTATGGGACTCTAGCAACAATATGTCCATGGCACAATTCCCAGTCTGCCCACCTTCTTTGGCCATTTTGAGGGGGTCACGCTCACCTATTGGAATTTTTTCTTTTCTTTCACTTTGCAGTGAATACAGAAGGAAGAGTCTTGGGCATCTTTTAGCATTATGTTTTAAACGGTTGCCTTAATTGCCCCTGGGTGACCAGTCAGAGTCCTTCATTTAGATTCCAGCATAGGTTTCATTGTGAATGCTTGTTATAAGGAAATATAGATCACTTTGTTTTAGGCACTTTCGTGGTTATGGTTAAGGTATGCCTTGACAACGGGCATGCCTTAAAAGTAACTGTTTTGAAAGACATTAAATTGTTGGGTAAAGTTCCTCTCTAAGAACAACAATGTGAAGATGGGTGAAATAAATGTACCAGCTTGGCTTGAATTGTATTGTAATTGTAATGCAGGGACCTACGGTCAGGGGAGGCAGAGCCTCACCTAGAATTATGGAGGAAAAAGCTGTCAGCTTCATGTCTGAAGCTGACAGCTTTTTCTCCATTCTGATCGGCATCTAACAGGTTACCCAGCAGGGAAATCCTCCCCGCTGTGTAACCTATCATGGACGCAGCGCCTCAGCAGTGAGGCGCAAGTGAGGGACAGGGAGGCTCCTCCCTTCCTACTTTACGCTACCTTGGGGTGGAAAAGGTACCGCACATCACTGTTGTAATGTCTTTCTTATATTGTAAAGCGCTGTGCAAACTGTTGGCGCTATGTACATCCTGTATAATATTAAAATAGTAACCTGATTATATTTTGCATTACCTGGTTGCTAATTTCCCTGCTAATTATTTTCTTTAAAAAAAAAAAACATTTGTGTTTTCATTACATACTGTAACAAGGACACTCCACTGTAGACCGGAGGTGCAAGTAAAATGCAGTTTATTTGCTTTCAAAACGGTAGATAACACAAAATCCAACATAAATAGCTTGCTGTAGCATATAACAGATAAGGGCCCACCAATCCTCGAGTTGTCCCATACACTCAAGGTGTCCCAGTCTTTTAATAAGTCTCTCCTGCAGCACTGCTGCTCCGGCCTCAATCTTTAGGGCCACTGTCTGGTTCCTCCAGACAACGGCAATAACATACCAATCCTCTCAATATGGTTCACAAACCCGCAGCTCCCTGCTGCACTGGCCTCCACACTGACTCCAGGGTGGAGCTCTCCTGACTCACAGGTGGGGCCCTGAACACATCCCATCACACTCTTCATGAGGGATGTACACAGGTGCACAATCAGGTGCTGGTCACTACCAAAGCATGGACCCAGGAATGGAGATTTCATCCCACCCAGAGCTCTAAGAAATCTCCTGGCTCCAGGATCCCAACTATGATCCAGAAAACCTGGAAAGAACTGAAAAGGCAGTTCTCTCCTGGTACACGTACTGTCTTCCTGGAGCCACTCAGCCCCTCTGGCTGAGAACCCTGGGTGACTTTGAGGCCACCTAACACCGTGGTATTGCCTCACAATGCCACAATACCTTATTTTGGACCCAGTGGCATCAAGACTGGGTCGCTGTGCTTCTCTTTGCAATGCAGGCAGATCATGGCTGGTGGGAAGGGCCATCAGGGTGCTGTACAAAGCTTTCCAAAAACATTACAGCACTTGCCTCAGTACTCCTCTGAAGAGACCTCCGCCCTGTTGTAAGCAGTAGGATGGATATTGGGAGGAGTTATGCAAATATCATGTCTTGATGGGTGGATGTCAGTTTGGAGGAGTTGGCATTCCTAGGCAGACTTCATGTGCAGCCCACATATGATGCTGAGCCTCCGTAATCGAAAAAAAACTGAAATCCAATGAATAAAGGACTGGGCCAGGGACAGTAAGGCTGCCCATACAAGTTGCGATCATCGTACGATTTTCGTACGGTGGCCCCATCCTGCCCCGATTATCGCAAGGTCGGATCAGTGGTAATTAAAAGAAAGCACCTGGAGGAATTGCGGTAATCGGCCGCACATATTTTCGTCTGCGCATGTGCAGTGTAAATCGTACGAATTTTGATGGACGGAAACGCCACCAACCTTGCGAAAATCGCACAATCAGCCAAAGTTTTCTAACCTGCTGGTTAGTCAAAAGTTGATTGATTGTACAGTATTTATGGTTGTACACTGCCCATCAACCTTTAGGTGGCCATACACTTTACAACCATCGCAAGACCTTATTCTTGCGATGGTTGTAAAGTAATTTAAAAAACGTACGATCTGCCCGTCTTGGACAGGCAGATCGTACTTGCGATCATCGCAAGCCCGCCCCCCTGAGGGGCGGGCTTGCGATGACCGCAATGCTGAACGGGCAGTGTGCGCGTGCGCACAACGGCCCGTTCGGCATTTGTCTACCGAGCATCATTCAAACCAGCCGAAAATCGTACGATTTTCGGCTGATTTTCTAGCATGCTCCTTAGACAAAAGACGTGCGACCGTACAGTAGAAACGGTCGCATGTCTTCATTCACACTGCACGATTCTCGTACGATCGCGGGATTTCCCACGATTCTCGCACGAGAATCGTGCAGTGTATGGGCACCTTTACAAATATCAGACGAAAACGCGATAGCATGCGAAAATCGTCCGGCATTCGTAAGGTGTATGGGCACCTTAAGGCTGGGGAGGAAAAGGCTAGATTACGATGGGTGTCTTCTACCCAGGAAATTAGTGATTTGCAGCCCACATGTGATGCTGAGCCTCTGTAATGGAAATAAATTAAATCCAATTTATTTGGGTTGGGCCAGGGACAGTATGGCTGGGGAGGAAAAGGCTTGATTATGGTGGACCTCTTCTACCTAGGAAATTAGGTGGGCTCTATCTGATGTGCTACAGATTTTAATATACGCTGTGAGAAGCTTGCAGTGTGCAGTTAAACCAGTGAAAGCAATTTCAATACAGGAGAGGAGTCTGTACAACTGTGCAAGACTGAAGGGAAGGCTGGAGTTCAGCTTTAATTATTTGTTTAGAGAAAGTGTAACAATGTATCCCTTTCCTGGAAGGGGTAGAAGTGTAAAGCCTAATTCCTGTGCTTTATCTATTGTTTGTTTTGTATCTAATGCATGGCTGTTGGAATGACCTATGGCCCCTGCGATCCAGCCTCTGGTACTTAGCTGCCAGACTTGGCTTCATGAAACCCAGCTGGCTCTCCTTGTCTTGTTAGTTCTGAATTTCCTATAGGATTTTGTCAGCTACATGCAGTATTTGTAAAGGAAACCTGATCTATAATGAACCTGCCGTTTTGCCCACACAGTCAAGTAAAATGTTCTCTTTATAACCTACCTCCTCTGCTAATACTAATACTTACCTTCCATGCATTCCACCACCACCTCATTTGCCTGCTGCAACCCTAAAGCTGATGAAATGTGGCTTGAACTTTGGCCGATTCCTGTGAATCAGACGAATCTCTAGCTGTTGGTGGCCTTGCCAACAGGGATAGCCGAACAGTGACTGCAGCCACTTTTTGGGTATTCTAACAGCTGTGGGTGTCATTTAGCGTGGATTTAGCGTGGATAAGGGAATGGAACTAATCTTAACTGCATCTTTAGGTATATGGCCAGCCTAACTAAGAAGCCCAGGGTACAGGTGAAACTCGAATAATTAGAATATCGTGCAAAGTTAATTTATTTCACTAATGCAACTTAAAAGGTGAAACTAATATATGAGATAGACTCATTACATGCAAAGCAAGATAATTCAAGCCGTGATTTGTCATAATTGTGATGATTATGGCTTACAGCTCATGAAAACCCAAATCCAAAACCTCAAAAAAGTAGATTATTACATGCAATCAATAAAACAAGGATTGTACATAGAACAATATCGGACCTCTGAAAAGTACAAGCATGCATATGTACTCAGTACTTGGTTTGGGCCCCTTTTGCAGCACTTACTACAATTACTTTTGCACGATATTCTAATTATTACAGTGTTTTGGCCTGGCGATTGACCATCCAGGTGCCAAGTACCTCAAAGTGAATGACAAGGGAAGGGGGTCACACAAATATCTATACATAGGACCTGTTACTATGGCAAGGTTTGCTTTAGGGAGAAAATGTAAGCTTAGTTGCCTAGGTCCAATAATTCAATACGACAGTATAACTGATATGGTACAAGTATGCAACAAATAGGTTGGAGTATTTATAGCACCACTGATCTGTATATTTCCAGATCAGCATCTCAAAAAGTACTGAAGCCAACACATCGGAATGACAGCCTGAAAAGTAGCATTTTTAGAAAGGAAGATTAGACACTGTTTTTTTTACAGTGACAGTTTGCATTCTGTTCGCTACCTCTGAGGTAGCAAACAGAATGACCAAGCCAGATGCTGCACGGCAGCTTTCAGCTATTCACTTTTTTGGCCCCATTGAGAATAAGGGTGAATAGCAGGGAATGAAGTGCCTATCGTTCGCCTCAGCCGATCCAGGTGTTGCATCGTGCTGAGGCTGTTCGGCCGAACTGAAGTGAAGAGAGGTGAGCAGAATGCAGCCGATGTACAGCTAAAATTAGCCATACTCGGCTGCAGTGAATAGCTGAAGAGGCTTCGGCTCATTTCACTTCGGTTCGCTTATTCATACGACTGTCTTCCGCAGCTTAGTGAATAACCCCCCTAGTGTAAATAAATGAGGTTGTAAACCCGTAGAACAAAATGTCAATAACTCGTCTAAATGAGTGTCTGCAGAAACTGCTAACTGAGTTCCAAACAGAGAGCAACTGGAATGTGCTGCACCGAAATCACACAGATGCTATACAGTCTGTTCCCATTGCCTTCCAGTTGGAATGTGCTGTGTACTTTCTGTAAAAGCTCTCATGTGAAAGAACAATCACAGCTCCTAGTTCCAGGACAAGTACTTACCCAGTCAGTCAGGTTCACTTGACTGTACATGGTATAAAAGAATTCACTCAGGACAAACATTGTCTGTGGAATCTTTATCTGTATTGCTTTTACTTTCTAAAATTATAACTAAGGGCAAAACTTTTTTTTTATAGATTTGGAGAGAGCGGTGAGGGGTTAGAACCATTGTCAGGTATTTATTACTGTGTATCACGTTAGGTAGGTTTACTGCCTCTAAATGTTCTGAGCACCAATCAACTCAAAGGTTTGAGTTGCTACCAGAACAAGAATAGAGGAGGAATTGTCCTATGGGGACACTTGTTCCTATGACAACTGTCTAAGGGGTAATGTCTCTCACATTGGAAAGATACCCTCTCACTTCCTGCTGAATCTACAGGGCAGGAAGTGAAGAAGTGAAGGCAAGTTAAAAAAAAAAACACCCACTGACAGTGATTTTAAACCTCCTTTACTCTATCTAAAATGGAAAAAAGTTTTAGCTTTAGACATACTTTTAAGTCCATCTGTGAGCAAAAAAAAAAACTACACTCTCAATGGGGCTAACCATTGCATGGGTAGATCTTTGGTTTGCCTAGAGATGTCCTAGAAAAAGGGTAGAGATATTTTATATATTCATATTTCACATTTACCACTTGCAGGGGGCAAGTTCTGCGCAAACTTTTTGATCTGCAAAGGCTCTTTCTTCTTGTAGCTACTGTACTTAAAATTGATCTCATCAACACAGAGTTGGGACCTCATCCCCTCCTTCTCTAAGCTGTGCTGGGAACATCTAAATTAGGCAGTTTTACTGAGACTACTAATAAGAAAGCAGAGAGTAACAGTGCTGGGCTTTCCTATTAGCAGGTCTATAGAGAAATAACTTGACATCACCACCTAGTGGCAGCAGATGAGATATATAAAATATTCCTCACCGATATAAACATTAAACTAACTAAAAATAAATATTTAAATGTTGCATTTTTAGTCCTATACGGAATACATTATGAGCACAATTATCATTACACAATATATTATGAACACAATTATAATTGCCTTTAAGCATTTCCCCCACATTGTTCACTCAATAAGAAATGAGACATCAGAACTTATGATGGGATAAATTATATATCTTTGTGTTATTCACTGCTAGTCTTTTATATAGCACATTTGGTTGTCAAATTTGTCTGCACATTTGCTGAGTAAATAATATCTGTTGATATTCGCCAACATCTGTTTTTTCATTAAAACCTTATTTAAACATGCTGAATATCGCTTTTGTCAATTCACATTATGTGTATGCTGTTCTGACATTCAGTGGCCCTACTGTGTTTTAAAGCCTAACACCTGCCAATTATTATTATTATTATTTTTTTTAGGTTTGGATAGAGTGTAAAAGAGTAACAATTTATGTTAGGTTTTAATTTTTGTGACCCTATTGGGGAGATTTTCTCATACTTTCTATCCTTCACATCTATGCACAAAATGGGGGGACTGTTATCCTTCTACAATAAATTAGTTTTTGTCTGGATCCCCATTAGAGACGTATCCTGACAGGAAGCGAAATCTCAAGTCGGGACAAACACACAGATGACAATTGCAAACTCTTCAACAGGTAATAGTCAGGATGGATGATTTAAAAAAAAAATGTGTGCATTGGTTGGACAACCAAATTGTGTGATAAATTACACAGTACCTACAACTGAAATAAGAACAAAGATAAAATAGTAAACATGAATTATAATTACCTTTAATACAATGAGGGTTCATCCTGCTGTGCAGCAGGTCACTGAGCTAGCAAATGGCATTGATCTGAGCACCATGGTTTCTTTGTCCCGGATTGTTGTCTTCTTCTCTTGGCCAGTGAGGATAGATCACTCCAATCCCTTTCTAATCAGACCAATGAGTTACAACAGCATTCACGAGAGTGACATTTTCTACCACATTATACCACATCACAATGCGCTTTGGGCTGGACCGTCCACCAGGTATTTGCTCCATCTGTTGAGCCAGAAGGAACAGCCTCGGCCATTGTAAAACACACAGCTTAGCACATATAACCCACAAACAGACAGGAGGGTGACTTAGGCTATAGAAATTAAACTGGGGCGTTTATAATTATTTGCTGCGGATTCACCATACATTCACAGCTACAACTCTGAAGAATACCCTCACTGTCTGCTTTGTATTAACCTTTATAGTATCATTGCTAGTATAGCATTCTTGTTAATTTTTAGCAGGGTGCTTGAAAAGGATATACATACATAAACAGGATTATTAAAATGAAGGATTTATTTTGAGTTGAGCTGTGTTTAGGCAGCGTATTTGTTAATACATTCAAGGAGGGACCAAGGAACCAACTCAGATCCTTCCAGTTATTTTACCTGATATGGAATTTTGACCTGGTCTATCTTATGGGTTCATTAGCATGATGAAGTGCAGGGCTGGGATTCTTTACAGCTCAGTATTGGCATAGCCTTTCCGCTATAACAAGTTGCTTGACAAGTGCCTTGTAGGTTTTAAGATTTATAGCCCTGGGGGTGATCTGGTAAAAAAATGTGCTCATTATTTTGTCGGAATGTGTGGTAACATTTGAAGAAGAGCATGAAGGAAACCTCTCCCAGCAATGTTTAGACATTAGTAGTGTTACTTGGTAATTTAGCTTTTATGTTTGGCAGGGCTGCTTTAAAGTAAACTTTTGTTTTGCCCATGCAGGCAAAAGCAACAGGTTCTGCAGCAGCAAATAACATCTTTCATTGGCTGTTCCATTCACCACTGGGAGGAATGAGAAATACTCAGTACTTTTGGGTATGGAGGTAATGTAACTCACTTCCCTTGCTGCCACATGACAATGTTAGTGCCTGGTATTTTTGACACTTGTACACCAGTGCTGTCACATGTATTTGGGGATACTCCTCAACCTTCTGTAAGCTCCAAGCTGATCTCAATCAGGGCTTACACTGCCTGGGGACTCTCTCCCTACCCCCTTGGTTTACTCACTCCTGATAGCAAAGGGGACGGGGAGGCAAAGGACTTAAGTGTACGTAGCTAATGTGAGGGTTGGGTATGGGCAAAACACAAATTTACTAAAACCTGTGGCCATTTTAAACTCAGCAAAGTGCCACCAGCACATACTTTCTGCATATTAGCTGTCTCGTTGGAATAATGCAGATCTCAATATAAGTAGGTATCAGGTTTCTTAAATTAGTACAACAAAGAGATTTTGTATTTGCAAAAGTTTCCTAGATACTTTAAATTGGGATTGCTTAAAAACGTGTTGTTTCCATAAGCCTTGGTACAGCATTTAAATAATTAGCAGGGCATCAGGAAATAAGGTTTACGACTTGTCTTCCATAAATGTAACCTGAATCCCCAGAACCCCAATACAAGATATAAACATGAAGACTATCTTCATCCGCATTCCAACAACCCACCCACCTTTAAAACCACTCTATATCTTCACAAACATCTATCAATCCACCATTTATCACCTATTCAGTGTATATATAGGTATGCATATATATATATATACATATATATATATATATATATATATACAAAACATAGATATAGAGGCACTCGCGGGTCTTGCAGTCAAAGCATCAGCTTTTTATCGTCAATGTTTCTATGGAGCTCAGTCCATCTTTCTCAAGTCATTTATTCATTTATTCTAAATGCCACAAATACCTAATCCGTGGTCATGTAACATATTAGGCTTCTTTCTTGTTCCTTGCACTGGAGAAGGGTCCTTTACTGGACCCTTCATCACTGCCTTGGTGATGTGGACACTTTATTTTGTTTTCTAAAGACTTCATCTGCTGAAGATGTCAGGAACAGGTGGCTGGTCTACTGCAGTGCTGGATCAATCTTTCGTAACTCCTGGAAGAGGTGGCATTATGGGGTTATGGAGGGTGCATTATAAAAGAGCTTGGCAAGTATAAAAAAAAAAGCTTATTAAAGTATTTATTTGAAAAAAATTAATGAATGATCAATCAAATATGGAAAGGAGAAATTCTTGGACTAGAGATGGGCTTTAAAGTATTAAAGGCAGAGGGTCGGGATGACAGCCAGGCAAGTAGCATTTGCAAAATGCAAATTAAGCAGTCTTTAATCTGCATAGCAGTAAAACAGCTCAGTCATAGGCATTTCCCTTAATCTGCAGTCTTTCGCTACAAATAAACTTGTATTTACTATAGTTAGCCTTTTAAACAGATTAATAAGAATATGATTTATGTATTTTGTGACTAATGCAGTTAAAAAAAGGTTCTAATTTTCCTCTAAATTTGCAGCAGCCTGACATTTTGTAACCCTGCAGAACTATGTTCCAGCTCTCTTGGAGACCTTGTAGCATACCCCTTACCTTTATTTATGATGGTGAAGTGATTTCCATGGCAACACGTTATGTAGCTGCTAGATTATAAATTCCCAGCAATAGAATGTATTCAGGCTGGGCATGTTGTGCACCAGCTAAAGCCTTCTGGCAAATTTAGAACACAGTTTAATAAAAGCAAAGCATCCTATTGCACAAATGGTCCAGTCTTTATTGTATGATAAATTTACCAGCTTACACAAACAGATAAAGAGCTATGTGCAGAGTGTCATAACTCAAATAACCAATCAGAATTCATCTTTTATTGATATGGCAACAGTACACTTGCATGTTATATTTTCTTTTTGGTCTTGTTGTTTTTTTTTTATTTGTCTGCCTTCAGTAAAATGGAACAGAGGGCCTGTTTATACATATTTACACACAGATGTACACAGCTTTCACCCAAGATTCACTCATTCATCTAATTGGAATCAATTAAAAATGTGTGAATCCTGGGTCAAGGTTGTGTTTTAAGTAGGCCCTTAGTGTCTCAAACTACACACAAAGCTAAATTAGTAAGATAATCATCCCTCTTTCCTCCCTCCTCAATCTCTGCTCTGTATGGCTCCCTGCAGATGTTTACATAAAGAGAGAGATAGCCTGAAAGCAAACAGCTACTGCTGTGCTCTATCCTACAGACCTACAGTATATAGAGCACAGTGCACTATTCATGACACTGATGCTCTGTAATAACAATTTCATGAATGTACATTAAATTAAACTAATGTTTGGATAACAGAAAGCTCAACAGATTTAGTAGTTAAAGAATCAGTCTTTGGATGGCAGGTCAGGGCTGATTGTTGCAAACTGAATCCAATGTTCCTACATTACGGTCAGTCGTAACATTATGAGAGATGAAGTGAATAACATTAATTATCTTGTTATAATGGTCCCTGGAAGTGGATGGGACATATTAGACAGCAAGTGAACATTTTGTCCCTGAAGTTAATGTGTCGGAAACAGAAAAAAATGAGCAAGCGTAAGGATTTGAGCGACTTTGACAGGGGCCAAATTGTTATGACTGGGTCAAAGCCACTTAAAAACTGCAGCTCTTGTGGGATGTGTGTGGTGGGGTGGGTCAGGGCCTACCAAAAGCGGTCCAAGGAAGAAAAACTGGTAAACAGGCGACACAGGGTCATGGGTGGCAAAGGCTCACTGATGCACATGGGGAGGAAAGGCTGGCCTGTGTTGTCTGATGCAATAGAAGAGCTACTGTAGCTGAAATGGCTTGGTGCCATGGAGTCCATGCTTCAACGGGTCAGGGCTATTTTGTCAGCACCATATATATATATATTATGAGAAATGCAGAAGGAAGGCTTCCTTACTGGTATAAATAGATACTGATACCAATACCGGTATCAGTGCCCACACAGGACATTTTCACTAGTACTAGTGAAGATGCCTCGATACTAACGGTACTTTACATTTTTTTTATAGATTCGGCTGCTGCAAGGTCACGCACTGGCTGGGAACCTCACGGCAGCCTTGTGGGGACCTCATGGCGCCTGTTTACCTCTCCTCCTCCTTCCTGCCACCCGCACAGCCAAGGGGAGACCCGGCACATCACTGGGGAGTCCCCCACCTGCTCGTCTAGCCCTGGTGAGAACCATACAGCCCTGGTGAGACCTGCACTTGCCCGCACGCAGCCCTGGTGAGACCCTGCACAAAGCCCTGTTGAGACCCGCACCAGCCCACACAGCCCTGGTGAGACCCGCACCCGTCTGCACGGCCTTGGTGAGACCCGCACCTTCCCACACAGCCCTGGTGAGACCCGCACGTGCCAGCACAGCCCTGGTGGCATCCTGCAGGCACCAGCCCTGGTAAGCAGCACAGAGAATGCAGCTTCATATTATTCTGCATTTCTGTATTATGTACTGCTGAGATTTGTAGTCCCTCTACAGCTTGGAGCTAGTGGTAGAACTAGCAGTGTCACAGCGGTTGCAGCTGCCACCGGACCCTTGAGCTCCACCATTGTCCTAAAATCATTAGTCTGTATTGTTTTAGAAAAACTCTCACATGACACTAAAAAAATGATCAGTAATTGGTATTGGCAAGTACTTAAGGAAAAGTATTGGTACTCGTACTCGGTCTTGAAAAAAATGGTATTGGTACATCCCTAACAAATATCTTTGTTGCAAGCTAAATTCCAGGTAATTAGTTTAGCGTTATATTCATTAATAAATCTTTCAATGCATTTCTTAAATGTTACTGTATATCTCACAATATTAGCCACTTTCAATCCCTTCTATAGCAGCACTCAAGCTGGAAGAGGGAGTGACAGGATTGGGAGCTAATTAGGTCAACTCTTTGCAAATGTACTAGCAAGAAACATGCTGATTGGAAGAAACAGCGGAGGCTTTAGCTGATTGGCTGATTGCTACTCTTTTACTGTCTAGTCACCAAGTTGGGGATGGAGAGATGACACCAATTTATTTATTTTGCTGTCTATGAATTTAACAGAAAAAGTTTGGCCATTCACCTGGCTGTGCGTTCTGACAGGGATGTGTCAATGTCAGGATTGGACATTTGACATTAGAACATTTACCATTTTGCACAATAGATGTTTGAAGAGCCAGGCTAAGCATATGAAAAAAAGATAGCTACACATTGTTTCCCTTTTCTGTCTTACAATATCAGATTTGTTACTAATATGGAATTAAGCTTTCTTAGTTTTCATAAATAAGCACTGTATTTTTTTTTAGAATTATTTGTTGTAAGATACGGTCTTGGATGGCTCTGGCGTGGTCGGCAGCGGGATGGTGCGGGAACGACAGACATAGTGGCGCTAGTCTGTGAAAGACAGCTACAAACATACTGTAGTTAAATAGAAGGCACCCGTTTACCAGCTGTACCTTCAATGAGCTGCCCGCAAAAGACCTGGTTACTCTCCAGATGCACTAGAACTTCAAGCCAGCATCTTTCCTATTCATTTCATAGATTGCTTCTTCAATGATTCTCTCCAAATTCACTTTCCTGAAGAAGCACCTGAGGCGTTAAACGTGTTGAAATTCAGAGCCACTCCAGCAATTAAAAGGCTGCAAGTGATGTTGAAGTCATATGGGACAATTATCCATTATTGGTTATTCCATCTAGGTTCCTTTCATTGGAGTGGTATTTGGAGATTTTATGTATATACAATCTATTTGAAGTCTTTCATTATATCAATCATGTTTTTAATGCAATCTTTATGGGGGTATGGTTTTATTAGTGATTTTTACAAATTTTGATTAAATAAAATATGCTTTTATACAAACATCTTTTATAATTATTTTTGACTATGTCAGTAGACACCTGAAAAGCCCTATCTAATTCCAAGTCTTTTTTACACGATACAATAGGGGTGTGATACCATTCCTCTAAGAGATTGATATGCAAAACTTTTTCTAGAATTATTTGTTATTAATTGCAGTCATTTATATAGCGCTGACAATTTATGAGCACTCTACATACTACACATAGAATTATAACTGGATTTAGTTATTGGGCAGTTGTGGAGACAGATAGTGTCCAGTGGATAGTTTTAATGATGTATGATGTTTGTAGCTGCTTATAATAAAATGTATGTTAGTTTACATGTGTGAGAATATTGAGGTCCCCACATGTGTTTATGGATAGATCAAAGGTTCCTCTTTAGCCGGTCAGAAGATTGATTACCATCCTCTACATACTACCATTTTTGGTATCACAAGGCCCATGTCCTACTCATAACTGTATATAAGAATGGCAACACACTCAAAAACTCCTTCTGCAAGGACATAGGCTGCAGTAAGAGGAAGCTGTTGGTGGTCTCCAAGAGACAGCTCATTATAAAAAATAACAGCAAGTAAGGAATTGAAACAAAAATAAACAAGAGGTCTGATTAGCTACAGCTGAAGTCTAATGGTGTAATTTTCAAATCCCAGCTAACATGCAAATGAGGCTGCAAAAAAACAGAAAAGACATCTGTATTCACTCGCAGAAACTGTGGCCAGAAAAAAAAAAAAAACCCTTTATATGCCCCTCCACCCTTGTAATCTTCCAGTATCCACCCTGGGAATTATGGGATCATTTCAATATTTTCCACAGAGATGTCTGTCTGGGCTTCACTTAAAACAGTTGCAAACTTTTTCCTTCTACGTGATATTACAATGCTATAGCCTGAAGCTATATTCCAGAATTATTATTACTTTACTATTAATATGCTGTCACCATGCCCACAAGCATAGCATAATCATATATATTTAGAGGGAAATTCCTGGCGTTAATAATGCAAAGAAAAATCCTCAAATTGTATTCACACACAGTGACTAAAAAGCAACAATATGTCATTGCATTCCCTACCACGTGACCCCTTCCATAAGGTTATCTTTGAGAAAAATGCCCAAAACGTGCCGGGT
>NW_017306271.1:1757598-1762563 GCF_000935625.1 Nanorana parkeri | reverse complement strand
AGCTTTAATAATGTAAGGATGTTAAAGTGTATGTTTTGAATAAAGAAGGGAAGGGTTACACCTCTGCCAGGTTACTTTTTGCTGTCTAATTACCATTTGGGAAATCTCCCTTCACCTCCGGCTCCAGAAACGCAACTGGAAGTTAAAATAAATCTACCAAGGTAGCCTGCGTTGTGTTGTCTGCAGAACAGGTGTCCCCATTTAAATATTATCCCTTACTTCTTATTCTGGCGATAACTTTCTTTCTCAATGACAAAGGTCACTATTGTAAGTACAGGGGTGAATCTCTCCCATTGGGATCACAGACAGCAATAAAAACCTGACTTCCCCATTCTTGGCTAGAAATATTTTTTAACTGTTCTAGGACCATAGAGCACAGACAAAATAGGTAGCTTCACTGGGTTTATTATATGGTTACTGAAGCACATCTTTTAGAAAAGGCAATAGAAGGTAAAAAAAACTGAAAAAGAAGAAAAAGGGGTGGGTTTATCCAGTGATCTTGATCTTGAAGCTTCAGTGTGGCTTTAATGATAGCAGAGGTTGATCTAGCCTCTCAGATTAAGAATTATCACAAAAGGGAGACCAGAGGTAAAAGTGAACTGTTATTTCAGAAGTAGGGGTTCCACTAATTCTGAAAGGGGTTTGTTTGGGAGAAGCCAGTCTCTTCATATGGCGATCATATGTATGACATCTTACAGTTTGATATGATAATTTATCTACTTGGTGGATTGTATTATACTTTAATCCTTGAGTTATAAAATGTATAGGTTAATAGGCAGGTGTCTAATATATGATAAGATTGGTTGGTAGCAAAACAAATGTAACTAAGGTCACTAAAGTATGCAACTTTACAGTATGCTGTATACATCCTTCCTGTGTACATAAGACACAATCGACTGAACTACCCGCATTGAAATAAATAAGATATTAGATGCTACCAATAGGATCTATCGCCCCAATCTGACAACTATATGTGAAGCTTTGTGTCCAGCTAAAACTTTTTTTCCTAGTTTTTGATGCAGGAAAAGGGTTAGAACTCCTGTCAGGTTTTAAGTGTTACCCGAGGCTCTGTTAGAAAGGTTTCCCCTTCCTGTCCTGCTGACGTTTTACCAGACAGGAAGTGAAGGGAACTCTGCCGCAGCAAAACAGACAGAAATAAATACTGTGAGGGGAATTTATCAAAACCGGAGCAAACAAAATCTGGAGCATTTGCCTATGGAAACCAATCAGATTCTCTCTTTAGTTTGTTCTTTAAGATTTGAAAATGAGAGAGAGAAGCTAATTGGTTTGCCGTGCATAGCTGCTCCAGATATTGTTTGCTCCAGTTTTGATAAATTCCCCTCTGTATGTTTTTTCTTGAATGCAGTAAAGGTAGGTTGAAACCTCTATAGGATTGCTTTTTTCTGCCTGTGCCCATGTTGCAGATTTTCTTTCTGGTCAAATCGTTGTAAGCAGAATAGGTAGAAGGGTAAATATTGGTAACAGTAACATCCTTCCCCATTATATCCAAAACTAGGAAAAAGTTTTTGGCTTGACTCACACTTTAAAGCTGAACTACAGGAAAATAAATATAGGGGGTTATTCACTAAGCAGCCTCAGCGCGTTTCACTGAACCAAAGTGAAGACCACATTCGCCTCAGCCAATCCAACATCTTGATGGCTGAGGCGAAAGTTCGGCACTTCAATCTCTGCTGTTCGCCCCTATTATCATAGGGACCGAACAACAGAGAGTGAATAGCCGAAAGCTGGCGTGTTGAATTCGGCTGTTATTCTGTTCGCTACCTCAGCAGTAGTGAACAGAAAAAAAAAATCCAAACCATACCAGACCCTTTAGGTCTGGTAGGAATGTTAGGAGAGACCCCGAATTTAAAAAAAAATGCATGGGGTTCTACCCAAAAGTCAAACCAGGTCATTTAGGTCTGGTAGGAATTTTAAGGGGGAACCCCACCACCAAAAAATGGGGGAAAAAAGCATTGGGTCCCCCCTAAAACCAGACCCTTAATCCGGGCACTGGCCTGACAGGGCAGGAAAGGGGGGGACGAACGAGCACCTCCTCTCCCTTCTCCATACCTCCAGGCCACATGCCCTCGACTTGGGGAGGGTGCTTTGCTGGAGGGACCGCTGGAAAAGCACCTTGCCCCCATGGCAATGAGGACAAGGGCCTCCTTCCCACAACCCTCGCCCAGTGGTTGTGGGGGTCTGCGGGCAGGGGGGGGCTTATTTGCATTGGGGTACCCCCTTTCATAAAGGGGGCACCCAGATGCCGCCCCCCCCCCTTTATGTACACCTAATCATTCACTAAAGGGTTAAAGATAAGGCAAATAAACAGCCCAGACTTTTGGAAAAGGTACTTTAATTGAACAAAACACATCAACACAGCTTTTGATAATTGTTTTAATTAGAAAAGAAAACCCAAAAATAATGAAAAAGAGAATCCAACGTTGTAATCCAAGGGTCAATGACGATGACAGAAGGGTGCCAACTCATGGAAATGTATTTAAAACCCACTGTCAGACGAATACGACTGCTTCCAACAGACTCACAAGGCAAAATGAGCTGTTTGACAGTTGCCGGCAAAATGTAAACAGTGGTAACCTTTCAAGAGCGATTTGACAGGTGCCAGCTTCGGGTCCTGCAGCCGAAGCGAGCCGAAGAATTACCTGAAGGTTCAGCTTTGTGAATAACCCTCATAGTTGTTTACATTGCTATGTAAAAATAAATTGTCTTTGATGATAGGTACTCCATGTGTTGATAGCTGCTGCGTTTCATTCATACTGGATATCAGGGGTGTTTATAGGGTTCTAATAGCCCAGGGGTGTCTCTGGACACACAGATTAAAATGTTGGGAGACTGACAGAATACCATTATTATTATGTATATAGTGCAGCACACATCAGTCCCTGCCCTCAAGGAGCTTATAATCTAAGGTCCCTATCTTACCTGCATACATAAGAGGGCCAATTTAGACAGGAGCCTCTTAACCTAACAGCATGTCTTGGAAGTGTGGGAGGAAACCCACGCAAGCACAGGGAGAACATTCAAGCTCCTTGTAGATCGTAACCTGGCTGTGATTTGAACCAGGGACCCCCTGTGCTACAGGGCAGAAGCACTAACCACCATGTCACTGTGCTGCCCAACCCCAATGGCCAGTTTGGATAAATTCTGAGTTAAAGACTGAAATAGTCTTTTTAACTGAACAAAAATGAATTGCTCTACAAACTGAAATGTTGCATAATGACAGCCTGAAATAAAAATCGAATGTATTATCATTGCTTAGAAAATAAATAAATAAATACTGATGGATTAATCAAAAAGTAGATACATTACACAATGAGCCCTAACTGCATTATGCATACTATGTATCCTCTCCATATTTGAAAGGAGACTCAGTCGAAGACCTGGGGCATGTGCCCTGGGTGCCAGGGTCTAGGATTGACCCTTCTAGATACTACTGGATGCGCCTAACTTCTGGGGCTAACACTGACAGTTCTGGCTCACAATGAAGAAGTGTGGCTTGTCCCTCACCTTCCTTTCCCTTTGTCCATCCACAAAACATCATGTATTATTTTCACATGATACGAGGTATTCTGTGAATGGACGATGGGAGGGGTGGGCGAATGTCAGGATCTACCCTTGTCTATTCACAAAACATCTTGTATTCTGTGAAAAGAATACAAGACATCCTGTGAATGGACAAGGGAGAGTATGTTGGAGGTGGAGCAACCTGCTTCTTCACTGTATGAGATCTGAAACTGTCAGTCTCAGCTTTAATATCAATCTGGTTAACTTGGTAACATCTTTCTCTGGTTTAAATAGTTTACATTGTAATTTTAGGTCATATGTAGCTCCAAAAGACAATTTATGAGTAGCAATGACAAGAATTAACATCTAAACCAAACTTTACCAAAATAAATGAGGTGTTATTTAACGATCATTCAGATTAACATATTTCATGGATTACTTATATATTTCTGAAAAAGACATTTGTACTGCATCTTGTTTGTAAAATGAATCTGAAAAGTTTGACTTGTTCATTGTAAATTCTCCTGACAAACTTGTGGAACAAGTGAAAAGGATCCAAGGTTTAGTGTGTACTAGCTGTCTAATGATATCCCCATCTGTAGTTCTGGATATTAATAAGACCACAAATTTCCCCTTATAATAAAATGACTGGTTGATAAAAGAAGGCTTACTGCTGGCTTAATATGTGCAGTGTATACACAGCTGTCTGCTGTAACTGTTCTGGAGCAATAGTTATTCATCAAAAGTCTGTAGACAGGAAGCAAAGTTCTTATGGAACAATAGTGTGTGAGCAGGTGTATTGCTAAAAATGACATTCCACTGCAATTTATATGTATAGTACAATTAGTGTACATGGCTGCTGACACAAGTGTTGACAAGTTAATAATCAAAGATTACAAGTTGGATAAACAAATGATTTTCCAAGGGTATACAGGCACAAGTGGGCGTGGACTATCTTGGGTTGGGTCATAGAGAATAATGCTGGTGCCTCAGCAGTAACGCCATGGCCCCATAGGGCTGCCTACCCTCCCCCTGCTTTTTTACATCAGCATCTTATTGATTCCCTTCGATATTAAAGTAGAACTACAACCTCCTATCTCATACAGCCAACGAAGGTGCCATATTAAGCCTCTTTGTGATCATCTATGACACCAGCCATTTTAGGGTTTGAAAGTTTCAATGAGAGCTGAAAAAGCACAGGGCAACCTTGACAGTTGGCATGCCTTAAAAGTGACTTTTTGGGAAGACATTAAATTGGTGGATAAAGTTCCTATTTAATTTATTATAGGCAGCATATTTTTGGGGGCCCTTTTATGTCAAAAGATCTATGTGTTGGTGATGTCTTGGATTTACTCCACCCCTTTGTTTACATTCAGGAGCAGAGCTGTCATTAGCGGCGAGTGTTTGGTCAGTGTAGACGAGGGGGCGGGCGGAATTGGGTTT
>NW_017306271.1:1741647-1757506 GCF_000935625.1 Nanorana parkeri | reverse complement strand
TTGTGTTTATTTACTTTCTTAATGTTTATTTGGTGAATGAGTAGGGGTAACAACTACCCCTTACTCACTCACTTCATGTGGGGGGAGCAGCTTCCCGGTACCCCTTTATGAATGGAGCAGAGGCACGCTATTATTTTTTTTCTTTGTTGGTTTCCTGTTGTGAAGGGGAATGTTAGTGTGCAGTCCTATGGGTACACTGAGGCAAACATCACCCAGTCTGCAGATGGCGGACATAGCAAAGTCTGTGTAAAGGAGCAGCCGGATATTGTACACACAGTATGCTACACGGTGGGCTACAGAGGTATTGATTGTATGCTCTTAAGCTGGCCATACATAATAATATTTTACTGATTTAGCCCCATGGGTTAAACAAAAAAAGTCACTTGATTCCCCCTATCCATGTTAAAAAGCATAGTTGGAGGAATCACCCCTGACAGCTTTTGTATTTTGATTGATGGCAGCCGCAGCTGTCAGGATACCAGAACAGTGACTGCACGATTCGCTCCGCCCATTTGTTTATATTCAGGCTGGACCTGTAATTTTGCGCCCAGCGGTAGCAGACGGGTGGCGGGACTTTTTTGATTTTGGCGTGTACGTGGGCGTCATTCATGGTGATTGACGGATCTACATCGCTGGACTTTTTTTTTTTTGTTTTTTTTTTTTAAATAAAGGACTTGTCAAAAAAAGACTTTCAAGGTGTGGTGTTTTTTTTGAGAACCGAAGGGTTGCTGCAGCCAAGCGTTTTCAGTTTGCTGTGTGCTGTTGAATTGTATCACTGCCGCTATAGATATTACTGGCTTGTAAAGGGTGGCTTGTGGTAATCCTCATTTGTTTGAAGTTACCTGATAAACAAAGTGGAATGCTCAAAGAATGTGGATAGCTAGGAAATGATTAACCACAAAGGAAAGTTCACTTCCTTTGAGCTGAGCGCAGGTAAGGTGGAACCTACTGAAGTGTCTTGACTGTGTGTTTCGAGGCGTGGAAGACACCTGTAGCCAGTGACATTCATTTGGGAGACTTTTTTTATGTGTTAAGAGTCACAGTTGCTATTTTCATATTGTCAGATTATAAAAGGTTTTTAGTACATAATGAATATGCAAGCATCAAGACTAAAGATGAGGTTCAGCTACTATTGGTTCACAGCATTTGTTGGAGTAATTTAGGAATTGCTGACACTTTGTGTAGTGTTAGTTTCTATACAGTTTTATACTTTGCTTTATTGTGCTCTATTACTATGGACTGCGGTGTGAAAGGCTACATGTACTTGTGTACCTTCCCAGTGCTTACAGCTCAATGATCCAACAGTCCTTTTTAGGACTACATGCTTGTGTGTCAGAAGCAACCTTTTGCAATCTTTTTATGTATTTGGGGGGGTTTTCTTTTTTTTTAAATGTTATTTTACCTTTATCCACTTTTTATTTTCTGTTAGGTAAAAAAAAAAAAAGTTAGTTAAGTTGGGGTCTAGTATTTCAGGGTTTATTTTTATAGGGGTATATTTTTTTTGCCCTTTTTTTATTTCAGTGTTCACAGTGTACACTTGCTGCTGACACAGGCAAAGTTGACCTTTCTTTGCAGCAAGCACTTGTGTGGTAAAGTAGTATTCACATTGTTCACCATAGCACCACATTTATATTCCCACTTTTACCATAGCTGCCATGAAACTTAGGCAGTCCCTGTACTGAAAATGTCATGTAGGCCTATGGTGGAAAGCATAGGTTCTACACACAGCAGTATTAGGGGGCGGGCAGGTTTTGCAGGACAGGCCGCACCATCGAAGGCAGGGCACATCTGCCTTTTCTATCACAGAGTGATACATACAAGCCACAACACATGTTTGTGTTGCACAGTATGCACTGGAGCTTCTTGCTTGCCCTGAAAGTGTGCAGTGTACATCCCATTATAGTCCTGCACATGCTCCAACCAGGGTCTTCCCAAGGCCAGGTGTTACCCAGAACAGGTACCGGGTGGCACCCCACCGTGACATCATTGTGCGTGTTATGTCACCACACATGCGCGGCCATCTTGGAAAAACCTGCCGGCGGGCCATCTTGGTGATGGACGCCGGCAGAGTCGGGCTCTTGGTCCATGACTCTCGACTTTTCCAAGGGAGTGACGATAAAAAAACTGTCAGTAATTTTGGTTTAATCCCTCCGATGGTATCGCACCCCCCTAGTGACACTACTAGCTCCAGCATTAGGTTTGTCTACAGAAAATAATGGCCAGTTTGCCTAGCCTCTGCTCCAGGGCGATCACTGAGATATAAGGCTATGAACCAGGAAACCTTCTAAACCCTAAATAAAGTAACATGAAATGAAATATATTTTTATTTAAACATAGTGAGATATTTCCTGGATAGAATAAGCACTACGCTGAGTGCTTTTTACTTGTTGGCTGGGTTTGCTTCGAAATGTGTCTAAAAATAAAATGCTACACCACAATCTAATACAATGTTATCAAGCCAGAGGGAAAACAGGGCAGAAGATTTTCCATCTTTCATAAGCTACTGTGTTACCTGCTTTTTACTGCTTCCAACACTGTCACAATATCTTTTTCTTCCTGCTGCCCTCTTATATTACACATAATTCAGTAACCATTTCCAGTTTTGGTTCCAGTGTGTTGGCCCTTATGTATAAAAACTAAGAAAAATAGAGGTGTTGTCCACAGCAACAATTATAGAGTCTATTCACGAAGCAGCCGAAGGATCTAGCCATAACTTCGGCCGATCCTTCGGCTAGCTTCGGCCCCAGGACCCCTTCGGTTCAGTAGAACCGAAGGGCTGCTGTACGGGCTATTCACTTTAGCCCGTACAGTGCCCAAAGTCGGCCTGGCGGCTCAGTCGAGCCGGAGGCACATGCTTCGGCTCAACTGAGCCAAGGTGAAAGCCGAAGCTGGCCAAGCAGCCGGCCATTGGCCAGCCGACAGCCTGCTCCTGACAGCTGGGCGGAGCCAGCCACGATGTTATGGCTGGCTCCGGCCACTTGCAGAGAGATCAGCATCCCTGGTTACCAGCTAACCAGGGACACTGATCTCCAGACAGCAAACTCTACCGCTCCCAGCTGCCAAGGAGAGAAACACTGCTATTTCTTTTTTTTTCTTTATTCTGACACGGAGCATTGCTAGACTCCTATTGGCTATTTCAATTTGCAATAGCCAATAGCAAACTAGCATTGCGCCCGCCCTGTGCTGCAGTTCTCCATCAGGTCCACCACTACTGATTGACAGCAGCAGAGGGCTCCGTGTCAGAATAAAAAAAAAAAAGAGAAAAAGCAGTGTTTCTCTCCTTGGCGGCCGGGAGCGGGAGACTCCCGGAGAGCCCAGGAGAGTTTTTTTTTTCTTCTTTTTTTGATGGCAGCAGAACCACCGGCCAATAGAAAACAGTTGGGCGGAGCTAGCTGTCACTGCTAGCTCCGCACAATCGTTTTCTATTTATTTTTTCAACTTTTTAAACTATTTTTCTGTTCAGCTCGGTACCACAGAGGGACCGAGCAGAACAGCCGAGCCAAATGCCGCTTAGCGGCATTCGGCTATTCACTCACTGCTGTTCGTCATCTATAAGAATAGACCGAACAGCAGCGAGTAGCCTGCCGGAGGTTCGGCTTACCCGTACCAGCCTGAAGTGAATAGCCGAACAGTGTTTGGCTCACTTCGCTTTAGGTCGGTCATTCACTCGGCTGCCTACGGCAGCTTAGTGAAAAGACCCCATTGTGTCGGTATTCACCCACATATCATCTACATATCATCTACATCTGACATTTTGCTCTATGTAATGTTTGCTTTATTTTTCAAGGTGTTCAAAAGAAGTAGCATCCTCCTGGCCTCTAGGAGCAAGTGGGGGACTTCAGAGACAGGGTGGGCTGACATTTCACCTCATGGATGAGTCCTTAGGCAGTTATGGCATGTGAAAGTGAAGTTGGGCACCAGTCCCTTTAAGGATTTTTTAAAGGTTTTATTCCATCAGTGACAAATATGGGAAGAGGATAAAGGGCTAAAGACATCTAGGACAGTACAGAACTCCACACTCACCGACCACTTCCCAGCTTTACAGTGCAGAGGGCCTTTAAACTGATTGCAGCAACATTGTGTATTGTAGAACCGTAGCTGGTTCGCAGACATAGCATAGAATTCCCTAGGCAAGACACCAGACTTCCTGCAAGGTCTAATCCCATCCTGGCTTCTCTGGCAACTCCAGCAGACAAAGTTCCTCCCTGGCTCTATCCAAAAAATAGTTTCAGACCCCGACTGGGTTCAAACCTGACCAGGTGCAGGCTGCAGGCCTGGTCAGACAGCACACACTTTACGCACCCTCCCCAGGCAGGAGGCCCGGGGGAAAGAGACACTCACAAGGTCAACCCCGAATATTTGTATCCTCCCACAGCATGCACCACTTGCCATGAACTTCCTATTGATTGGCTAAGGAGACACACCTATTTAAACACTATTGGATTTTCTGCTCTGTGGCATGGTCACACCCAGCAGAAGGCAGATACAAACAATGACAGAAAGCTTAGGGGAAACAAAATGAGCACATACTATCAAATTAGCTAGACTGGATACTGTCCAGCAAAACTAAATTTAAAGAATAGCTGCGCTTATGTCAAGGTGGCTACAGAAAATGTATTCTTGCTTCTCACAGTAACTAACCTACAGTGCAAAATAGCTATCTGTAGTCTCCTGATTTTCAGAAGTTGTTTGATTAAACCACACATTGCTTACAATATTGGGTCCTGGTGGGGTTAACACCCAAGTGATAAAACTCATGCAAGGTCAGAAAAGCTTTTATTCCCTTGCAAAGTTTTTCTAAAAAGACAGACCCTGAGAGTCTGAGCGGAGGGGATACATCACTGGGGGGAGGAATAGTACCGGGAGAAAGAGTTAAAAAATAAAATGGGAATAGCTGCTCTTACCTGATTGGACGTGGGAGTCAGGTGTCCGGGAGGAGCTGCATGGGGAGGAACTGCGAAGGCTGAGGGACGTCCTCTTTCTGGAAATCGACGAAGGAAGCAGGTTGTCCCACCTTCCCTCCCTGAATCTTGGGGGTTGGGGGGGAGGTTATTTTGTCACGGCAGCTTGGTGGGTTAGGGGGTCTTTGGGGGGTCTACAAAATCGGAGTTGATTAAACATATGGGGGGCCCTCAGCTGGTATGGGTGCTTCCCCCTGTTGGTGTCCGGGTTTGTAAAGGGCGGGGCCTGGCGTAAGTGTCCTCGAGCTGGTTGTGGTGCGGCTAGAGACATGAGTGGAGTGGTAGGGGAGGCCTTTTTGGGCTGTTGGGCACCTCAGGTCAACCATCGTTTACAGTATTATTTGTGTATATTATTTGGTTTATCACTTTGGTTATTGTTAAAGTTGTTTGGTTTAATAAAAGGGCTGCTGTAGCCATTAAAATCCATGTCGCGTAGTCCGAGTGTTTATTGGGGTTTTTGAACGAAGGGACGAAAATTGACGAATCCATCAGTCATGTTCAGAAACCTCCTCTTTTTATAGAGATCAGAGAATGAATGTGAAAAAATAATACACATCTCCGATGAAGGTTGGATTCCCTGAAGATTTTGGCTCAGTCATATCTTACATGTTTCTTCACCACCTGTAAAGTGTTGGATTTTTTTTTTTAAGTTATCATAGAGACCTCATAGAAACACAGTAGAACCTCCTAAAAACAAAATATATTTACAGGTCTCACTTACATCACAGATTCCCAAAAAATGATTTATTCCTCATTTTGGGATAGTGGAGGAGCCATGCAAGTCAGTCCTTTATGCCACTGTGGCCAATCTGCATATCCAGAACCACTGGTATATAGTACAGCTTCATCCCAATATCAAAGAACCATTTATTCCAAAATGCATACAGCTGATTCAGGCTAGTTGGCCATCATCAGTGCAGTGTATGAAAACCATAATTTCTATGGAGGAGGGCATATGAACCGACACAATAGAACAACTAAACATGATATGGTGAGATGAACTAAAAGAAGATCTCACAGAAGAGAATAAACCCTCTTTGCCACTTGTTGTATATTGGAAGTTTCTTTAATCGTTAACATAGAGGTAATAGCATTGAGAATGATCCCTTGCCAGGTGTAATGTGTTGGATATTTTCTTCAACCTTTATCATAGGGATCATAGCGATGAGAATGATCCCTCATAACCTGCAATGTTTTGGAAATGTTATTCGATCTTTATCATGGGGTTCAAAGTGATGAGAATGAGCCCTCACCCCCTGTAATGTAACTTTCTTCAGTTGCTGCCATGCAGATTACAGAGAACAGTTATATGTTAAAAATGTTCTTCAATCTTTATTGTAGGGATAGAAGAGATGAGATTGATTCCTTTGCCACCTGAAATGTGCAGGAAATTCTTCTAAATGTTTATCTTAGAGATCATAGAGAAGTGAACGCTCCCATCTATGAAAAGCAAGTGAGTGGTAGATTATGCCAAAACATTGAAAATCTATAACTTCTCACCATCTGCCATCTATGGGCAGCATGAGAAACACAATAAGTACAAGACAGCACAGTTCTAGCACACTGAAAAATAAATCCCTTTGACATCAACTGCTTCCAACACTTGGAAGGGCTATACTGTATATTGCTTTGTTGTTAAAGAAGACCTGCAATGTGGAAGCTCTGGCCAAAGAAGGCAAGCCAAAGACAAATAAGTAGTCACCAGTATTTCCTATAGGTTGCCTGCAGCTGACCTTTTCCCAATTACTGGGTTTCCATGCATTGTTCCACAGTGGGTCTCATTGTAGACTACTGGTGTTTTTTTTAGTTATGTTGCAGCAGGGGAGGTGGAGGAAGCCCAGATGCAGAGAATAAATGAAGCAGGAAGATCTTTACGCTGTAGGTTCTCTGGTGAAACGTCCTCTCCAGCAAGAAAAAAAAGCAGCACATTAGTGACATCACTAAATCTCACTCCAAATCTAGTGATAATAACACTCACAGTGCCTTAGATTACTTCATATTGCTATCAGGATATAGAATAGGAGTGCCAAGACAACCAGAAATTGTGCTGATGTGTGCTTTTAAAAGGGAATTCTAGCAATTTTTAAGATAGCAGATCTTCACTTTTTGAGTTCAGTTCCAATTTAACCTCTACATGGCCCAACTATTTCAAACAATGCTTGAATCTCTTATAGCTAACCTGTGGCCCCATTGGGCCCATTGTAGCTATAGATATATAAATACGGGTTCTGCTAACTGTTCTCTTAGGTCACTTTAACACATTTTTTTAGACAATAACCGAGGTCAAGTAATGTATCTGTTTGCAGTGAGGCTGTTTGCCTTATACTAGGGTCATCATTTATCTTCCTTTACAACCTATATATCAAAGCGTACATAGTAGGAAATGGAATCAGAGTGGAATGTTGAAGTATTATCTGAGAGCAGGTTTCCACAGGCTAAACTAAACATTGTTCTAAAATAAGACCAATTGGGCACTGTGTGTTTTCTTCCAAGTGACTAATACAATGAGCAGATGTGCCAACATTTCAGGGTGCGATGGAGAATGGGCAGCCGTCACAGGCATCACTATTGGAATATTCTGTTTGGTTCATGCAAACTCAGACGATTCAGACCTGTACAAAAGAAGGATTGTTAACATTTTTTTCTTTTTTTTGCATAGGAGGGAGTGTGAATGTCTTGGTGCTATGTGTTTGCACAGATGTGCATCTGATCAGATCCAGGCCTGAATTTGTAGAAAGGAATAAGAGAAAAAAAAATATCAGGGGGAGGCAAATTGTCTTAAATCTGCTAACCATGTTGCAATCTGATTGTACAATCTTCTTTAGATTTACTAACATCTGTGTAGTGTAAGAGTGCACCTGGTTGGATACAAAGAAAATGGATTGGTTAGCTATGTCTTCTCAGTACATAGTTTATAGTTAAAGTCTAGTTTAGGCATGCATTGCATGAAACCAGCCCCCCCGTAGCCTTAAAGTGACCCTCTCACCACCATAAAAAAAATTAAACAGAATTATTTTAAATGTTTCATTTAAATTTTTGCCTTTGAACTAGAAAATTTGACTACTTCAGGAGAACCATACAGTAATTTATTTTATATATATTGTAGTGGTGCGTGGCAATGCCACGATGTAATTTGGCAACAAAGTCACCCAGAACTCTCAGTCAGAGTGGCTGGGAGGTTCCAGGATGTGAATACTTTTTCAGGGAAGAAACTGACTTTTCAGTTTCTTCCAGGCCTTCCGGAATGTAGCAGGATGGAATCTCTAGTCCTGGGCCAGGTGTTGCCAATGACCAGTCTAGGAGGATCAGGTGGCCTGACGCAGCCTTTTTAGGAGTTTGGACCAGAGCTCAGGGGAGTTGTGGGTGTGCAGGAGGCACATGGCCACATTCAGACTCTGCTGCGTGTGCAAGCACATGTGAAACAGCCAGGAAGGCTGGGAGAGGTCAAGATGGTTGGTGACACCTAAGATACCTGTTGGAGAGACTGAGAGAGACAGTGACCCACAAGGGTTGAACACTGAGATGCTTGGAGCTGATGGAAGCTGCTGAGCGATACTGAGGGATGCAAATCTGGAGAAAAATGGTAAAGTCCTGAGACTAACTCACTGGGAGTGTATGGGACAGCCAGATGTCGGGGAGACCAAAACACAATGGCGGGAATTTATCAAAACTGGAGCAAAGAGAATCTGGAGCAGTTGTGCATGGCAACCAATCAGCATCTCTGTTTCAAAGCATAAGTGAACAAACTAAAGAGAGAAGCTGATTGGTTGCTATGGGCAACTGCTCCAGATTCTGTCTGCTCCAGTTTTAATAAATTCCCCTCAATGTTTTGATGAAAGTCAAATTAACTGTTATGTTTCGTTATGCTGAAGAAAAGCGAATTATTGTGTGAAGTCCTTTAATGTTAAAGTTGGCTTCAGGAGTGGTCACCATTGTGCTATATTCCCCAAACTTCCACAATATTTAACTAATCTAATTTAGACACCTGTAAAAAAAAAAAAAAAAGTAGGAAGAAGGTGCAAAGGGAGGGGGTGAGTAAGCCAGAGTTGGGCTTTAGGCCTCATTCACACTGCTAAAAGCCGGCCGTACCGATCCGTGTGGCGTGCACAGCCTTATCAGGCCGCTCCCGGGAAGGACAGGTGCTCCGTGTGATTGAGTTGGCCAGTTATTCATAAACAATGCTTTGCATGCCTATTTCTCCACTATAAGATGAATAAATATTTTTGAACAATACATATTTACATGAATTTATGGCGAAACACAGACACGTGTACTGACCACTGACTAGTATTTGTGAGCACATTAATTTCTCGGTTGCCACTTGGAACAATCTTTTGTAAGCAACTGTAAGACCAAGAAATCAGCCACAAGTCTGACTAGCACGCTCTTGCATGTATATGTATTTTTAAGGTAAAAGTTTTTTTCTAGTTTTGGGTAGATTCTGCAAGATTTAGAAACTCCGTCAGCTTTTTATTGGAGCTCGTCACCCCAACTGGAGAGGTTCACTCCCAATTTCAGTCCCAGTGACTGTTGTTTTTAAGACAGAAATTCAAAATGTTAAATATTTATAGTTGTAAAGGAGAAATTTTCTAATGGGGCACCTGGTCTCATGCTAACTGTCAAATCCTGGATTCTCCTCCACTGTGGAGAGATTTAGTCTCACTTCTTGCTGTGTCTCCAGGTCAGGATGTGTGGCGAATGAGGACACAGACAGGGCCGGTGCTGCCACGAGGCAAACTAGGTAGTCGCCTAGAGTGCACTGCTGCCTAGGACGCAGCCTCGATCACTCATCGCCCGTCTATTCCAAATTGCAAAAGCAAATAGCAGGCTGGCTATTGCACCCATCCACTGAGCAGAGGAGCGGAATTGAGAGGCAACTTTCTCTCTCAGGTCCACTCCTCTGCTCAGTGGGTGGGGGTTCAACAGCCAGCCTGCTATTGGCTATTTCAAATTAAATTACATCCACCTGTTGCCTGCGGAAGCTATCCATCAGGGGAATAGGGCTACCTGCGAGGGGAGGGATTGGGGGTTGCGCTGCAGGGGGGGACTGGGGGGTGCAAGTAACTGGTCTTGCCTAGGGCGCAAAATAGTCTAGCACCAGCCATGGACACAGAGACAGGGCCGTCCCTATAATGAGGTTGCCTGAGGCTGTTGCCTCAGGTGACATTTCTTTGGGTCACATCGGGTGGATGGTAGGTAATGTTTGCAGTGTGCCTGCCACCCCCTCTCTGGCCAGAGAGCCCCGGGTTGGCCATGCACATATACCCACCCAGCTCTTCACAACCTGGGACTCTTTTGCCAGCGTCCCACTCAGCACCAGCTGACGTCCCAGCAGCTCCTTGCAACCAGTGATGTCACTGTCTGGAGCTGGGTGGGACGCCGTCCATAGTAGAGTAAGAGCTGATGATGCAGAGGCCCCCCCGGTTAGTGTGCACCACGTCTAAACCCCCTGGACACTAAGGCAATGAAAAGACTAGGGACGCCCCTGCAGAGAGAACAATAAGAAGCTGAAAGAGGTTCTTATCCTTGCCCAGTCAATCGAAAAGAAAGTTTTGGCTGGTTGCACTTTAAACTAAGACAGAGTCTTGTGATTAGCTTGGTGGAAAGTGAATCACGTATGGAGTACTTGTTTTCTTAGCCCTATAAGCAGGTATATGGGAATTGTTATGGTCAATCCTTCTACAACCAAACACCAATCATCTTTAATTATACTGTTCATACACTATTGAAAGATTAGATCTGATTGGTTTCGATAGCTCACGGTACTTTCCATATCCCCTTATTAGGTAAGCTTAAAAATTTCTTGCAAGATGTTCATATGAACTAAAGAAAATCCTTTAAGCACTTCTAAGAATTATTAATTATTATGTATCTAAAACACTAATTATTAGTATATTGCGGGTAATTATTCTTCAAACCACATTCCTAAATCTCCCAAACAAATGGAAAACTTGTTCCCTAGGAAAAGGGATTTTTACACTTCTTGTGGCAGGGTCAGGAAAGGTTCACAAATGTAAAACGCTCATGTGAATTATGAGATTACAACAAAGTTCTTTCAAGTTTCCAGTCCATAACAGATGGGAGTTGAAGTGTTTACGACAGACTACAAGTTACTACAGGCCTCTGTGCATAAAATGCTTTTTGTCTAAATAAATGGACACTACTGTCTGTTATAAACACACTGGGCTGAAGCATCTTCTTGGGATTGTAAATTGAGATTTTCTAAGATTTCAGTTATTTTAGCATTTGAATTCCATAACTGCCAAACTGTGATGTATTATACAAATCCATACCAAAAAAAGTTCAGATAAAAATGTTTGAGTGTTTGCCCGTTGGATATGTATTTTTTAATTATTTGATGCTCAGAATCAGGGCCATGTGACCATCTCCTATTACTCTTTTATCTTTCTTATGTTTCAGAACCTTGCTGTGCGGGCCACAGCTAAAATCCTACCATGTCATCATGTTGTTGGGTCATGCCTGTTGACCATTGTATTTTAAGGAGTATAATATTTCATAGCAGTTCTGAGGAAGCAAGTAATGGTCTAATTTAGGGATGCACTGATACTGGTTTTTCGGTATCAAGTACGAGTACCGATATTTTGCTTTCAGTACTTGTTGATACCGAGTACAGATACTGGTGCTTCTGCTGCCATGGAGCAGGCCTCCCAGCCAATCAGCATTGAGCCAGCTTCCTGGTCAATCAGGAAGCCAGGTGGCAAGTAATGACCCGCCTCCCGGCTTCCTGATTGCCCGTGAAGTCGGCTTGATGCTGAATGCTGGCTTCTCAGCCAATCAGCATCAAGCCGGCTGTTCAGTCGGCTCGATGTTGATTGACTGGGAAGGCGGCTTGGAGCATGGAGCCGGCTTCCCGGCCAATCAGGAAGCCGGTCATTACCCGCCACCCGGCTTCCTGATTGCCTGGGAAGCCTGGTCCATGTTCCCCTTTGGCATTGCCGGTCAGGGGAAATCTTCCTCTGACCCAAAGTTCCAGTGTTGGGGAAGGTATCGGAGCATTTGGGCGAGTATGAGTATTTGCCCAAATACTCAGTATCGGCACATCCTTAGTCTAATTTCCTAAACAGTGGTTTCTTTAATAGATAAAAGTGAACTCAAGTACCAACCTAAATGTGTGTGTATGCATTAAGGTTTATGTCCACTAAAACAGGGGTGAATTTAAAAAACAAATTTGAGGTGGATGACCGAAGTTGAGTGAATGAATGATTGGCTCAAAACCCAAGATACAGAATAGGAACCAGAAGTTACACAATAACTGTGTACAGTGACTTCTGCCACTATTGTACAATATTGTACCTACCATTCTAATGGTAAGATAGACAGATGACATCAATGTGTTTTTGGTGATGACAAATTGATGTAGGGCATGTACCAAATTCTACTGTATATTTAAATCTAATCTTCAATGCCCCCCAAGTATCACATATGCATACCACCCTCACTCATAATTATATTACTGTCCCTAACTTTAAAATAAATAAAACAGGTTTATTTAATACGCCCCCCACCCCTTTCCCCAGCTGCACATTCTAACCTTTCACTCCACTATCTTCTGAAATCGAAGAATATACCTGGTAATAGGTATTGGGAAGTATGTGACTGGAGATTAGCCTATGGGTAGGGAGACACTTCTGTGCATTGTGCAAGTCCAACATAAGTGACTTGGAGCTTGCACAGGGCTATGTATGCCGAAACATTTTTTAATTGTTTTGGATAGAATAGGGAAGGGTTACAAATCCTGTCAGGTTATTTTTGCTGTGTGCGTCCCGAAGAGAAAAACGCTTTAAAGAGAAGGGACACAGTTGTCACTAGAACAAGTGTCTTCATTAGAAGACTTACCCTCAACTCTTGTTTGGTGAGCACAATAACATTTTGAATTTCCCCTCACTTTCTGTTTCAGTGATAATGGTCACCAGGACAAATACTGAGTGTATCTCCCTAGTCAGGACACAAATAACACTAAAGACTTGGCAGAGGGTTTGGCACAGGATTAGGCAACCTCTGGCCCTCCAACTGTGGTGAAACTACAAATCCTATCATGCATCTGCCTCTGTAAGGTACGCCTGTGGCTGCCACAGTCTTGCCATAGGAATTGTCATTGCACCACAGCTTGGAGGGCCTGAGCTTACCTACACCTGATAAGCCCTTTCCCATTATAGCCCCCCCCCCAAAAAAAGGTTTTGCCTTTCCATACACTTTAACTTAACCCTTCAAATTAACCCTGAACAGTTAACATCCCCTTCCCTTATCAGCACCAGGTAACACTTTGGAACTGAAAAGTATAATCTGCAAATGTTAAATATCTGCAACTTTTATCTAGAGCAGTGGTTCTCAACCTGTATAACCTCAGGACCCATATTTGTCCTTGTTCTTTAAGTCGCGTCCCAATTGCACTGCAATGGAGCGCACGGCATTGCTGTGCCGCACGTTCCAGTGCAGACGATTGAACTGTGAGTGGGAGGTGCATTTGGGATGCCATTCAAATGAATGGCAATGCTTCGCACCTCCTGCACCAGAACACACAGTAGGTGTGATTGCGTGGTACAGTGGATTAATCACATAGGACTGTGCGATTAACTCACTGTACTAGTGTGAACGGGCCCTCAAAAACACTGACAGACACACACGAACACAATCTCTTACACTCACAGACATTCTCTCACACACACATACACTCCCCCCCCCAAAAAAAAATTTTAAAGATCTACCCAGTCTGCCTACCTTACGAGAACTGGAGCAGATCTTTTACCTGGGGTCCAGTGTGGACTGCTCTGCTGTGATGGAGCTTTATCCAGCAATGTGCATTGCTTGTACAGCTCCCATGTGCGCCTGTAGAGGTGTTGGGAGCTAGAATGTGACGAAACTCTGGTCCAAGCACCCCTACAAGACATGTGAGGGAGCTGTACGCAATGCACGTATGGATGGAGCTTCCTAGCGGCCATAACCCAGGCCCATCCCACCGCAAGTCGACAGTCGGCGCAGGACAGCATAATTTGAATGGCTGCTCGGTGTGAAAATGTACAGTGCTGCGCTAGGGGGAGGCTGAGGAGCCTCTCACCTAGAAAAGTTGAAGGCATGCTGTAACCCACTGAACACGGTTTTGTGACCCACTTTTGGGTCACGACCCACCGGTTGAGAACCAACGGTCTAGAGATAGCCAAACTTCTTTAAATCTTCTTTAACACCAGTTGGCACATTATATTTTCCGCTCCTGGCTTTCAGCATTGTTACCCACAGGAAAAGGCTAATTTGTGCACTATGGGCTTTTTAAAATGTTGTTTTAATGGAGAGACATGGAACATGTTACATATTGAGGCACACATTTTATATTCATACATATATAGATGTGCATACATATACAGTATGTCCATACAAGGAGCTGGTGGCCATTTTTCTATTTCTGGTGCAGCATTTTGGTAGCCTCAGCAGCAAATGAAATGTTATACTCTATATTTATATTACTAATTTTCCAGGGGTTTAATATCACCACCATGTGCCAATGGAGCAGGGGGGCTACTGATTATGATGATGATGATGATGATGATGATGATGAAGACAAAGAAGAGGAAGACAAAAATTTAATTTCTATAACTTTTCATTGTGTTGCAGCCTCACGACTCGATTACAAACTTAAACAGCCACCTAAAGCAGCAAGGAAGAAAGGCCAAAGGTAAGAACAATAACATATTTTGGGTAACATTTTTAACAGCACAATAACGGCACTGGACCAGATAGATTTTCTTTTTTTTAATGTATTTTTTAATATTGTTAGACAATTTTACAGGTAAATATCACAGACCATCTTGGCATTCAATAACAGTATGGATTGTTAATAGCTATTTGCTGCAAAGAAGAATCATTGACATAGTAATGTTGTTTAACAACTTCCACGGTAACAAAAAAGAAATAGATGATAAGAAACTTGACTCATCATCGTATTGAGGAGTTTGCTTTGGGTCATCTTTAAAAACTATAGTAACAAACCAAGAAATTAAAATGATTTATTGTTAGCAACAACACCTCTACTAGGATATCTACTCAGTGGTTGATTTAATAAAGGCAAATAGACTGTTCACTTTCAAAGGGAATTTGCACATTGCAGGGAAATGTTCCCTTAGCTTAGTGAATGCGATAAAAATTTACTTACAAAAGCTCGCAAACAAAACAAAAAAATACAAAAATATTTTTTTATACCTGTTGATTGTGTCAGAAATTCAGAGCTGTACACACCTCTTAGGTGGGTAGGTCAGACACATATATTGTTCCTACTGCACTCTTATTAGCTCGCTTGCCACTAGTACCATTATTATTTTATCGGAAGCCCATTCTCCTCCTTGTCATCATATTAGCCAGTCCTGTAAAAAAGTGAAGCCATTTTCACTCTGCATACCCAATCATACCCAAAAAGACCCTTTTTTAGTATTTAAAAACTCTTTTTCCTTTTCTGTCAGTTTTTTTAAACTGTTCCCTTTTTTTTTCCCTCAGGTTGCAGTGCTCTTGTTAGGGGGAGGGGTTAATTGAGCTCAGGTGTCTCTCATTGAGCAGGTGTATTATAAACTAGTGCATCACTCATTTTGAGCTTGCTCACACAGGGCTTGGCGAACAAATTGCCTGGTAGCTAAGTGGCGTAAAAAATTGGGATTTGAACTGTTTGGGATATATTGAGTGCTTGATTTTTTGAATACTTGTTGTCTCCCTTCCTTTTTAGACCCTTTTTTAGTATTTAAAAACTCTTTTTCCTTTTCTGTCAGTTTTTTTAAACTGTTCCCTTTTTTTTTTTTTTTTTCCCTCAGGTTGCAGTGCTCTTGTTAGGGGGAGGGGTTAATTGAGCTCAGGTGTCTCTCATTGAGCAGGTGTATTATAAACTAGTGCATCACTCA
>NW_017306271.1:1724924-1741283 GCF_000935625.1 Nanorana parkeri | reverse complement strand
GTTCTGGTCACCAGTACTAAGAAAAGATGTCCTTGAGTTGGAAAAAGTCCAGCGAAGGGCAACCAAACTAATTAGGGGTATGGAGGACCAGAGCTACGAGACGAGGCTACTAAATTTAAACATGTTCACATTAGAGGTGAGGAGATTAAGGGGGGATATGATTTCCATGTACAAAATGTTTAATGGTGGTAGCAACATTAGCGATAAACTGTTTAAAATTAACTCCGTTACAAAAACTAGAGGCCATCACCTAAAATTGGTGGAAAAAAAATTCCAGCACAAGGGGCGAAGGGGGTTCTTCACAGTAAGATCAGTTAGGGTCTGGAACTCACTGCCACAGGCGGTGATTTCAGCAAATAATGTGGAATTGTTCAAGAAACTTTTGGACGATTTCTTAAGGGACCGTAATATACAGGGGTACAGGTAATATACAGGGGTACAGGTAATATACAGGGGTACAGGTAATATACAGGGGTACAGGTAATATACAGGGGTACAGGTAATATACAGGGCTACAGGTAATATACAGGGGTACGGGTAATATACAGGGGTAGGGGTACAGGTACTCCTAGAATGAGATCCTAATAGGTTGGACTTGATGGACTAATGTCTTTATTCAACCTCAAATACTATGTAACTATGTGCAAGGAAACAAACAGGTTTTTTTTTTTTGCTTGCATATGATTGGATGATTGATGTGAACACAGTTTTATCTTATTTACTAAGCTAAGTGAACATTCGTTTTAAAATGTGAACATGCTCAACAGTATTCCTTAAATAAATCAAGCCTATTGTTTCTATTGTCATATGTCTGTCACTTACAACATCAATCATTGAACAGATTAGAATGCATGTACACAATGTTTGTCCAACACTTTGTAATGTTCCTGATAATGTATTGTCAAATCCAGTTGACTGGCTGTCATTGTCCACAAATACCTTTTTACGCTGTCCAAATGATAATAATAATAATAATAATGGAATCCAACACTCCTCCCCATTTTGCCAAAATGCACTCTCTTTCCCTATACCTGCCAATGTTTCTAACCCATGTCATCTCTTTACTCTTCACTCTGAGGCTGATTCACTAAAAGCAAATAGGCTGTTCACTTTGCAGTGGAATTTTCCTTTAGCTTAAGTAAATGAGGTAAAGATCTCATGACATCCGCCATTCAACCATATGCAAGCAAAAATACAGTTTATTCAGTACATGGTGGTATTATATGCACATCAGAGTAAAAAGAGTAGAGAGTATATATCAGACTACATCTTCTAGAATTCATTTATTCCATGTGCCATGCAATGATATATATTTGAACAAAGTATGAATGGGATAACTGCCAGGATCCGAGATATCACCGACTTTCTACATTCACCTGCCAGTTTCAATTACCCAACTAATTAGGTATAGGAGGGCTTGTGGATAGAAGCCAATGCTCAGGGAGGAACCAGCTTGCTGGAGTCATATCACAACAGAAACTGCTGGAAGGTTGGTGGTTAGATAAGGAACATACTGGAGGCAGAGCTTGTTCATGTAGTTATCAGCTTGGAAATAATCCTAACATAGCCTACAAACACAACCTTTCTTAGCTTTTTCTGTGAACGGTTCTAGCCACAAAAAGATGTCCTTTTATAGTGAGTTTAGTTCCTGCCTAGGGTGCTATGATGGAGTCTGACTGTTTAATCTCATATTATTGTGAAATTTCTCAGGTGCTCCAGTCTCCTGCTACAGTTCATACTGTCCCTAGGCATTGTCTGCAATATCCTGGTCATCAGATTTGTACACTACACTGGGGTAGAGACTGATGTAAATGTCTGTGAGGGTTCTCATTTACCTAGGTCATGGTATAGCTAATAGAAGTGAGTCACATTCAACTGGACTTGTTCTGCAACTCCTGAAGATATTTTGTAGCTTATCCAAGTCACTACTTCATTTCTAATGAGTGCCAGGAACATACCCTAGAATGTATATTCACACAGGTAGCAGAGACACCTTAATCCAATCACTATGGAATGCATCAAGGCAGATGTTGATTGTTCAAGAATGTGATGGGAGGTGTAAAAGTTGTGAAACTACCCTGTTTATGATACTGTGTACTATGGACCATAAAAGAGGAGTACAAGAGGAGTATAAATGGAGCATAAATTTAAAATAACTAAGTTACTCACATTAAACACATTTTATTGCATGTTAATGCAATGTGCAGATGTGAATCCACCCTTAATGGATGGAAAGCTAGAACCTAGGTAATATGCTTACACAGGGTGAAGCACTGGTATAGCAGATAACCTTTAATTAAGACAACATCTGCCAGGATATAAATTAACTACAGAGATTTTTTATGCCTCCCGTTTAAAGGCATACATAAAATTTTATATTTGTCCATACACATAAGACAGCCAGATCTACTAATACATATAACTTTAGAAATGGATCCCATGATTACTTCACTAATTCTTAAGTATTCTAATGGTAGTCTTATTGGCAAGACCGGCTCTGACTGACTGCTTGTAGAAAGGAAATATTCTCACCAACAAAAAAACAATGAATTACCTACCTGACCTTGTCTCTATTGTGCACCAGTATAACTCACCAAATTTCTTCTCAATTTTAGTTGATATGTCCCCGTGGCACAAACATGGCAGCAGGAATGCTTTCTCTTCTATGGAGAAAAGGCAGTGACTGCTTTTTATCTCCATAGCAAGCTTTCTTGGATTCATGGCATCCTATGGCTCTGGCCCAGAACAAGTATGCAAGGGAAGTCAGAACTGTAATCTGCATACTTTTCTGGGGTCTAGAAACTTCCAACATCCAATAAAGCTTAATTATGGGCAGGGTGTAACTAGAAATCACAGGGCCCCATAGCAAAATTTTGTATGGGGCCCTGTGATTTCTAGTTACACCCCTTGAAGAGCCCACACAGCTCACCTGAGGGTGACTCTGCAGAGCCCACCATAGACTCTCTATGGTGGGCTCTGCAGGGTCACCCTCAGGTGGGCTGGTCACACTCCTTACTTGTCCGCCTCTTCTTCTTTCGTCTTCCCTCCTCCGTCGCCGGGCCCACTCCATCCTCCGTCGCCGGGCCCGCCTCCTCCTCCGTCACCGGCCCCGCCTCCTTCTCTGATGCTGACCCCCCCAAAGCCCCGCCTCCTCCACCGCCGCTGCTGACTCTCATTGACTCAGCAGCGGCAATGGAGAAGAACGCAGCGCTGCACAGATCACGGTGATCTGAACAGCTGTGCGTTCAAACCCATAGCGACCCAGGCGGCCCGCACGGCATCAGGGGGTGTCCTGGCCGGGCCCCCCTGTGCCCCGGCCCCATGGCGGCTGCCTGGGTCGCTATGGCTTTTGTTACGCCACTGATTATGGGTGAATGCTTAAGGGGTGGGGGCAAGAAGTGAGCACTCTGTCCTTTGTATGGATAGAGCTAGATGTTTATGTTCAGTGAACCGGATGTGCCTGAGAACTTACACACACATGATGGAACCTTGTATGTACTGTGAGTGCCTTGAGTGGTGGACCTGTGCTTCTAATTGTTCCAAGCTAGAATGGCTGCCAAACAAGATTTTCAAAAACAGCAACATTTAAGGAGCAACATGCCCGGTGCTATTCATATAAGTCCATAATAATGGGGATAGGTTGTCAACACTGACTCCTATGCCTATTATTCTTGGTTCACAAAATCTATTTCCCACTTGCTTCTTTGTCACTGCCCTGGTCAGATAGGTGGCATGTGAGTTGGAAGGTGGCTACTTTCTTCAAAGACTTATCACACAATCAGTTTGCTTTGAGTCATTACAGCATTCCAGATTATGTAGAAAACCTTTCCTGATGCAAACTCTCAATTGACTTCCAATTGTAGAAGAAAATGAAATTTTATGTAAACGCTAATAATGATCGTCTCTTGTATGCTCCCTTTTGGTCTGTTAAATATACCATTGAAAGTGCTTTGTTATAGATGCCCAATAAGTATAAAAATACCTCTTGATCTTGTCAGAAATTTAGAGGTGTCCTGTGTACACTTTTTGTGTT
This sequence comes from Nanorana parkeri, assembly GCF_000935625.1. Taxonomy (NCBI): domain Eukaryota; kingdom Metazoa; phylum Chordata; class Amphibia; order Anura; family Dicroglossidae; genus Nanorana; species Nanorana parkeri. The sequence goes on along the minus strand of NW_017306271.1, from coordinate 1,737,250 downwards.
ATCTCAGGAGTCTAATTAGCCCTCCTAGTTTTCATCTTGGGACTACAAATCAAATATCCTCAAAGTTGTGTAGAATATAATATCGAGAGGGTTTGAGTAGTTTAGCAAAAGACAACTGACAGCACTCAGTCCACAAAAATGCCGTAGGCAGCCGAGTGAATGACCGACCTAAAGCGAAGTGAGCCGAACGCTGTTCGGCTATTCACTTCAGGCTGGTTCGGCTGATTTCAGCCGTATAACGGCTGAAATCAGCCGGACATTGGGTGGCTTCGGGTCGGCCGAACATGCTCAGCATGTTCGGCCGCCCCAAAGTGCAGAAGGAGTTTGCCTCAGCCGATCCAACATCTGGATCGGCTAAGCCGAAAATCCGGCAGGCTGCTCGCTGCTGTTAGGTCTATTCTTATAGATGCCAAACGGCTGTTCTGCTCGGTCTCTCTGTGGGACCAAGCAGAACAGAAAAATAGTTGAAAAAGTAGAAAAAAATAAATAGAAAACGATTGTGCGGAGCTAGCAGTGACAGCTAGCTCAGCCCAACTGTTTGCTATTGGCCAGCGGTTCTGCTGCCGTCAAAAAAAAAAAAATTTAAACTGTCCCGGGCGCTCTGGGAGTCCCCCGCTCCCGGCCGCCAAGGAGAAAAACAGTGCTTTTTTTTTTTATTTATTCTGACACAGAGCCGTGTCAGAATAGAAAAAAAAATAACAATTTTTGGCCATAGGAATGCATTGCTAGATTCCTATTGGCTATTTCAATTTGCAATAGCCAATAGCAAACTAGCTATTGTACCCGCCCTCTGCTGCTGTCAATCAGTAGTGGCAACGCACAACTATTTTGTCGTGAAATCAATGTTCAATGTTTCTGGTTGTTCTGAAATGTTCAACAAACCTGAGGACCCCCCCCAATAAAAACATGATTTTGATACCTTTTTTTTTCTTTTCTTCTATTAAATGAAAAGTATGTTTTTTTCACACCAGCTCCAGTGTGTTCCAGCCGATTTAGTGCTGGAACACACTGGATTGCAACCCGTCCAGCTCACTGAGTTCTGGGGTGGGGGAGGGCGTGGAGGTGCATTAAAGTCAATGGCACCGCGGTGTGATCGTCTGCACCGGAACGCATGGCAAATCAATGCCTGCGTTCCGTTGCGGTCAGAAAAAATAGTGCATGCAAATGGAGTTCCCTGACTGGCCACCAACACTACAGTGTCTTCCCCATCCCTCTGTCTGAACTGCAGTCCGCAAGTGACAAAAACACTGCGTGTGGCGGACCCTCTTCTTTCTCCCTGGGCTCCCCCCAACTGGCCGAACACCAGGGCCCAGTCACAAATGCGACTGCTGTGACCCTGGTAATTTTGCAATACCATGGTGCATCCCAATCTCTATCCCGCACAGCCGCTCATACATGCAGAGCGGCGGAGGATGGAGCGGTTCTATCTGGAGGGGGGGGCATGAGGAAGCTTTTGGGCCCCCCCCCAACAGGCGGAACGCCAGGGCCCGGTCGCAATTGCGACCGTTGCGACCCTGGTAGTTCCGCCAGTGCTGAGGACTGTGTTGCGACTGGGAACGGTTCCATGTCAACCAACATTGAACATTGATTTCAACATTGAATGCTCGACAAAATAGCCGCTGCGTTGCTGTGATAGACTCACCACTTCGAACAAAGCTGTCGTAAGCAAACAATGTTGTAATGTCCACTGCTTCATTGTGACTGAATTGGCAGTCCAGTGGGTAGGGGAAGACACCTAGCTCGCCCCCCTCCTATCACCACTTACAGTGTACTACCTGTTCTAAAAACATCTGACTCCCGTCGGTCACCCTGTGGTTTCTCTTCAATGATAAATAAAGCTTTTGAAATCATTGAAAGGGAGATGTCCACAAAATCCTATCTAATATCATCTGCATATTTTGTAAAGGGAAAATACTCAACTCTCTTTGAAGATACATGTTTTGGGTCTATTGTCCTTATCCTTGATTTACTACATCATGAGTTACTAAACCAGAGAAAGTATGCAGGTCAGGTATCTCAACACTGTATGCTTATTGTGGGTCAGGGGCTAACTAGGTAGTGAAGCAAGAACAAGGAGGATGAGAACCCCAGAAGCTTACATCCTCAAAAGCCAGTTAGCAATATACACTATCATAATCCTATCAAAACAGTTTCCTCTCTAGATAGACTTTTACAAATCTCATGGACAAAGAAAACGCCGAACCACATTCTAGATTTTGCTCATTCACCACTTCCCTAATGCCCAAATGAAGTCACAGAAATATTCAGTTAGATATCCATTGTACAAATAGCCTACATTGTCATAGTCTTACCTCCACTTTTCTGCTACAGCAGTTGTGAAATGTGAATAAAGTGGCCCTGTCATCTCATTAAAAAAGTAAAGAATACTTTATGGAAAAGAAGACTTTTCCATCAACACTGCCATTCTTCAGCATCTGGCACAGGACTGTGCCTGGTCCCCCTCTGCACTCCGTGGTTCTTTTCAACGCTCCCTATGTCACAACTGTGTCCTTTAGTAACAAAGGAGTCAGAGGAAGGAACAACAGCTTGCAGGGGGGGACCAGGCACCCAGCACAATCAGAAGTGTGTGGGATGCTGAAATATTTTTGGCGCGGGAAGCGTTACAGGTACCTATTAAAATACTTATTTTCCAAACTATTTTTATTTTTCTACTAACTAAGACTGTCAGAAGTAGAGAGAAAGCTATTTTTAATACAATTCAAAAGGGATATCATTTAAAAAATCACAATAAGTGTGCACTGGACGATAAAAAAAGGTTTAAGACTTAATTTTGGCTCTAAACTCAAAGGTACTGGAACAGTTAGAGATCAGTACATTCTATTTAGTAAACACAGAGCAGATAATGATTTTCTGTTACTCCGAAATTCAATTTATAACAATGACGCTCTTTGTCGTGGACCCAAAATAGTGTTTTGAAGGTTTGGCAAGGAAGATGGACAATTTTTTTCTTTCCTTGAAGGAAAGCCACATTTTCACATTGAATGCTTGATTTTCATAACATAATATTATAGACTATAATGGATGAATCACAAACAATAATATTCATTATCCAAGCCTATAGTTAGGCAGGTTTTACTTCAGCAAAGAATAAAGCCATTTAATAGTAGCCCAGGCTGACTTGTTATATCTTCCAACATTTGTACAGACGCTGGAACAATCGAAAGGTTGGAGAAAAGAACATTTTGGGAAAGGGCTGAGCCTCCAATTTTAAACTTGTGTGGGCCAAACCCGCCATAGCAACCTTTACAAACGTTTGCAGTCAAATAATGGTGCCCCAGCAGAGTGCTGTGCTTAGTGATCAGTGAACTGTCTTTATTTTTCTACAAAGCCTCAACCATCTAAGCATGTGTATTATCTCAATTACACCCCTTTAAACTCCAGCAGGGCCGGGCTGGGGGGTAGGCAGAATAGACATTCAACCTAGGTCATTTCAGATGGAGGGGGTGCAAAAAGGGCAGGATCTGCAAACTATCCTGCTGAAGTAATTCACAGCTCATTGAAAGGTGGTCACTTTGGCATTTTCCCCTGGGTATTAAAGGGCCTTGACCTGGCACTGAGCACCAGTGCTCCTAAACATGACTCTGTAAGAGCTTTATATAGAAGAAACCAGAGAGCATTTTTACTTAGGCACTGAAAATTCTCTGCAGAAAATTATTTGTCCTCCTATTCTACAAACTTTAAATATTTACAGTTTTAAGAAATCAACCCCAGTACTATCCATGACACAGTGGGATTTTACTCCCAGAAGTGTCAAATGCTAAATATTCTAACTGAGGCCATGCACTGGGTAAGTATTCAGAGGCCTTTTTTTGCAGATGCCTTTTATTGGGGGTTTTTTATGTTTTTTTAAGCAACAGAGTCCATTTAATGGTCAATTGGTAATAACTGTTGTATTACAAAAACTCAGGCCATATTGGTAGATTTCTTAATTTTATATAATACAGTTTGCATTACAATGAACCTGTAGAAATATTGTAGCTGCCAGTGCTGACTTACTTGTAAAGGTGCCTGTTACAAGACTGTTAACATTCTGCTGCCTTCTGCCTACACAGTCATGTGTTAATATGATTAATTTACTAATTATAGACTGTTTGCTTGACAAAGTAAGGGTTCACTAACCTAAGGATGAGCAAAATCAAGAGTTTTAATTTTCCCAATATTTCTGTGAAAATCTGGATATTATGGCAAAATGTCCCCACTTTTTCTAAATCTTTGTAGTCAATGGATACAACTAAATTAGGGTGCAGTGGGTGTTTAAATGTCTTCTAATGAGTTACAAAAGCTCATTTGAACTAATGTGGAACTGTTCTTCTGCTATAAAAGGCCCTTCATTATTGTATGTTATTTTTACAAAAGCATAAAACTGACATTAAAAAAAAATGAAAGTGTCTAATACGCAAAAAGGAAAGAAAAACTGCACTGAATGAAATAAATTTGTAAAACATTTTTTTACTTTTCAAAATATTTTATTGTTTTTTGACATTTTTTTCAAAGAAAAAAAGATGTAACATTGATACATAAGCGTTTACATAGACATATACATACATTCATGTCTTATGCATGTACATACAATAGTATAACAAAACTGAACTGACAGTCTTGGGACAGCCCCCGAGGGAACCAATCGGTAGATATGGCAAAATATACATATAACATCTTTAGGTGTCTGTCCGAAGAACTTAGTTAAACAAAAAGATCCAGAGGATCTCAAGGAGGGTCTAGGAAAACTGAGCAAAGAGGGAGAAACAGTGGGTAGGGGAAAGAGCGGAGGGGAGGGGGAAAGAAGAGCGCTTCCTACAGGCTTCCGTGGTGAGGTGCAAATAAGATGTAGGTAAATTTTGAAAAACAAATCCTTAAAGGGTCAAAAGCTGTCGATCAAAGGATGGAGGGAGGAAGTAAGTAACCCACGGGTCCCAGTTTTTCTCAAATTTAGGCATGGAGTCCTGCACGCGTGCAGAGAGCTTTTCATTATAGAACGTCCAATGTACTTTGTTCTTAACTTCTGATAAGCTTAAGGATTTTGACATCCACGCTCTGGCTATTGTGCGTTTAGCTGCCAACAGTACATGTAACATTAGTTTGAATTGTGGGTTAGTGAGACCCGACGGTTTGACATTAAGGAGAGCTTCCTGTGGGGTTGGTGAGATATGCTTACCCATGAGTACAGAAACAATCTGGAAGACCTTGCGCCATAGTGTGGCTACAACCGGGCACAACCACCACATGTGAATATATGTACCTCTTTCGCCACATCCTCTAGTACAGAGGCCATCACAATCCGGCACAAAGTGTACCGCCTGTGCAGGAACTATAGACCAACGGAGAAGTACCTTATAGTTGGCCTCAAGGGTCAGAGCATTTTTGGAACATGACTTGGTACTTTCCCATATTTGAGACCAGGTGTCTTCGTCTACTGTGAAATTGAGATCTGCCAGCCAGCGGCACATATACATGTGGTGGGGTGGGCCTGTACCGGTTAGTAGAGAAGAGTATAATTGTGAAATCAGACCTGGGGCATGGGGGTCTTGGCTACACACTCTTACATATCAATTAATGTGCAAGGTGGGAATTGGAAATTTTATTTGTGAATGGATAAAGTGTTTAATTTGGAGGTATCTAAACATTTCAATAGGGGGTAGGTTATATTTGGATCGTAAGTCCGGCAACGGAATGACTTGGTTTGCGTCTATGAGTTTGTTTATGGTTATTACCTTATTTAAGGCCTATTTTCTAAACGATGGGGGGGATTCAAGGCCCATGAGAAACATAGGGTTCCTGAGTATAGCCAGTAAGGGGAGATGTGGTGAGATAAGTCCACTGGAGTATTTTTCCGAATATTATATCTTGAGGGAATGTTGGGTGGATTGGTGAGGAAGGATCTGGCATTTGTTCTTATCCACAGGAGGTTGTCTATAGCAATGGGGTCGCCGTCCATCGCCTCTAGGGAGACCCACAAGGGTGACTCTCCATTAGCATGATATTTGTTAATAGTAGCAATTTGTGCTGCTTGATAGTATTTTTGAAGGTTCGGGACTCCCAAACCTCCTTCTGGCCTGCTGTGGTACATCACCGTCCTTGGAAGGTGAGGTTTCTTATTAGACCATATAAATGTAAAGACTCTGTGTTGGAGTACCCTCAAGACATGAGACTGAACAAAAATTGGTAATACTCTAAAGGCATACAGTAATTTAGGTAAAAGGGTCATTTTGATCGCGGCAATCCTCCCCAACCAGGAAAGGTGGTATGTGTTCCAAATTTTCAACAAATTAGTGAGTTTAGAAATCAGCGGTGGATAATTAGCTGTGTATAGGGAAGGGAGGGAAGGAGTGAGGTGTATTCCCAGGTAGGAGATTGAGGTATGTTCCCATTGAAAAGGCAATCCCCTTTCGAGTGGTGGTATGAGGTGTGTTGGCAAAGATATATTCAGTATTTTGGATTTCGCTGGATTGACTGTCAGAGCTGCATTAGGTTGGGAAGGGAAGTTTGTGGGTTAGAGATGTAAAGCAGGATGTCGTCTGCGAAGAGGCAGAGTTTGTGATGTTGCCCAGCCACCAGTGAGATACCTGTGATGTCGGGGTGTGTCTGTATTAGTGCAGCTAGGGGTTCAATGGCTAGGGCAAATAAGAGGGGAGATAAGGGGCAACCTTGGCGGGTTCCTCTATGTATTTGGAAGGGTGTTGATTTGTAGCACGCATATTTGACTGATGCTAGAGGTTGTGAGTAAAGTGTTGAGATCCAGGTACAAAACTCCCTGCCCAATCCCCAACGGCTCTGCATGTGTAAGAGCTAGGACCATGATAAGGAGTCGAACGCCTTATGCATATCTAGGGACAGAAGAAGCGATGGAATATTACGTTTCTTGGCAATGTTTATTAGACATGTGCAGCAGCAAAAAATTTGTTTAGTTTAGTTTCGTTTTGAAAAAAAAAAAAAATTTGTTTAGTTTTGAAAAAAAAAAAATTTGTTTAGTTTAGTTTCGTTTTTTGGGTCCGAAATTAAATTAGTTTCAGACTAAATTCGTTAGCTGTAGTCCTGCCGAAATTCGTTTATGAAAAAAAAAAAACTTTACTCTCCCATGGCTGGACTTGAACCAGCGAACTTCACAATGGCAATCCTGTGCTCCAATAACGTGCTCCAATGTCAGCAAAATGACATTAGGAAAGCAAAAATGACATTTAGTCATTTAGGTCAATAGGAGAATGCCAATTCAAAAGCAAAGAAAAAAAAATCTTTATCCATTACTCTCCCATGGCTGGACTTGAACCAGCGAACTTCACAATGGCAATTCTGTGCTGAGAATGTCAAATGGGCAGAGCCAGCCGTGACGTCATGGCTCGCTCCGCCCATCTGTTGACTTTCAAACTGAATGTCATTTTTTTTTTTTTCAATTAAAGGATTTTGTCAAAAGTCTGGACTTTTTACTAACTATTTGATTTAACCCTTTAGTGAATGGGTAGGGGTACCCTACCAATGCCGAGGGCACGTGGCCTGGTAAGGCGCAGGGAGGGGGGGCGCTCGATCGTCCCCGTTCCCCTCCCCCCTTTCCTGCCCTGCCGGGCTTGTGCTCGGATCAAGGGTCTAGTAGGACTGTTAGGGGGGACCCCACGTTTTCCCCCCCATTTTTGGGGGGCTGGGGTTCCCCTTTAACATTCCTACCAGACCTTAAGGGTCTGGTATGGATTTTGGGGGGAACCCCACGCACTTTTTTTTGTTATAAGGGGGGGGGTCCCTCCTAACATTCCTACCAGACCTAAAGGGTCTGGTATGAATTGGGGGGAAACCTCACACTTTTTTTTTCCATCTTCTGCAGACTGTAAAAAAAAAATCGTCCACTAACGAATTTCGTTGCGGCAAAATGACATTAAGGGGAACAAAAATTACATTATTTTTTTAGTCTGCAGAAGATGGAAAAAAAAAGTGTGAGGTTTCCCCCCAATTCATACCAGACCCTTTAGGTCTGATAGGAATGTTAGGAGAATGCCAATTAAAAAGCAAAGAAAAAAAAAAAAAACATTATTCGCCCATGCCTGAACCTGGGATCTTATCAATGGCAAACCTGTGCTCTAACCTCTACACTATAGCCTCTGTACTGTAAGCATAGAAGCATTTGATATATATGAATGCAATATGTAGCATCTGACAGCTGAGTATGTAAAATGGGCGGAGCGAGCCATGACATCATGGCTCCATTTCGGAACGAACCGAATCGCACATGTCTAATGTTTATTAGAAGGCAAGTTCTACGAACATTGTCTCCAGCTTGCCTACGTGGCATAAAGCCCACTTGGTCTTTGTGGATAAGGTCCCCAATTAGTCCATTTAGTCTTGTTGCAAGAATTTTAGCCAGTATTTTTATATCGATATTCAGAAGCAATATTGGTCTAAAGTTCGACCAGTTGGTATTGTCTGAATTCGGTTCCGGGATCATACATACTGAGGCCGTTAGTCAATAGCAAAATGAGAAATTACATTTAGGTCAATAGGAGAATGACAAATCAAAAGCAAAGAAAAAAAAATCTTTACCCCTACCTTACCCGGGACTAGAACCTGCGACCTTAACAACGGCAAACCTGTCCCCTACCCTCTACGCTATTGCTTCTGTACTGTAACCATAGAACTGTTGGAGAAGGTAACTGTTGTATTTTTTTTTTCCTAATGTCGTTTTGCTGCAACGAAATTCGTTTAATAACGAATTTCGGGAAATCGGGAATTTCGGATTCGTTTGCATTCGTCTTAGCTTTAATTCGGAATTCGGATGCATCCGAATTTCCGAACATTCGTCCAAAACGAATTTCGGAACGAACCGAATCGCACATGTCTAATGTTTATTAGAAGGCAAGTTCTACGAACATTGTCTCCAGCTTGCCTACGTGGCATAAAGCCCATTTGGTCTTTGTGGATAAGGTCCCCAATTAGTCCAATTAGTCTGGTTGCAAGAATTTTAGCTAGTATTTTTATATCGATATTCAGAAGCAATATTGGTCTAAAGTTCGACCAGTTGGTATTGTCTGAATTCGGTTTCGGGATCATACATACTGTGGCCGTTAGGGATTCTTGCCTGAACCTACCACACGACCGGAGGGTATTAAGTGCGCAGTGAGCAGTGGAATCAGTTGTTCGCTAATTTTTTTGTAGAAAACTGCCGTGAAACCATCTGGGCCAGGTCTTTTGTTGGATTTGAGAGACTTTATGGCAGCTTGTACTTCCTCGTTTGATATTGGCCTATCTAGTGAGTCACGTTGGGGTTCCGAAAGGGTTGGAAGTGCCGAGTTGGCTAGAGCTCTAACCTCTACACTATAGCCTCTGTACTGTAAGCATAGAAGCATTTGATATATATGAATGCAATATGTAGCATCTGACAGCTGAGTATGTCAAATGGGCGGAGCCAGCCATGACATCATGGTTGGTATAGTGCAGATAGGTGTTGTGCAAATTCCTGAACTATTTTACCGGGATTGCTAGATAAGGTTCCATCTGACACTTGTAGGCGCAGTGGTTTTTGGTGAAGATCCATCGTCCTAAGTCTACGGGCTAGGAGAGAATCCTTATTACTGGGGAGATAGAATTTGTGCTGAGTCCTTCACAAACTCTTATCTGCTATGTTGGCTAACAGTAGGTTGAGATCACGCCTAGCGGTATCTAGCAATGTTCTGTTGTGTGGGGAGGGGTGAGTGTTGTATGTTGTAGTTCGAGTCATGTAAACATCTTCTAATTTTTTTAGGCATGCTTGCCGTTTCTTTTTGAGGGCTGATGCAACCCGGATGCATTCACCCCTGAGAACTGCCTTGTGAGCTTCCCACAGTGTCATAGGAGAAATATGCATATTATTAATGGTTGTATATTCTGTGAGGGCTGCTTGTAAAGTTGAGCACACATTATCATCTGTTAACAAGGAGTCATTCAGAGACCATGTGCGATCGACTGATTCTGACCAAAAAGAAGACAAGTAAATTATAACACCTTGATGGTCTGTCCGTGAAAAGGGTTGGATAGTGGCACCCGTAACCGATGATAAAGTGGCGTGTGAGGTGAAGAAATGATCTATTCTAGAGGATGTGTCGTGAAGGTTCAAGTAGAAGGTATATTCTCTAGAGGTCGAGTTTATTTCACGCCAACAATCCACTAGGGCGTGTTGGGACAGTAGTAGACGGAAGGTCCTAGATGTGTTTGAAGGTGAAACCACTGTGATGGAGCGATCTATACTCGGATAAATCATTAGGTTAGAGTCGCCACACAGTAGGAAATTGCCTCTTTGATGTGCAGATATAACGGAAAGACATATTATGTCTACATGTCTGGAACGAAATTGTCTGAACGCCATATGACGCTTGTTGGGCGAATTAAACTCCTTAACATTAAGGGTTAAACATTGTAAAGCCGACATGTGGGTTTTATGTGATGATGTATTTGATTTTTGAAAATTTGGGGAGAGTCTGAAGGAGCGCTCAAGGAGTGAGGAGAGAAAGGAAAGAACATGTAGGAGAAGGGGAAGTAGTTAGGGTAAGGGAACCACAGTATGTATGGTAGGTTCTGACCAAGGGTTAACGACCCGCCACTCAAATTGTAGCAGATCGCTCCCCTGGGCAGAAGAGTCATCCTCACTTCCAGTTCAAAGTGTCTGGATGAGGGAAAAAATTGGGGGGAAACACAGGAGCTCTACCTCCTGCATCGCAGGGGAAACCCGCAATGCATTACCCATATACAATAACAGTAAAAATAACAATAAACTTGTTTCCGGCCTAATATATCCTGCTTAAGGACTACAAAGTTAAATCGAAGAACTCTAAATAAAGGCGCACATTTCTATTACACCCTAACTTTTCATCATATATAACGTAACAGTGAAAAACGTCTTAAAGTAGTAAACCTTATAAACTGTCCATATGCATTTGCAATAAGCATCTATGTAGACCCAAACGACACTCAGGTTCGTATCTAAGGGTTAGAGCTAAGTAACAAGTATAGTCTCTGTAAATTTCGTGAACAACAAACTAACAATTTCGTGTGGTAATACACATGTTAGAGAGGTGCAACTTTTGGAAACCCATAGTTACCCTCAGCCGACCGATTCTGAGTCCGAGTGTCTTATAGATGACCTAGTTGCTGCTGCTGGGAGAATGAACATTGGGGATTGAAGATGAAGGATTCGTAACGCTGGTTTTAATTCCCGCCGTTTTGCTATGGTGGAAGGAGCAAGATTCGCAAATATTTGATAATCATGTCCTTGAAACACGAGGGGTTGTTTGGTGCGGGCTTCCTGAAGAATGGTTTCCCTGGAGCGAAAATATAGGAATTTCGCAGTGATATCACGCGGTGGTCCCTCTGGCTTACGACGTGTCAGGGCTCTATGGATCCTCTGAAACTCCAGTCTTTCGTGTGGTATGGATGGAGCCAATTCTTGGAGCAGTGCCGCGGTGAATGCGGGGAAGTCTTGGATAGACTCTGGTATCCCCCTTATTCTGCGATTGGAGCGGCGTGACCTATTCTCCAAATCTTCCAACTTAGAGAGGAGACTGGCATTGTCATCTCTCATGGCGTCTAGCTCTCTGTCATGGGCTTCCAGTGTCACTACAGTGACATCCATTCTGGATTCTAGATCTGATGTTCTGCGGCCTAGATCACTGATTTCTTTGGTAAGCTTATCTGTGATCTGTTTGGATGTTTGCTGTAAAGCTTTCTGAAGCATTCTGTCTATCCTCTTTAGCAGCTCTTTCTGTGATGTGTCAGATCTGGTGGGAGAAGGAGAGCTAGCCCTGCTATCTGCATCGTCCCTGATAGAATGTGAGAGGTCTCCTGTGGCTGCCTTTTCTATGAGTGCTGCGGCGCCATCTTGGCAGGGGTGCGTGTCTGCTTCTCCCCTGCAGATTTCCCCCTCTGCTGAGATCTTGGGCCGGCTGAAGACATGGCCGTGACGCCCAATGTTTGTCCCGTCCGTGGCAGTGCTTTGTGGAGCAATGTGGCCGGAGTGAGCGGCGCGGGTTCCCCTACGATGCCGGAGGGACACGGAGCTGTTTTAAAACATGTCCGCTCCGGATCACTGAGCGCATGCACCCCCCAAAATCTTATATTTGGTTTTCTATTTTCCAAAATTGGGTATTATTACAAAACACAGGTTCTATTCTTTTAGGACAGTGTTTCTCAACCTTGTTTAATCATGGCACCCTTTAAAAGTATGCAAAATGAATACCAGACGCTTATCCCAGAGAGGAGTCCGATTAGTGTTTTAAGAGGGGCCTCGCACAAAAACCCCAAAAAGGGAATCTCTCTTCAAATTAGGAGCCCCCTTCACATCAGAGCTAAACACC
>NW_017306271.1:1679158-1724595 GCF_000935625.1 Nanorana parkeri | reverse complement strand
CATATCAGGTTTTATCCTTTTCTGACACTTTCCCCATTTACATCAGGAGCCCCTTTTTTACATTAGGAGCCCCCTTCATATCCAAAGCTCCCCTTTGACATCAGACATTCCCCCTTCACAGCAGATGTTTGCCTGCAAATGATAAGGTATGAAGCTATGCAAATATTTCGAGGCACTCCTGTGTAAGGCAGAAGGCACCCCAGAGTCACATGGCACCCTGGTTAAGAAAGGCTGCTTTAGTAGATCAATCCCAAATATGTTCTTATCAGTTGTTCCAACACCTAATAGTTACATACCAATTCCAGGTCAGAGAATCATTCAGCAGTAAAACAGATGAAAGTGACAGCCGCAGAGTACATATTTACAAATAAATAAATAAATGTCGGCAATAGCAGTCCCCAATTTTGTATCCCATCAAACTGTTTTTAAAGTGACAGTCTACCCAAAAGTGACATTTTAGTCCTGTTTGGAATGTTTTTACTTATTTCTCAAGAAGCCTTTTATAAACATTTTAACACAAAGGAACTCATTTAAAAAACTTTCATGGCCTTACGGAACTCCTGCTAATATTTATTATACACGGAAATTGATGTTGAAAATGTAAGGAATGTGTCATACTTAGTATATATATGACACCCATTTCTGCTCTATTTGACTTTCTTTTTTTTCAGCAAAGAAAATAAATTAGTCAAAGTAACTAATAATTATGGCCAGAAAATAAAAACAGAAAATGAAAATGATAGTGTTGCTCACATTGCTGGTTGGTGGAAAAGTGGCCCCTTACATTGATGGTCATTGGAGAAGTGCCGCCCCCATGGTCAGTAAAGTGCCAATTTACACTAGTGGTCAGTTAAGTAATCTGTTACATTGGTGGTAAGTGGAGAAGAGCTCTCCTAGATTAGTGTTCAGTAGGACAAGTGCTTCCTATATACTGGTGGTCATAAGTATGACTCACGTATAGATTGCTGAAAACATCATTAGTGTCAGTGGTAGCTCATCTTAGATGCAGAAATTGATCCTTGTTTAAGGAACCCCTATCAACCTCTGGAGAAACCCTGGAGTTCTATGGAACCCTGGCTGAGAAAGGCTGCTTTACAGCTTTGACCATATGTTCCAAGCTTTGCCCACCCCCTGTGGCAGTTTTGGGGCAGTTGATATTATTAAAACATGATAGAAGAACCAGATGTAACAGTAGGACTCTATAATTGTTGTAGCAGGTTGGTGGGACTGGGAACTAAAGTGCAGACACCCTGTTGCTGGAGTCCGTGGCAGATGTAAATCGGTATCATGTGGGCTTTGATTTTTAACTCCCTGAATGTCTCTGAATAAGACAGACCATTCTTGCCATATGATTCCTTTAAAGAAGATGTAAAATAAATAAACAGTATGTAGATGCAGAAACTAACGTATGGGCACATATTTTAGAAGGTCAATAGCTGCTCCTGTCAACAGGGATGTTACAAGTACACTGTTGCCTGGAAACACCACTTGTACAAGATTTGAAGAGATTGCTGTACTTTGTGTTATAATTAGTTTAGGATGAGAGGCTTCATCTGCTTCTCTGCTTCTCTCATAGAAAAAATTAAACGAGATCACCTCCTCACATAAAGGAGCTATAATTTACCATGCAGGCCACTGTGTTAAATTTTTAATGTAAATTACACTGGGAAAATGCACCACAAATACGTGTTGTTTCCTGGAGGCAGAATAGTTCTTTATTAAAAGGTCCAGGCGTTAATAAAACACATGTATATGATAACAGGAAGAGGAATTGGAACCAACTTGTACAGAGAAAATAAAGTATTATACATGTGCCAACTATAAATATTGACATCTACAGTTTAGAGGTATGAACACCACATAATCTTCTAGAAGTACGAAACAGTCTCTTTTTTTTCTCCTCAAAATTTTAAAATGCAAACAACAATGTAAAGAATTATATCACAAAACATGCTTATACATGTTAATTACATTACATAATCCTTGCTCCACACAAGAGGATGAGTCTTTGAATATATCTAGGCAGTTTGGGTTCCTGCTCTCCAGCTTGATTGTTATCAGTATCAATAGGAAAAAGTTATTTGTTAAATGAAACTTCTGAAAAGCCCTGCCCCCTTCTATATGCGTCCATCAGACAATTCACAGGTGTAAAGTCCTCGTTGACTTGTAACTCTAAGAGAATAGGAGGATATGGATTGTTCCTGTTTCAATAAGCCATTTTTGTTATTTCTAACTAGAGATCCAGGCTGACTGTATGCTTGCATTGTGTTTCTGATCAGTATATGCCTTAACAGTATCGTGTTGATCATTAACAGTCTGGGCAACTGATGAGTTCGGTTCTAACAAGAACTTTAGAACAGGGGAAAAGTTCTTACTTAAAAGAACTTAAAAGTTCTTAGAACTCAATGCAAGTCTAAGGGACCAGAACTCGTAAAATCAAATGTCCCCATTTTGAAGGCTTGTATACAAGTTATTGGCCATAAAAGGGTATTGGGATTCGGGATTCGGCACTATAAACTGTTGTACAATGGCTTATTATGAAAAATTTAAAAAAAATTTAAAAAAAAAAAAACCAGGAACACCTGCGATGCCGAAGGAGGAATACCAATGATGCAGCAAAAGAACCTGCTACTGTAAAAATAATAAAAAAAAGAAAGTGAGAACACTGGTGACGCAGAAAGAGGAACACTAGTAAACTGTGGTCCATTGTCAGACACTAGTTCCTTTTGGTCACTTTCCCTGCTGAAGGCTGTAGAGAGAGCTGTAGCAGATTTTACCAGTATAATTCATATATCCTTGCCTTTGTTCTTACAATCCTTTGGTGGCTCTCATGTGCAAGTTGTATAAGGTGCTGTCTCAAGGTCTTTGGTACTAGTAAGTGATGAGCAGGGCCAGATTTACTCTCTGCTGCCCCAAGGCCAGGTTCCCCTAATGCCAGGTTCCCCTAATGGGCCTCTTTATTGAACCTGTCAATTCCAATACAGCAGTTCTAGCCACTGTGCTGGTTCTCCTGTGGCAGCTTAAATGGGAAGGCTGCAAGTACAGCTCTCCTGTCTCAGTGTTTACATGGAGCAGAGTGGAGAACGGAGGTTCTCCGCTTTGATCCCCGTTATGACATGGTCCCGGGTCCCCTAGGAGAGCGGGGGACTCTGAAAACCACAGCGGGGAGTGAGGCAGCTAGAGGTGGCGATGGACCATGGAGGGGGGGCAGCGGGGGGGGACCTGCAGGCTTATTACAAGTGATCTTGACTATTGGTGGCATTGCCAAGATCACTTTTACAAAATGAGTGGCGGCTTCCCCACTCTACATTTAGCCCTGCTTGCAAAATGTTGAAAAAAAAAACTACCCGCCCGGCAGTGGTGCCACCCCTCTACTCCCTGTCACCCAAATGTGGCCTTGTGGGAAATCTGGCCCTGGTGACGAGGTTCACATACAATAGCCATCAACTAAGGACAATGCATGTATAATCTTTGAGTAATGTTGAAGTCCAGGGCTCAATTCCTTTTCTGAATTTGTCCATTTGCATTGTTGAAAAGCCCATAATTATACTTGTATTGAACATGCAAGACAAGCTTGTTTGAACTCTTGATGCCGTAACTGCATTTATGTCAGAAAATGCAACAACTTCAAACATCTGCATCCTGTGTAGTAGGAGCTACGGGTAAGGGTGACCATGACAAAAGATCACCAGTAATATTTTTCAACCTGGTTGGTGTTCTATTGTGCCATGCCCGTATTTGGTCATTGACATCAGCTATTATCTCCACCCCTTTGTTTACATTCACTTGCTGGCTAGGGAATATCCCAACTGGCAGCTGAGTGCGGCTGTGGATGCATCATTTACTACAGCTTCTAAATGTGACAGCTTCTTGATCAGGCCTGTTGGGTTCTAGGGTGCCGGCAGCTGCTCACATCCTAGAACCCAACAGCCCGGAGCAGAAAGCTGTCACATTTAGTAGCTGCAGTGAAGAATATCAGCAATGACATCTTAAATATTTATCTCATGGAAGGTACACTTAACACAAATACAATTATGCAAACTTGAAATGAAGCAGTTCTATCATTTAATGGCTCCCACTCACTTTTGGACAAATTTTTTGTTATTATTTATTTAAGCTAGTACCAATAATTGCTTTTCCCTGCATGGAATATATCAAGAAAATCAAAATCAGGCCAATTTTAAGTTTGTCAAGGATTACAATGGTTTATTGTTCAGCTATCAGAACGCTAAAAAGATGTACAATCAGAGATTAAAGCAGAAGTCTTGAGATGTGCAGCTAGCCTTGAATTCATCGGTAAACCTGTCTTGACCTAATTTCTGTCAACAGCATTCTCACGGGAAAATGTCCTCTTTTCATGCTTGGTAACCATGAGCGATTTTCAGCCAAAGACAGGTGACCCTGGACATTACCCAGATGTTTGATTTGAAGATTAAATTTTCTAAACCATTTACAAATTATTAAGGTATTCAAGCATGACCGCCCAAAAGCACGATCTGGGAAAAGACAGTGTAAGTGGATATGTTTAACAAACAAAAATCACAGATATTAGAAAGGGGCTTCCAGCCTCGATCTTAAGCAAAGCTGCACAGTGCTCTGAACCACATTGTAAAGGCAGCTAATCATTTGCGCTACTAAATTAAATGTACACCAGATGTATATAGAGTTCACTTGTGACCCTGTGACAAGCCCTAAGCACTTATGAAATGCTTCCTTCTTTTGATCACTCAGTCGCCTGTGTCCCACACACTTTTTTCATTTGTAAATTACCAAGCAACTAAAACAATAAAAAATTATTCCTAATTGAAAAGAAAAAAGCACAGAATTAATATAGGACCTGTTGTTTTATTGCCGATATAACCTTGTAGGGGATGATGCTAGAGAAGACAGACAACACACTTTTTTCCACACGTACTAAAATTCAACAATTATATTTAAAAGACAACACATAGTATTTATTAAACCCTTTTTTAAACCCTTCATTAATGTCCATTACGAAGACAAATGTTGTATATCTTGATGAATTTGGGGGTGAGGGGAGGGAATAATTTAAACATACATTCTGCTGATGTGTGCACTGCAGCCTTTTTTTACAGCCTCTCCACATGGACTGTCCACAGTCATAACAGACAGGAGACAGAGGCAGAATCCTGTCATCCTATAACACAAAGTGCCCAAACAACGATCTTTGTATCAGTATTACCAGCCATTGAAGCTTCTATTAGATTTTAGTTGTTGGGTGTGCCCTTAAATTATCCTGAGTTATTTTGTTTCCTTTATTTTCAAGGTTGGGTCGATTAGAGGGTATCATGCACTTGTTGTCGCCAGACCATTCAAGAGCTTATTTTTTTTAATAATGGAAAGAAAAATAAATTAGTGCAAGAAGTGTGTGAACCTAAAACACCTTGCATTATGTCACTTACATGCACTGCATCCCCCACCACCCCATAGATTAAATAAAGTTAGGCATACACCAGTTAGGCCTATTATCCATGCTTAAAACTGTCCTGCTGCTGGACAGTTTTACACTGCTGTATCTCCTATGGTTTCTTCTTTTTTAATTTAGAAACTTATATAACCATTTATAAAGAGTTCACAAAACAGTATAGTAATCAGTAGCTGCCTAAATACACTTAAGCCTTACACAATGAGCTGAATGAACAGATAATTAATCTTTTCTTCTTTCTTTTTCCGCAACAAAAA
This sequence comes from Nanorana parkeri, assembly GCF_000935625.1. NCBI lineage: Eukaryota > Metazoa > Chordata > Amphibia > Anura > Dicroglossidae > Nanorana > Nanorana parkeri. The sequence continues at coordinate 1,718,892 of NW_017306271.1, read as the reverse complement.
GGTGACTCTGCCATGAGGATTGGATTGTTTAAGCTAAGTTATCTGGTGAATTCTTATCAAACATTTTTGTCAGGCAAGGGAGTAATGTCGACTTTAACAATCAGGAAATATTCCTAAGCTTTGATTTTCTTGGCCTCCATGCAATCGCTACAACAAAATAAGCCTGATAGCTTTGGCATTCACATCAATCCTCTTTAGATTGGCAGTTCGATTTGGGTTGAGTACAATATCTTTGTTACTGATGCAGTCATGACAAGACCATTCTAGCAGTATACATGTCTGTGGCAGCATAAAAAGGCTGTTCTGCCCCTAATTCAGGTGATCTTCCATCCCTGCCTACCGTGTTTGAGGTGTGGGATGGCCATATGAGGAAGAAAAAAAATGAAAAAGATTTAAAATAATAAGCTGAACATAGTGTAAAAAATGTAAAACATAAAAAATAGCAGTGGAGGGTGGGACAATGGCTGGGACTGGACCAGCTTTTGGCTCCGCACAGCTTAGGTAGGTTTAAGTCCCATCCATCTTGTGTAAAAGACCTTTGCAATTTTCGGACTTCAACAAACCCCTGCAAACTGAACCCAGGCACATTAACTCATTCCTATACAGAATTCAAATTCCTATAAAATGTGCAATTCTAAGGAAAAAAGGACTGCACCTGCTTCATATATAGTTTTGCTAGTGTAGAAATGTCCTGGTCTTTTAAGGGCTCTATCACACTTATGGACATGCGTTACACTATGTGATGCAACATGCATGTCTTTCTTCTAAAGTGTGAGACATACATTAAAGATTATACATGATACATTGCTAGGTTTACAGTTCGTTTTAATGGCCCCTCTTAACCTCCCTGGTGGTATTCCCGAGTCTGGCTCGGGGTTAATTTTCAATACCAGGAGCGGTAACCCCCGAGCCAGACTCGGGAATGCACAGAAAAGTGTCACTTACCTTGTCCCTGTGAGCACGCGGCGTCCTCTGCTGTATGCGGCCTGCCGATGCCGGCATCTGACTTTTAGTTTTGTTTTCGGGCATCACAGCCGGCGGGAAATTCAAAAGTGAAAAGTTGCAATGTACACAGAATACACACAATACAATGTAATCTGCTATGATTACACTTATGTATCAAACTATTTCACTTCAATTTTGTCCCTAGAGCTTTGTCCAGTGCCCTGCCTTTTATGCCTTTTGGTGAACCAGAGAGCTGGGGCAATTGCATATGCCCCTTCATTAAAATTATTTCAGTCCTTTGCATGTATGTTCACAAACATGTACGTTGGGTGAAGCATTTTTTTTATGCTACAGGCAGCTACTCAACTTTTTATTACCTCAGAATTTAACATCAGAAAAGATACAGATTAAATAAAATCCCAGCAGAAAGTCAGCCTTCTCATGTGAACTTTGAGAAAAAAAACATAACATTTCTGAAGGAGACTATGCTCCCAAAAGATGCCCCATAATTATACCTCCTTGTCACATCTCTGTCCAAAATCTAAGGAAAAAATGTTTTTTTTTTTGGTCATAAGATCTCTAATGTGACTTCCAAAGCGAATGAAAATAACTTAATCTTCTCTGTGGATTTGACTCATTCTTGGCTCCCATCGACTGACCAAATCCCTAAGCTATGGTTTGTTTGTCTCTGTCCGAGACAATGCTGGATTTTTCATTCCGAGCAAAAGCCTTCACCTCAACCCTTCCATAGGCCTTTTATTTAAAGTCATATTAAATCCATATGACCTCTTTTGTAGCATGCACAACGCAGACTACACTGCCTATTAAATCAGTGATTTCAAAGGGAAAGAGAAAGCTGCCCTTATACAACCTTCTAGTCTGAAATCTAGGCTGAAGTCTAGATACTGCTATCCATTTCTATCTCCCTTAGCAGAGCCATTTTCCTGCTTGGCCACTATTTTTTAATTAGTATTACTAAGGCTGTAGCAGCACTTTCTTCAGACCTAAAGTTTTTTTAAGAACACATTGACTACTTCTGCATTATAGGTGCAGAAAACAATGTCACTGATTATATTTAACTGGTGCTATCAGGGACTCCATAAACTGGAAAATTTTAATATGTCTCATCTCGCTTCTTGCTGGAAGCCATATGCGCTACTGTTGCAGGTCTAAAAGAATGTGAGCCATAAGAATGAGTATACACAGTATGCTATTTAGCAGTTAGAAAACATTTTGCAATAATTTACAGAGATTCTTAGAATTTTAATCTCCTACTAATGAGAGTTTTAACCACTTTCTGCCAATCATCACGAGGTTAGAGCTGCAGAGATTTTTAGTTGTTCGATCATGCTACTAAAATTGCTAGTGATTCATTTCTAGTTATAGCAATGGGTTGCTACAATGTGGAAGTTGTATAGCCTGCCCTATTGAGAGCTTTTTGGTCTATCTGTTTAGCAATAATTTGCTGGTCCAATTGGTAAATTGCTAGCAATTTTAGTAGCATATCTGAGCTATTAAAAATCTCCTGTGCAGCTCTTACCTAATGAGGCAATGGTCATCAAGTTGTTAAATCAGTAGCAAGTAATTAAAAATTGCTCATGTAGCTTAACCCTTCATGAAACCATCAAGGCAGAAGTGTCCATGCATTATTTTATGTTTGGAAAGTGAAAACAAATTTTTGAAGGTCAAAATTTGTTGTTTTCAAGAACAGTTTTTAGTTGTGAAGGCATCACAAGGGATGTAATGGATTATATTTACAGATAGTATACTTTTACTGTCTTGTGTTGCGTTATCAACCTTGAAGAGAAAATGGGCAGTACAGTGGCTTAGTGGTTAGCACTTCTGTCTTGCAGCATGGAGGTCCCTGGTTCAAATCCCAAGAACACTATTTGATGTTCTCCCTGTGCTTGTGTAGGTTTCTACCAACTCTCTAAAAACATGCTGGATGGTAAATTGGCTCCTGCATGTGTATATGATAGAGACTATGGATTGTAAGCTCCTTGAGGGCATGTGAAAATATAGTGTATAAATTGTTGATGTATATCAAGACCTGTAAAAAAGCTCAGATGTGCTTATTTTTGTTGATTTCTTCTTTAAAAACATATACCAAACCCCTGTTTAGCACTGCTCATCTCATCCATAGTTGCTCAGTAAACTGTCAAAATTACTGAGATAAAATATATACAGTGAGGAAAATAATGATTTGATCCCCTGCAGATTTTGTAAGTTTGTCCACTTACAAAGAAATGAAAGGTCTATCATTTTTATCATAGGTGTATTTTAAATGATAGAGACAGAATATCAACCGAAAATCCAGAAAAAACACATGATGCAAATGTTATAAATTAAGTTGCAGTTCAGGGAGTAAAATAAGTATTTGATCCCCAAGCAAAACATGACTTAGTACTTGGTGGAGAAAACCTTGTTGGCAAGCACAGAGGTAAGATGTTTCTTTAGTTGGTTGCCAGGTTTGCACACATCTCTGGAGGGATTTTGGTCCACTCTTCTTTACAGAGCTTCTCTAAATCCTTAAGGTTTCTTGGCTGTCGATTGGCAACTTGAAAGTTTCATGTCCCTCCATACATTTTCTATAGGATTAAGGTCTGGAGACTGGCTAGGCCACTCCATGACCATAATGTTCTTCTTCTTGAGCCACTGTTTTGTTGCCTTGGCAGTATGTTTTGGGTCATTGTCCTGCTGAAAGACCCATCCATGACTTATCTTCAGTGTTCTGGCTGAGGGAAGGAGGTTCTCATCCAAGATTTGACAATACATGGCCCCGTCCATTGGCCCCTCAATGCGGCAAAGTCAGCCTGTACCTTTAGCAGAGAAAAAACAGCCCCAAAGCATAATGTTTCCACCTCTGTGCTTGACTGTAGGGATGGTGTTCTTAGGGTCATAGTCAGCATTTTTCTTCCTCCAAACATGGCAAGTCGAGTTAATGCCAAAGAGTTCAATTTTGGTGTTGTCTGACCGCAGCACTTTCTCCCAATTCTTCTCTGAATCATTTAGCAGTTCACTGGCAAACTTCAGACTGTACATGTGCCTTCTTGAGGGGAACCTTGCGGGCGCTGCAGGATCTCAATCCACAGCAGTGTATTGTGTTACCAATGGTTTGTTTGTTGACTGTGGTCCCAATTGCCTTGAGAGCATTCACAAGCTCCTCCAGCGTAGTTCTGGGCTGATCCCTCACTTTTCTCATGATCATCCTTACCCCATGAGGTGAAATCTTGCATGGAGCTCCAGACCGAGGCAGAGTGATGGTTATTTTGTATTCCTTCCATTTGCGAATAATCACTCCAACAGTTGTTTCCTTCTCACAAAGCTTCTTGCTGATAGTCTTGTAGCCCATTCCAGCCTTGTGCAGTTCTACAATCTTGTCCCTAACGTTCTTTGACAGCTCTTTAGTCTTGCCCATAGTGGTGAGGTTTGAATGGAAGAAAGAGATTCTGTGGACAGCTGTCTTTTTATATACATAATGAGTTGTTGTTAGGAGCACCTTCGTAAATTGACTAATCTGTGTGCCAGTGTGTGGGGGCCAGAATTATTGTTGGTTAATAGGGGATCAAATACTTATTTTACTCACTGAACTGCAACTCAATTTATAACATTTGTAACATGTGTTTTTTTCTGTATTTTTGGTTGATATTCTGTCTCTATCATTTAAAATACACCTATAATAAAAAATTATAGACCTTTCATCTCTTTGCAAGTTTAGCTGCAGCTCTAGTTACATAGTATTTGAGGTTGAATAAAGACACAGGTCCATCAAGATATCTCACAGTATCAGCTGTTTGGTTTATTAACTGAATCTGTAATAATTTAGCCAAGGAAGCACGGATGGCTTTTAACATACTGGGGTATATTCATGAAAGACATATAGGCTGTTTAATTTGCAAGGTGATATGGTGAAAATTCACCATAGAACACCCAATTATGTGCGATGCTCACACATGATTGCATGATACAAGTCCACAGAGCTTCACCTTATTCACCAAACTAAGGGTAAATTCCCTTGCAAAGCCTATTAGCCTTTAGTCAATCAACTGCAATAATTATATCTCAACGGTTGGACCATGATACCAGGTTTTTCCTCCAAGTGCAGCTGCAGGTGAAACCCCATTTAACAGCTCCCGGTTCCATAATGGAATTAGAAATAATTAGATGTGCACCAAAATTAAAATGTTAAAACTGAAATGAAAAAAAAATGCTGAGCCGAAACCGAAAGTCATTTTTTTTCCTAACTTTTATATAACAAATTTGTATTTTATTTTTATTCCTTTTTTAAATATTTTTACATTTTATTTTTACAAACACTCAACGATCACTGAGTGTTTGTACTCGCTCTCCACCCTGACACACTGTCACAGGAGGCTGAGCGAGCGGTGCGGGAAGGAGAGCTCGATCTGACAGCTGACTCCGCCCCCACACCGCCGGCCTCCTGTTACAGCGCTGGCTGTCTTCGCCCACACACACCGCTCTCCTCTGATCTGTGACAGGAGGCTGAGTGGAGCGGGGAGGAGAGACGCCAGCCGCTCACAGCGCTCTCCTCCTGCAGCACTTGGCTGCTTGTAACAGTTTATTTCTTCCCCGCTGGGACACAGAGCAGCGCCCAGCAGGGAGGAGAAAAATCAGGGATGCGCCGCTATATCGCCAGAAAAATTTCACTTTCGGCATTTTGCCAAAAGTGCCATTTTCCGCCGATATGTTTCGGCGGCAGATATATTGGTGCATCCGTAGAAATAATCTTCAAATTTAATTTTAAAGCCCAACTCTCTTCCCCCCACAAGTGACCCATTTCCCCCCCCCCACCCCCGGTATGTAGTCTCTTTTTTTGTATACTTACCTTTTTTCTGATGTCTTCTGATCACTCACATGGTGCTGATGTGTCTCTTACTCTCCCAGTTTTCTCTATCAGTAGAAGTCCTCAGAGATGACTGCTCTCCAGCACTTTGCATAAAAACAAAGTGAATGAAAAGCACTGTGGTGATGCCCCCTCAGGAAATCAGCCACTGACACCCCGCATTCACAGTAAAGTCATCCGTCTTACAGGTTGAGTGACACTGGGTGTCATTCAGTCCAAAGACTGAGAACATTTTGTGGCAAAATAGAAAAACTGCAGGGGTCAGCACCAGAAAGCAAATGAGTATAGCAGTTGTAGCTGCTTGTTAGATTTTGCCCAAGCTGGGTGAGCTTATAGTAGAACTATGACCTCTCATTGAAAAATACAGTATGTGCTGCAGCAGCAAAGTCCCACAAATACCTGTTGAGCATACCTGCCAGTGAAGTCCACCTAATGCAGCTTCCTGTGATGGTGTGGCAACAGTGCTACAGTGCTTCTGAATTCAGAATAAAACTGTTCATATAGGTTGTGCCTGCAGGATAAAGGTATGTGCAAGAGGCCTGGCTATCAACATTGTCAGTACTGATTCACAAGTCTGAAGGTTGTCAATGAGCACCTGGCCACACCTAGTCCTGCCCACTGCTTTCCGGATTGACAGCACTGACTCTAATGCTGAAACCCTCCCATTGTGAGCTGCAGTGTCTGAGAGGGGGACCATTTGAGACACAAATGTAGGAAGATGTACAAAGTTTTTTTGTTTACTTTATGAAGCATGTGTATCACATAGTAACGTTAATTAAAAATAATAATTATGATAGGAAGAAACCTAATGTATAGGAGCCAATAACAAAATCACTTATAGGATATTTTATTTTTGCTGTTTAAAATCTGTGCAATGTCAAAGAACGCACTTGTATGCACATTATGCAGAGATAGAACTATCGCATAAGAGGTGGTCAAAAGGCTACAACCATACATTCCAGCTACATCATTTTCATGGATATACAAAGCCTTTGTTCCATTAGATATTTTTAGGCAAGAAAACAAAAATGAGCATAATTATTGGCATCCTATCAAAACATAAATATATAAATTACACTTTTATACAGGATTTCATTTTTTTTCCCTCTTTTTACGCAGACACAAACATTCATAGGTATTACATTATGAATCGTACACTTAACTGCAAAGGAGCAAACACACAATTTAATACATGTATTTCCAGTTTTGGCACTGAATGCATCTCGGTGGCTAAATGATTACAAGGTGCGGTCTCAGTAAATTAGAACTCTAAAAAACGCAAAACTAAAGATTATCTTGGCTGAATTTTGTTCTAGAAAACCCTCAATCATGGCAAAACTGGATGGGAATGTATTCAAAGAAGAAATGTTTTGAACCTACTAACACAATAAAATATTCTCAGTAAAAAACTGGAATGAAATGGTATTCTCTATCTAAATTAGTCTTTTCTTAAAAGTCTTTGTTCTTGAGTTATGCAGCAGCTATGACAGAGGTAGGCAACCTTGGCACTCCAGGTGCTGTGAAGCTCCCCTTGCCTACTTCTGTGATAGCTACTATCATATGATATCAGAGAGCCATTCTAACTGCAATTCAGATTGCTCTCAAGTGACCAATGGCAACTGCTTTACAAGAATTTAATTGTGTACCATGGTAACCAAAAGCATTAGTTTTGTTAACTGGATATTCACAAGAATACAGCCAATCAAATGAAAGTAGTGTATTATGATTGTTATAGGTCTTATTCTTTGTTGAAATTGTTGTGGCTCTCGGCATTCTGTCAGGCATAATGTTTTACCTATTTGAATATTGGATGCATTATTTGCTCCCTATAGATACAAGTCATAGGCTTTTTACCCAATAACATATTGAAATAATTAACATGATTAACAGGTGTTGTGTGCTATGTTCATACTTTAGGGATGTATAAAACCTAAAGCATGGAAACCAATAGAACATTGGCCCACAGCAAACAAATGCATTGAATTTTAATTTTTCCAGTGAAAGAAAGATTAACCAGATTAACTTTAATTTTGTCCCAGTTTGCTTGGACCAGTTTTCATTCATCAATTCCTAAATGAGACTCAATACTACTGTTGTACCTGAATGTAATTTTCAAGCTGGCAAAAGTATTATAGATCAACACTACTTTAGTTTAGTCATCGGCTTCTCATAAACGAATAGGCTAAACATTGACTGCAACCATAAAATTGATGCTTCACTTCAATGATAGGATGAACCTTTCACTTTATCATTCATACACAATAAAAGTGGTCAGATAGGACTACTCAGTGACGGTTAATAATGTTCAATAACATAAAGCCATTTGTATACCTTTGACAGCAAATGCATAAGACTGTATTCAAGAGTACTGAATAAAAAAGGCATGCTGCTTTAGTGAATGGCTTGGTTTTGGATAGAATAGTGAAAGATAAGGTTTTACTGCTCATTTGGGGCTCTGTTTGAGAGATTTTCTCTTGCTTTCTGTTCTGGGACAACTTTATCAGACAGGAAATGAGGAAAAATCTGGCACAGGGAAACAGACAACCATAAATGGATTACAGACATTCTAACATTCTCCCACTTAACTTATAAAACAATTGACTTCTGTTTGTGTTGCTATTAGAGAGAGTTTCCCTTACTTTATATTCTCGGGACAACCTTTTAATAGACAGGAAGTGAAGTCTGACCTGGAGCCTACCAGGTCAGTAAAACCTGACAGGAGATCTATTCCTTCCCCACATCTAAAACTAAAAAATATATAGGTATACATACACTTTAAAAAATCCTGAAAGGAATATATTTACTTCCAGATGTGTAAATATGGAAGCATTTAATTAAAAAAAAATACGTCTGATTCCTATACTATTTAATATGACAAGTAATATATAAAATAAATTCAGTGCTAAGGGTATGGTGGAACAGTGAGCCAACTGTAAAAACATTCAGTGAAGTCCACAGCTCTGTCTTTTGTGCCCTGAAATCTGAAAATGTTGGCTTGTCCCTCAATCTCCTTTGCCCTAGATAAGTACCTAGTGCAAGGGAGATTGAGGAACAAGCCAAAAAATCTCCATAGTAGAATGAAGAAATCTCAAATTAGCATTAAACAATACGTCCCAAGGATCAGATAATTGGGGGCATGGATCAGAATTTATACAATAACCTTGTATACCTCCTGGCAGATTCATTTTAAACTTTAAAAGTGGTTAGTCTGTACGAATTCCTTCCCGCTATAAATCCAAAAGAGCTTGGCTAACAGCTATTTAATAAATTATTGTTGCACTATTTTGTGATACATCAGAGTGGACCTATCACCTATGTGAAACCTGGACTGGATATAGGAAATTTCCAATCTTCGCAATTAGTTGAAAGCAGATGGTGATATATCACACTGAGCTTTATATTGCTTAAATATCTTTGGCAAGAATGCCACGTTATGAGTATATCATAATAAGCAGTACTTATATGCCTCTTTTTGGACATGATTGAAGTGGGTTACAAGGAACATAAGCATGTAGCTGTGATGGATCAGTTTTAAATGTTTTTGCAATGGAATAAAGAAATACATTTGTAAATCCAACATGTTCCTGTTCATATATTTTCTCTTTTGATCGTTTTTGCAATACAGACGGGTGGATGAAAAAAGCCAACTGCAAAAAATGGGACTTTTTCAGGCGTCCAACACCTATTAAGTCCCATTTTCTGATCGATCCTTCTATAGCCTATCTGGGATGTGGTGTCTGTTTATTTGCCTCATCTATGGTGCAGGTCCTCATAGTTCTTTTTGGAGTATAGAACTGTAGTAGTCACATAAAGAGGTTTGTTGTTTTTAGTTATATTGAAACGTATGAGGATTAATAGGACTGAAATTTATTAATTTAGTAAGAGCAGATTGTAGGAAATTTTGTGAATATTGGCTCATGATGTCACAGTTTTCCAACACAACCTCTACTGCGCATACCCACATGATCCATTTTTATCCTTAACTGAACACAATAAGAAAAAGATGTTTCATGTCCAAACATGGAGCAGTACCAACAGAAAAAAATCACAGCATTACATGTTGTGTAAGACTTAAAGGCTCAAAAAAAAATATTCAAAAATACAATTTACATTTATGTACAACAGCCACTTATACAACTCCCATGAAGGTTTCCGTAGGTGATTACTGCCTAATACCTTAGAAGTAAAACCACCTTATACCTGGAAATACTGCCGTTACATTATGGTCCACACCTTTTAAAGGTCTGAAAATCAAAAGTGTGTGTTTTTTTTTTAAACATTCAACATTTAGGCTAAAGTGAGCTCACCTCAACTGACTGCTGTATCAAACAGGATCCCTACAGAGGTGGTAACATCTACTTCCACAAATTAATTTCAGATTTCTTTGCATAAAACATTTTAGATAAATTCAAAGGGTAACCATAACTTTTATATATGTTATCTTCTATTTGAAGACATATAACTTGTGTCCTATTTATATATATATGTAAGTAGGACACATTACAAGGGTAAACATAAGGGAAACCGGACCTAAAAAAATATACATAGGCTGACGTTGTTGACTTCCACCTGAAAAATGTTAGTTGCAGCGCTGTCGCTGATCCCCTTCTGTATCAGTAACAGAGCCGTAGCTAGTTCCTTTTGTGCCCGAGGCAAGAACAGAAAATGGTGCCCTCCAACAAACGTGTGCGGTATGTGACATCATGCACCACACCTCCAGGATGGTGGCACGCATGTGCAGAATGCGCTGGTGGCCAAATCCAAAATAGCATAAAAATTTGTTTCATTTGACGAAACTAATGAAAACATATTTTGTTTCCGTTCGTTTCGTCCGAAACAAATTTTTAGTCTTTGCACATGTCTAGTAAAATGTGTGCATTAATGTGTGGGTTTTTTTACATTTATTTATTTTTTTTACTTTTTGGGGGCATCGGGGAAATATCAGGGGTCTAAACCGACCCCTGACATTTCCCTTTTGAAATAGAAAAAGAGATTGAGGACATAGAGTCCTCTGCCTATACAGGTGGGGGAGAGCAGCGGCGATCCGAGGAGATCCGCTCCTCTTTTCCCTGCCGAACCGCGGCAGTGTTGGCCGCCTGGCGCCCCTGTTGCCAATGGTGCCCTGTGCTCGCCATGGCAACAGGGGCAAGGGGGCCGCAGCCAGGCTGGCCCTGGCCGTGACCCTCTCAGCTGCGCCTGAGGCGAGTGCCTCACTCGGCCCATGTTAGCTACAACCCTGATCAGTGATATCAAATGACTAAGGAGATAAAGAGTTAATTTACTGCATACTTGTTTTGGGTCTGTGACACAAAAGTACTTAACTCCACAGTGCAGCCAGGAAGCAAACACCGATAAACAACAGTCCTTAGGGTGAATAAAGTAAAATACTTTTAAAGCCCAACTAAATTTCAAACTTTCAATTCAAATTAGCTAAATACATTCCAGGTGCATCAAAACAAAGAGGTGTGCTGTAAAGAAAGACCCTTGCTTTTTGCCGGGAAGCAGTGGTCTCCCTGCAGAGGCCAGATATCCCCCCTGCGGAGTCACAACTAGAGTTCTCCAATCAGCAGAGAGCATAATTTATTTTGTAATTTTGGGAAAGACAAGTAAAATACAATTCTGAGCCATCTACATCACCCTTTAAATGTTGAATTTTACCTGTACATAACCATATTGCTACTTGGAATATTTTTGTTGCCACTAGACAAAAGCTTCTACAGCCATATTGACTTAGCTCCTGAAAGTTTGTCTTCTTCTCAGTTACATCAGTAGGCAGGAGAAACAGACAGTCATAAAACACCAAGAAGGCGGAGGAGAGTCAACCATAGAAATGGTTGGGTGGAGGCACCTACATGTTGCACAAAGCGACAGTACTCATAGGGTCAGCAGAAATCTGAAGCTAAATTTAGAAGCCCTTTTGTGAAATGGAAAAGCTCATAAAAAAATGAACACATTTAAATATACATAATGAAAGGCCAACTAACAAGGTAGTCCCTTAAATAAATCTCTTACCACAAATTGACCCACGGGGAATAATATTTAGATTATCAGTTTTGCATACAGCAGCAGAACAACATAGGATATCACAAACCAAGTGCTACGACACATATTTGCAACAGAGTTAAATATTTGTATGATATGGTGCTACAAAAATATGACCACACAATGCATATTTTTTGGTTCAAGAAAACATAGTAGGCTTTTCGTACTCATATAAAAATGTTAATTTTAGATAAAAATACAAACTTCAACTTTACAAAAAAAGATAACACATTTCTGTTGAATACACATAAGCATACATTTTTTTTTACCAAAAATAAAGAATTTAGAATTTGTTCAAATACATGTAGCAAATATTTTTTTTTCTTGCTACCTTGACACTGTACAATGCACTTACAAAAATAAAAAGGTCCATTTCACAACCTGAAATGTTTGTTGTGTATGAACCAAAACTGCATAATGAAAAAAAAAAAAATAGAGAAATAAAAAAAATATTAGCAGTATTATTAGGCAACTGGCACAAGCTTGACGTTGCACAGATATCCCATGATTTATTAATATAGAGTATTTTATTTAAATCTTAAATTATGCAGACACACTGGAAACATAATTTCAGGACGTATGGACTAAATATACCTTTTCTCTTCTTATCATTTGTATATGGTTCATTTAGCTTACATCCTGCTAGAGGAAATATTAAAAGGCTATAAAGTCATAGCGGTTTTTCATTTTTCTGTAATGACTCGTTTATTAAAAATAAGCCAGATCAGAAGGATCAAATGGTATATTTAAACAGTAAACATTTTTCATAATATATATATATTTATATTTTTTAATGTAAATATATATGTACATACATACATATTTATTATGTATATGTGTTTATATGTGTATATATTTTATATACATACACACAAAACACACAGACATTTTTATTTTCAGAAAACTGGGGGAGAACTGCGTATTGTTTCCACCAGCAACCAAAACAGGAAACACAAGAATTATGTCAAAGCAAGGACACGGTTATAAAACGTTCATTTTAGCTGTACTTTCCTTTTAAAGGTGTGTTAATTCTTAAAGATGTGTTACTTGAAGGGTTTCTTTTGTAAATGTTTTACCTTTGAGACAAACTGCTGGAAAAGGCCTTCTATTCACTTTGACTGAATTAAAGAAGGCCCAGTGCCCAGCAATCTTTTTGCAAAACCACTTCTATAAAAGACCTACTCATGGTAACCACTTGCTGTTAGTTTACATTTGCCAACTTAAGCTTCTTGATAAGGACTCCTGCAAAAGATCACAAAGGCCATCATACTAAAGGCCCGCTCAATTCACTGGCATGTTGGAAGAGACCAGAAACAGCATGCTGTACAGGTAAATACAGGTCTCCAAAGAGCTAATATCCCAAACAATTTAAAACATTAGCCCAGTAAAAAAAAATGGCAAACACATTTCGGCATTCAATTTTTGGGTTTTTAAGTCAATCATTTTTATTATCCATTCACTAATGTATTTAGTTTTTTTTTCTCATTATTCTTGGCTTTGCAGACTCCATGTAGATCTGTAGCGTAGGTACTGTTTAAATGAGTGGCCTGTCGAACAGTGTTGCATATGTATATGTACAGTTCTCTTGTAATGAAGGTATAGAGAGTTTCAGGTTGCTCGATCAAGCCAACACTCACCCTATCAATGAATATGGCGACTCACCTACAAAGCTGACCTGGGAATTACCTACATACAACAAAGGCAGGTAAAATAAATGATGATAATTTATTGCAGCAGCTTACTGGAGCAGAAATCATTTGAAACAATTTAAAAGATTAGCGAATAAAATATAGTTAAATTTATGTGCACGTGGCAGGTCCTCTTAACATACATTTGAGACAGTTTGGGGGTTGTGTATAAAGGAAACAAAGCTACAAAAAAACCTTTATGCCATCATGTACTGTTTTTTTTTCTTTTTACTTAAAAACACTAAAAACTGTCTTAACACAGAGACCCCACAAACAAATACTGATTAAAACAAAAATTCTTACAGAGTACCTGTTGCCTCCACATAGTGGTAGCATTTTGTGTGAATTTATTTTTGCAAATGGTAAGTTAGCACTCTTGATAGTTTTCTGTGGATTTCTAAAGCTGCTTCCTCTGGAACACTGGTTGAGCCCACAAGATGGCTGCATTCGTTGTATACACATCAGGTGCCTGAAAAACCTGTTTCTTGACCCAAGGGCTATATTAGAAGCATTACATAGTGCTTTTCCAATCCAATTAGCTTGGTAAACTGAATGTAATTAAATAAAATACATATATATATCTATATATCAAATATACATATTTTATTTTCTAATTTTCGTCAGGCAGGATTGAATACAGAAACACGCACACGTTCACGCGCACACATTCACGCGCACACACACACAAAAGTCAACACTAGGAAGATCACTGCTACAAAATGACCAATGGTGATCACAAAGAACAACAGACCAAATTTGAAGCAAGTGATATCTCAGGCCTTGTTCACAAGGGCTTTAGGAGGGTGCTTGGTGTACTATTCTTATCCCTTCTGAAAAGCTCCCTGACTTCCTGGGCAGAAGGGTATATTGAGCCAAACTGCTCAGTATATACCAGTGTTCAAAAAACTGGCTTTGCTTTGTGTTAAATTGCATTGCCCAGAAGTTTCCCTGCAACAACTTGCTTGCACCAGTTGCTGCAGGCTATAGATTTTCTTTGCTCCCCCAGTGGGCCCTCTGAAGAGCATCTGATAGCCGGACGGAACACCACCAAAAACATGCAGATGCTGGATGCGTTTGTGCATCCAAGCCCATGTGAACTTAGCCTTAGTGCCATGACTGTGCTGTATTAATTAAATTACCCCCACAATGTAATAATAATTACTCTACGGAGTAAAATAACAAAACAAAAAAAAGTCCTTTTAAGGCTTCCCAGGTTTTTGTTTTAAACATCACAAAGCAAGGATTTATTGTGTCGCAAGTCTCTGTGTAGACAAGTTCGATAGATACATTCCTGGTCTTTTCATTGTCACTAGTCTGTCAATGACCATCCATCTTCATCAGTGTTAGCAGGCACATCGCTTGACATAAAGCACAGCTGCTTTCATATTAGGTGTGTATTCACTTAGTCAGTTTTATATCATTTGTTTTTTAACATATTCTTATTTTCAACCAATCTGCCATTTTGTTTAATTGCCGCAGTTTTCTGACAAGGGGAAGTGTCTCTTCTGTGTAAGAATGCTACAATACTTGCTTTGATGTCACAATAAACAAATGTACATTGTTCTTTTGTTCTCATGAAGTGTCCTTTGAACCTTTTTAGTTTCTTATTTTTTGTTTTTTTTTCTAATCCTGTCTTTCCACACAAGGAAACAAAAAAAGAGAAACAAAAAAAAAGTCTATAAAAGCACCATACGTAGAAGATTCAGGAATGTAACAAAGTGTCTACATCCAAGTCCCAGATGATTCCTTCTAGCTTATTTTCACCTCACGTCTGTAAATAAGAAGAAAACATCTATTACAATACAAATATATTTTACACCATAGAAAAGAAAGGTTATGTAAATTGAAAACATATTCAGCTAGTCCACAAAATATATATCCTGCTTTTCATCTTTAAAAGGCTCCGTTGTTTCATTCATTGTGACTCTAAACATATGTTTACATTGAAAAAAGGGATTTTAGTATCACTTAACAGTGGTTTGAATTTTTGTTTTTTTTCTGATTATGTTAAATTCAGCTGACTTTTTGTACCTCTTAAAGTAAAGCTGGCATTTTCTATAAGCATTTTCTACTGCAGTGAGTTAAAGTTAACTTAAAGGGTAGTTCCATTTTCCCAGGCAAATTTGGGAAAATGGAATTGCCCCCACCAATCTGTCCCCCTATCCCACCTACTTTTACTACTCTTACCTGTCAACGATCACTCCTTCCCCTCCTCTGATGCCAGTGCATTATCCTCACTCCACACATGGGATTGCAGTCCTGCAGTAGGTATTTCAAATTTCGCTCGCAAATGGTGAGCACTCATTGGTCAGCACGCTGACAAAGGAGAAGCGCTTCTGACCGCACTGACCAATGAGTTTTTTCCATCTGTGAGTGAAAATTTGAAACACATCTGGCAGGGCTGTAATCAAGTATATGGAGTACGGATATTACAGCGGCAGTAGAGGAGGGGAAGTGGAATTACCCTTTAAGTTGGGAATCACAGCCTTTAACACATTATTATTTCTGGTCCATTTAGTTGTGTGGTAGTTGTATCAGGTTGAGAAAGAAAACAGTGTATGGCCACAAACAGGAGCCCATACATTGGAATTTTGAAGTGTTAAATGTTCCCGGGGCAACTAGAAAATCCCCACCACTATATTCCAAGTCTGTCCCAAGGCCTGCCATCAGTTCTATAAAGTATACACAAACTCATAATAAAGTATATGCACTGTGGGGTTAATGATTTTGCCATTTCTAGTGACAGTGATGTCTAGAAACGATAAAATCCCAGAAACACTCTGGATTAGCGCTAAACTTTTACAGATAGTTGCCAACCACAACAAATCTTTCTTCAGCTCAACAGTCAGATTCCCACTTTACCACATGACTAAATGTAAATCCATATTTAATTTAGACTTCCTTGTCATTCCTTCAGGCTTCATTAGAATCAAGATCAAGGGATTTAGAATGAAAAAAAAAGTATTTTCACCCATTCAGATACCACACCAAGCTCAGTTTGATAGTACAATCTATTTCCACATGCATCTGACTGGAAACCTCTTCTTTTTTTCTTAAACAAATATTTGAACGTTTAGCAACAAAAAAAGCATTCATTAAGAGATTTGTAAGGCAAAACATGGAGCGGTGCATGCTTTGAGCAGTCCGTTCCGCTACTATACAAGGATATACAAAAGCTGAATGGCCAAATGAAGCCCAAAAACACACACATCTCAAGTCTTTGTTCCTAGGCAAATGTGTACCTGGGAAAGCATAGCTAAGAAAAAGTCCATCAAAACACAGGGAAATTCCCAAACCTAGTAACAGTATGTCTTTACACCTAATGTATAACAATTCATTCAGAACAATCATTTTGATGAAACAAACCAAATCATTATGCTTTGAGTCCAATAAGAAACACATATACAGTATAATGCTCATACACCTGGACTCCCCATGTCACTTGTTCTTTACCCTAAAGAATATTAACTAGCCATGTGTTAAATTATTAACATGTGGGCAAGTAAATTTAGAACTGCAATGCTCATGCAGAATTAGGTTTGTAACAGCTGTGAACATGTTTCTGTTGAATTCCAAAGCCAATTGATCCAATGTAGTAGCCAGCAGGCAATTTCACAGGGCCAAAGAAGAAAAGTCTTTCAATTTACAACTGCAGTGCCCTGGAAAACTAGACCCAATAAGACGTTTAGAATTAGTTCAGCCCCGGTACATGTAAAATTTAGAGAATCATTGTTCAAGTAAGCTAAAGGAGCTCATATACTGTACATACAACAAAGTGTCAGATTCTGTTATGATAGACCCAATCTGCTACTACAAGGCAAGGTTAAGTAATAGAAATCACACATGTTCTATTTCAAAATTTACCCAGACTTCCCACAAGCCGAAAGAGAAAAAGAAAGATAACATAAACTGTGCAAGGCCTGGTACACATGACGGCATACCTATTTAAAACTTTTAGCAGTCAGGTCAACCATGATACTAGGGAAGTAACTGGGGAAGTAGAGGCATGAAAACGACAAGCACCTGATAAGTCTGTTTATCTAAATTTGCACCGAAGCCATTTTTTTGGATCCCATCTGTACCCAGCCATTCATCTAATTCCACTTTAAACGTTAGGCTCCAGATTCATTAAAAACCAACATAACATATAAATGGCCCCCACCACCTATATTTAGTAATTTGATGTTAAGAATATCTATTTTAATCTGTGACCACCCATGATTCTTGATAATGCCAAAGTATTATTTCTTGTTACCAAAGTAACAACATTCAGTTTGTAGAGAGAATTTTAAAGAGCCTCCCATACTACCTGCTCCAAAGGACTGTGAAGTGACAACCTCCCTTACATTTAGTGTACTGGGAGTTTAATGTTTGATGAGGTACTCATCAAAGACTGTTGACTCCAGGAAGACTGTTGGTCCAGTAGTGGAGTGCAAAAAGTATATATAGTGAACCAATAAGTGCAGTGGCACCACACCCCCTGGATTGCGGAAAAAAACACAATTATTACTCTCAAGTTAATTTCCTTGAAAGTACAGTATATTCTATGTGGCCTAGGGAGGTATTTTGCCACTTTTAAAGCAGTTAAGAGCATTATATGTAATTTGGATGAGCCACATTCCAATGATGTCATGCGTTTGTTTTAATAACTGTTTTTAAATATCTTAATAAAATAAGGTTTGTAGACACAAATTATTTTATTCTGGGACCTAAAAAGCTCCATTGATCTAATAATTGTTTTTTTAAGTGTTTCTTATGGCAATACATGAACTGGTAAAAAGGCAAACCCTCCCACTTTTGACTCGTTCTGAAAGATTCCCGGAAATGCAATAAAATGTCTTCTCGCAGTATCTACACTTAGCGTCCAGAAAATGTTTAATGTTTGTTACAATATACACTGCAAGACATGTATCAGTTGTACTCATAGATCTGTAGCTGGCAGTTTTGTTTTTGGAAGCCACATTGTTACTGCTTTATCAAATGTCTTTAGCTTTGCCAAGTTCTGCAAAATTTCTGAACATTTTTAAATTTAAGAAAAAAAAAAAAGAAATGCATTGTTGTTTGTAACAAATAGATATTTCTTCATTTCATAAAACTGAACGTTGCGTAAGTAAATATTTTGTGGATTGACAAAGCTGAATATTTTTCCAGTTACCATTTACAAGCTATCACATTATTTCCTGCAAAACAAACCGTTCATGCACTGTGAGCCCCCAAAAAATCATCCGCAAAGAAAGAGCCACATTCCAGATCAGTTAAGCTTAAGCGCAAGGATTTTAAAAAAACCAAATACACACAAGAGGTGAGATAGAGAGACAGCCAAGGAATGCAAGATGCTCATGGTGATGTGTAGCTTGAAGAAAAAAAAAATTCCAGCAGGTAGAATTATCAAAGCCAATCATATATAATCTGTTTGAAGCCTAAGGTAACAGTGTCAAGATGTTAACAAGTGATTGTGTTGACGTGATAAACAGTTGCTTAAAAGCTTGGGGAAGTTTTTTTTTATCTTTCACTGTTGCTGGTGGTTATTTTTCAGCTCTGAGTTCCTACCTGCCAAGGAAAATTATTTCCAGCTGGGTATTAAGTAGGCTTTAGTTTTTTTCGCTTCCGTTTTTTACCTGTTTCCCTAGGCCTTCCTGTTAACACAAGGGCAGGGCTGGTAAAAAGGCCCAAGGAAACATATTTTATTCAGTAACAAGAAAATATGTCTTTTAAAAAGGCAATTTCCTAAAACAAACTGTTGAGCTAGTCTGATTTGATCACAGACACTAATGTTTTAAACAAAATAGTTTAAAGGCACCCTGTCACCACTTACACTTTTTCCAGGCTGAACATATGGATAAAATGTATGAAACTAGCACTTGCTGATAGTGCCTTTAATATGCAAATCTGTTTCCCCTTTTTTCAGTAAGGGTGCAAAAGTTTTCTTCAACCTGTGAGAAAGATTGAAAAAAAACTGCAGCTTCCTTTACTGATAATATGAAAATAGATTGAACGGCATCATCAATACATGTTAATTTAATAAAATTTTTATATGGTCGGTCTGGAAAGTGTAAAAAGAAAGACAGGGTCACTTTAAAGAGTCATACAAAAAAATGCAGTCAAAATATGCTTAAAAGTGTGGCCTTAAGAAATGATAACATTGGGCACTGCACTCAGATAAGAGTAAAAGCTGCCTGGGTGCACTCAAGGCAATTAAACACAAATGGTGGAATAGGAGAGGCACTCACAGGTCTTGTGATGGGGCAACATAGATAGATTTATTGGTCAAGATTTTGGCAAGGCACTGCTTGTCTTTCTCAAGACTTGTCAAAACATTGACCAATAAATGTATGAATGTAGCCTCATTCCAAGACCCATGAGTGCCTCCTCCTCTGGACTGTATATATAAATAGATGGATAGATAGATAGATAGATAGATAGATAGATAGATAGATAGATAGATAGATAGATAGATAGATAGATAGATAGATAGATAGATAGATCTTGTAAGTTTTGCACAAAGTGGGGATAATTTGAAATTTGGGTAATTCCTCTGTGACACCATTGGGAAGAGTTTCCCTTCCCTCCTGTCCCTGTGACCTTTGTGCAGGAAATGAGGGTGTAGAAGTCACCTGGAAATGAAACCATGGACAGCAATAAAACACTGTCAGAAGTTCTAACCCTGGGTTGCTCATTCTACTAAAAATGTTTTTGGTTTTGTCTATTTCTCTGTTGAAGTGATATCCCATCATCACTTGTGTTGAAGCATGGGAATGATCTCACCAATAGGAACACAGATGGAAAAAAATAAATACAGTTTGGCTGTTGCTGGTCATTAAGCTGAAGAACATTTGTTTGTATAGTTTTTGAGCGTTTGTAAGGAAACATAAAGCAGCTGCCCAGCTCTCAAAAAAAGAAAAAATGAAGCAAAAGCCTCAGTCTAGTAGTCATGCATCCGTGTGAGTGCCCCATCCCTCCCCTTTCCCGGTGGCCTGTTGTCTGAAAATGGCTTAACATTGGCTATCTTTCCGTGGACAAGAAACAGATACATAAAGTACACAGGAGGCAGATCACTTTAAATTTAAAATACAGTGTGAGGCCCCTAACAAATATGCATAATGTATTTTAAAGGACACCTCGGATTGGCAGCTGTTGGAATGCAAATATTAACAGCACTGAGTGGAGATTTCCACCGCAGCAGCCTGAATGACGATCACAATCAGTGTTTCTTAAATAAATTACCTTGACAAACCCAGGTACGGTATTGGAAAGACTATTGCGTACCAATACTGAATGTATACAGATAAACTCAAAATACGATTGTAGTCATTTAGAAGGAAGCATTTCTATTTTGTTCCACACAATTCTCCAATCTTTCCAAGATTTAATCATATTAAAAATGATTATGCACTGTATATTTATTAAGAGTTATGATTGAATTTTTATGAAAATGTTTATGTACATTTTTCTAGGCTAGAAAGTATACAATTCCTTCAACATCTGTAAAGAACCTCCATGGTTCACACAAACCCAGGGAGGGTGGCCAAAGCATGATGACACTGTGGACATAGTGTGAAAACCCCATGTATTGTCAGTCAAATACATACTAAGGCTTGAACAAGGGTTTCCGTGGAAAAATAGGGTTTCTTTATCAGGTTATCAGGGATTCCTTGAGCAGTGGTAAATTGATTTTCCACCTACAGTGACTACCAATTAAGGGACACTTTTTCAATAACCTTCTATGTAAGGGAACACTTTGTCGGTACCATTGCTGTAAGAGGGCACTTGCCCACTGACTACTAATGTAAGAAGGCACTTAACTAACTACTAATCTAAGGGGGCACTAAACTAATCATCAATGTAAGGGGACATATCTCCATAGACCACTAGTATAAGGGGACATAACTTTCTTTTCTGGCCAAAACTATGTTTTATTTCATCACCGAAAATCATTGCTGTGTAGAGTAGGGGAGTGTTGTAAAATAATGAGTGTGAGCTGTAGATATAGTGATTTCTAGCAGGGGATCCATGAGATCTGACAATTATTTCAAGGGTTCCTCAAGGAAAAAAAAGATTGAGAAAGGCTGGTTAGACACTTCTAATGGAAAGTAAAGCATTGTTATGTGGGTGAGGAAGGCTCTTAATGACAATAATGTTGCCCAGTAGAGGACTCCTCTGCCTTAGCTCCAGAAGTACACTCCACCTGTTGATATGAACAGGCTTTTCTCAAGTTTGAGGTAGTTGTCAATGTCCCTTTTTGTATTAAGAAGGGTCAGGGCTCTATAACACCACCTGCATTGAGCTGCATTGCTCAACGTAATCCCAATGCAAGAACAAGGCTAGTAGCCTAGTTTTAAGTGGTGCCATTTCACACACCAATACCCTGTAGTGCTGTGAACTGGAAAAAAAAATAAACATATTGCATTGAAGCACAGCACATTGCAACACATGAAAGGCAATGAACAAGTGACACAAAAAAGGCATTAATGCACCACAACATGTTGCAGGGATGTAAAACAAAAGAGGCAGCGCACGGTAATGTTTGTAAGAGCCCACTGTAAGACAGCCTGACACTAAATGAGACAGCAGTAGGCAATATTGTGCTGCAATGCATTAAAAATGTGCTGTAAAAATCATGTCAGTCCATGTGAACGTGTGATCAATCTCTCAGTATGAAAGCCTAACATTGAATGAGAAAGCAGTAGGCAGAGCTTAGCAAACTGTGCATGATCATTCAAGCCTCTGATAGAGTTGCAGATCCAAGGATTGGTAATCAAGCCCAAAGTAGCTTGCTACAAGTCAACCAGCAGGCACAAATGTTTTCTTTGACTCAGTTGTGCCGTGTTTATGCCTTTGCTGCATCATCTGGGGACAGAAAATACCATCAGATATTTGCCTGCCTGAACTTCAGAAAGGCAAATTTTAGCAGTGAGTTCAACCATTCCATTAAAGGCTAACTTTAGAGGAGCCTACTTCAGGCCAACATGGTTATCTATACAGAATCTTAACATAAACCCTGGCAAAAATGAAATAAATTGAGCAACAACCCCCTTTTAGGGTCAAATATTTAGTCAGTCACAGAAGTAGCCAAAACATAAATCTTGGGTATTAGAAAGCCATTTTAGCACTTTTAGCACAAAGTAAATACAGCTAATTTACTTGCATTTGCTGCATTTGGTACATTTGCACACACTCCGTAGACTAGTGTAAAAAACAAAGTGCAGTAATCCAAAGCAACCAGATGTATCAAAGAAGATTTCTGATTCACTGGAATGGATTGCTGACATTAATTCTGCTCTTTCTCTCATTGAAGAAATCTTTAGTGCACAGCGCAGTGTGCACTGTAACTGTGGTCCTACTCTGACAGCACTAAATTGACAACTCAGTGTAAGAGAATTCAAATGTTCTTACCAGTTTCTTCTTCCCGATAATCTGAATTAGAATTTGTACAAGTGCATTCAAGGTGCTCCTCTAATCTCACCAGAACTTCTTTTAATTTGGGTTTTTTTCTTACATATTCTACTTTTGCCACCTGTAATGAAAAAAAGAGAGTTTGCTTTCAACGTTGCAAAGACATAAGAGTTTACAACCAATGTACATACAGTATTGGGTCATTTGAATATTGTGCTTTGAAGTATCCTGGACAATATAAACACGCAGACTGTCATCTCCCTGAAATACAGCTACACAATGTAGCAGGTTTATAATGGCATATCCCACATACCTTTTCCATGTTGTTTCAAAATATACGGTATAAGTAATTATTGTGTTGCCATGTCTATAGGAGAGCCTTTGATGTTCACGATGATACATGTGATGTATCGTCCCCTTCATTTTACTTGTTCAAATAAAAAATTAAACAACAAAGATGATAGGGCTATGGGCATGAATATCTTCTAATCATGAGTCCTGGTTTAAAGCCAGTTTGGGTCTACCAACATATCAAGGGGCAATTCAATAAAGGCTTTGCGGCACAATTCTGGCTTTATGGCTGTATCAAAAACTCCTTTGCCAATTCCAAAAAAGGTTGTGGCAGTTCCATAATTAATAATGACATGTGACAAGTCCACAAAGTTCTAATATGTCTCTATGGGTGCACATATTCATTAACAAATACCGCCTTTGTGGAGTAAACTGGAAGTAATTAAGTCATTTTAATCAAGTGGCCCCCTCCATCACTGTTTGGTAGACGATTGTAGGCCACTTAGTGTCATTAGCTGTTAGGATGCTGTGCCCATAGTGTTCTTGGTTGCTAGGATGTTGTTGGACCACAGCATCATTGGTTACTAGGACACTGTCGCCCCACAGCGTCACTGGTTACTAAGACACTGTTGGACGAGAGAGGGACACATACCCTTTGGAATGCTAAGCCATGCCCCTTGTATATATTTCCTATACTTAAAATTTTACTACTGCTGATCATGCCACAGAGTAACATAATCAGAGTTCAGCTTTAACATAACTTTAATTGCTTTAATCTTATATGTGCTTTATCATGTTTATGAATTGTTTACATCTAAATACACACACATTGATAAAAAAGTAACAATTCTTGGGCGACCTTCCCCTTGATGATCTAATGGGCCTCAAAGAAATTAAAGCAGAACTAAAACCCAAAACCAAAAAATGTACATACTGCAGCTTACTTAGTCCTTAGATACGGTGACTACATTAGTTTTCGATTTCTAGGCTTACAACATTTTCAGCAAGTACAGAAAATACCTGTTAATGTTGCCAGAAATGCAGTGTCCTTGTCACTTCCTGTGAGATGTAAAAAAAAATCAATGTTATCTTTAAATTACTAATCCTTCAGCCTCCATGTAATCTCTTCACAGATATAGTGAATGATTGAGTAAAACCACACAGGGATAAGAAGTTTAAGGAATGCTGTATTAACAAATAAACATCTCCACATTATCAAAGCATCTCCACACTAAAAGGCCCATATCCTGAGTATCTCCACAAATGGAATAATCAACACACCCAATGTTAAAAGTGAGACTTGTTCTCTTTGCTGGAACTTGTTTAGCCAGACTGTTCTGACACTATATATAACAACCTTGTCCCACGTAGGGGCACCAGGTTGTGATCCATGTTGTCCTCTTTGGAAGTCTAAGGACGCACACAGTCGGAACTATTGGTGTTGTACCCCACCTCTTCCCCCTTAAACTCACAAAGGGCAGTAGTAAGGGTTACATGGAGAGTCAGCCCGATGTAATGTCAGCAGCTATGCACCCCACACTAACGGAAGCAAAGTCTATTGTATTCTACCATAGGGTTGGTCAAATCCCAGGAGCCAGGTAGCCAATACTACTTAAAAATTACTAACTTTTGAGGTTTCAAAAAGTTGTTGTCAATGGAGATGGCTCCTAATAAAAATCCTGCTGGCTTCTGGATTCCAAATTGATTTGTCAACCCTGCTCTACATACTTTGGGAATCCCACAAAATCCCAAATATCTCTAGAGCTGCAGCTAACGATTATTTTCAAAATCGATTAGTTAGCCGATTATTGAGTTCGATTAATCGGTTAAAAAATGAAATGCATTTTTAAAAAATGGGGGGGGGGGGGGGGAGTGCAGGCTTACATGAGCAGTCTTTCAGAAACCTGCTTCTGACATAGGGCCTGTCTATCAGCGATTGTCATCACCCCACACCTGCTCCTCCATACTTCTTCTCCCCGCGTCCCTGTGCCGATCGTGGATGTGGGAGGGCAGTGAGCGTGAGGCGGGGGGGAGGTGTGGCGTGTGGATGCGCGCGGGTCTGGCAGCGGCGAAAGTGAGGTGGGGAGGAGGCAAGGCGTGCAACGTGTGTGGAGCCGTGAACAGGGCCAACTAACCAGAAGCCGATTAATCGATGATTGAAAAAGTTGACAACTTTTTCAATAATAGATTATAATCGATTAGTTGTTGCAGCCCTAAATATCTCATTACAAATTTACATATGGCAATTACACACATTATGCAGATACATCTGGCTATTAAGTGTGCTCAAAAGAACCATCAAGGAAACAAATGATTGTTACATATTGGGGGTGATTTACTAACCTAAACACACGCACGCACCAGGTGCGTGTGATTTTCACACAGCAAAATGTATTTATCAACCAAAAAGTCTCTAAAAGCATATTTCCACTAATGCCATATATGGAAAAATCATGCACATGATGCATATATAATGCTGCTTCACAGTTTAGACAAAAATGGTTAGCTCATGCATTTACATTCCTGCATTCATCAACGCAAGCAACACAACATAGAGCTAATTTACACAACATCACCTTGCAATTCATGCAGGGCTTTGCACAACACACCTGCTGGGTGTGTACACACTACAAAGGTGTTTAGATTCCACCCATAGATCATGCTGGGAGGGAACACACTACAGAGGTGTATACATGTTCGTGGTGTGTTTATAAGGTTAGTAAATCAACCCCATTGTGTTCATTTAACATAAGCATAAGTTAAAAAAAAAGTTGTATTTAAATATACTGTTCCATAGCCACAAAGGATATAAATCCATGTTTTGTGCACCAAATGGCTTTGCAAACCCTTGTAAAAGTAATGGAGACATCATCACTATGATTTACATAGCATGTGCAAATCGAATGCCTGTGGGAAACAGCCAGCAAGCCCATCCACTACAGACTGCCAGGTGCTAACTGCAGGAGAGGGGAGGAGACAAGACCAGTCACCCTGTATAAGGAAAGATAGAAGCAGTGGCGGGTCTTTATTACAGGAAGCTCATGCACAGAGTCAAAGCTTCACATTGGATTAATGCACAGATCTAGAAAAAAAATACCTGAAGCACACCAAGAAT
The DNA here is from genome assembly GCF_000935625.1 of Nanorana parkeri. Classification (NCBI taxonomy): domain Eukaryota; kingdom Metazoa; phylum Chordata; class Amphibia; order Anura; family Dicroglossidae; genus Nanorana; species Nanorana parkeri. The sequence goes on along the minus strand of NW_017306271.1, from coordinate 1,692,554 downwards.
CAAGTGAGAATACACTAGATATGGGGACTACCCTTTATTCTAAAAAAAGATGTTTAATTGGTAAACAAGCTGTTACACAGCAGCATAGTGCAGAGATTATATTTATATTTATTATATTAGTAGCAGATACAAATCTTCCCATAAACATAATAGATAAAAGGTTTCCAAAAACTTGTAGCTGTAAGAGTCCCGGGTCAGCAGAAACAGCTAGAGTCTTAAAGCTCTGTGTCTGTGTCGTATCAAATACTGGCTATTAGAACTCCCCCTCGAAACACGTTAGTTTTCCAGCCAATATTTGATGTACCACATGCACAGAGCTTCAAGATATTTCAACTGACCCGGCAATCTGAGTTTTTGGAAGCCTTTTATTTATGATGTTTGGGAGCAAAATGTTATCTGTTACCAATCTAATACATTTAAAGTAATCACTATACTAGGCTGCTGCGCTGCGTGCGTTTCTTCTTTAACTAAATGAGGAAAGGTGAGTTCCTGACCTTTTGCTTGAACTGCTGGTAGCCTATAGGCAGGGCTTGAAAAATCCGCTCGTCCTCTGTATGTGATAAGAGGACACCGGAGCTGGACGAGTAGCTTTACATTTAAGCGACCAGGTGTCTCTAGAGACGCCAAATCACTTGTATTCGGTGTGCGGTTTTACCCCCAGCGTCACTGCCGTTGCCAGCCCCTAGATCCGCTGTGCTCGGTGCAGCCGGGACTGGCACGGCTGGTCTGTGACAGGAGATCAAAGGGAGTTCGGTACACAAACTCCCTCTGATCTCTTCTCTGTCCCGAATGCAGGAAGAGATGTATATTACATCACTTCCGCATTCAGCTGTCATTCCCTGCTACAAAAGCTGGGGAGCAGTTGCTGAAGCAGATCTCTGCTTCATCAGCTTCTCTGGGAATCCCTAGGTGATATTAGGGGTCTTGGAGACCCCTGATGTCTCCTTAAAGAGGACCTGTCATGTAAATTGGCTATGTCATGTAAATTCACTGAAGCCTATGGGTCTGCATTCCACCCAATCAACTGGCATTTCACAAGTAGATCAGCATTCACAGCTTTTAAACAGGTAGTATGACTTGCTGCATCATGTTATAGAATCACAGTGGCACCACTCTTTAGAAAATGACCTACAAAAATAAGAGCCAATGGCCATTGTAATATAAAAGACAACTTCATCATGGTCTGAGTGCTAGATTTCACCATGCAGAATACCTCTAATGTTGAACTGAAACTCCATTCTGTAATTTCATTGATAAAAACACTTCCAAATACTGACATCATTCTGTGATAACACAACTGGCAGCAAGATTAAACCAAACCAAGGAACAGAGATAGTCTCCATTGTTGTTGTTCCTTTCAGATGTTGGTTGTAGAATAATATTGACAATGAACTATGCCAAAATCAGCCTGAATCTGGAGACAAACATTGTAGGAAGTAACATTTTCCTACATGGCTCTGACCACACCAATAAGCATGTACATTAGCCAAAGGGTGGCGCAGACACAGGAACCAATCTGCAGTAGTTCATGGGCTACCACCGGAGGCTCGGAACAGGATATCTTCAGAAAACCACGCAATGCCATTTCAAAAGTTGCTTATAAATGAAAAATAACACTTACGGCATGCACTGAAGCTAGCATAATGTGTACTTAAGATTATACTCAGATCTGCTCACCTATGCCTCCCTGCTCCCCCTTCACTTACCTGATTTATAGCACTGTGCATACCAATGTCCTTTTGCATACTTCCCAACTTTCTGAGATGAGAAAGGGGACATGTGGACCATTAATAATTTATATGCTAATAATGATTGGTTGGAACCTTTTTTTTTATATACTGGCTTTTTGAAATAGCAAATAAGATAACAGGGACATAAGATAAAGATTTAAAGTGATTAAAGCTTTTTTTTTATATAGGTACTACAAGGAGGCCCACCTTTTTATAAAACTGCTGTAGTTTTTCTTGTAAAGTTTTCGATTTCTCCTTTTATAGTGGATCCCCGCAGCCCATCAGCTGTGGAGGCGCCTGTGCGTGCACGTTCCTGGCCATGCCCGCAGCACCTCTGTGCTGGGTGAGCCGGGTGGAAAAACCCGAGCAGTCCATGGCCAGCTCCAGACAAGATGTAATCTGCACACTAGGGCTCTGCACACTGTCACAGAGGAAATATATCAAGGTGCAACTTTTAAAAATGGAAGCAAAGTCAAAATAGAGATGCAACCCATAGCAACCAGTTAGCTTCTAGCTCTTATTTTCTACTGGTACTGAGTAACAAAGCTACATTCTATAATGTATTATCTATTAAATGGCTGATATTCATATGTATAGGCTTAACTATTTTAGTCACAGGACACGTAGTGAGTAAAAAAGCTCTTGGCAAAGCACAAAGCCGAAGTCTATTCACAAAGATGGAGCCTGCAATACTGTTTTTTTAAATGTAAATATAATTGTGCATCTTCCCAGAAATTTTACAGCTTTTCGTTACTATGTTATTACTGCACATTTTTAACTGATTTGCTCAAACTAACAAACAGGTTGAATCAACTGGGGCCTGTTCACAATAGATGTGTTGGGGCTGCGCTGGCTCCATTTTCCAGTGCACAGGCAAGGCAACTTGCAGTGCGTTGCAGTGGTGTGCGCTGAAAGACTGCAGTACTTGTGGTGCAATGTGGAACAACACTGTGACCAAGAGAACTTAATGAATTGTCACTCCTGACATTTCAATAGCTATCTAACAAAAAAGGAATCAATGCGATGAGCCAGGATCAGTCTACATTCACACCACAGCATTGCAGGAATGCACATTGTGGTGACACTCTTTCCTGCACGTTTGCGGGTGTATGTTTCCTGCGTTCCTCTATTAATTTCAATGGGTTCCTGGATGCGCGCGCAAAAACACGGGAAAGTAGTACGTCACAAATTTTGCAACATGTGTTCCGTATTTTTTCCCCCCATGTTCTCACTCGCGCGACCGTGTGGAAAAACACTGCTTGACAGCGTTTGGGTTGGTTTTAAATAGCGATGGCACTGCAAGCGCGTTCTGCATTAATGCACATTTCATGAACACGTCGAAAAGCTCACTTTTGTGCACATTTCACGCACGTTCTCGATGCAGCCATACGTAAACGGAGACTAAGAGATATGACAGGCTTGTGTGAAATTTAAATTGTCTGTCAGCACTGAAAACTGAAAAATTAGTTTTAAAAGCAGAAAAAGATCCAAAAATAATTTTGCTACTAACAATAATATATATATATTATCATAATATAATATATTATATATTTCCTATGACGCAGTTTACTATTACTATTCTATCTCACACTTTTCATAAACCTTTCTTCATGTCCACTGAAGGAGCAAGAGGAAAAAAAGGCTTTGCACAGTAGTCTGGCTTCAAGTATCTCAAACTCCGTTTTCAGTCACTGCCCTTTTTGTCAACAGGACATGGAGCCTGCTTTCATGAGCCCGGCAAACAAAAGTCTTATAGTTAGACAGTAGCAAGAAGGGGGGAAAAAAAAGTCAAACTTGAAGGCATTTTCCAAGGCTGTCAGATTTCTATTGAACAAGTCAGAGCTGTCTGTGACATGTATGAATGCCTTGCAAGAAGGTCAACTTTGGGTCGAAGTAATATGTTTTAGCTCTTTTTATCGTGAGCTCTGTTGGTTAATGCTTTTCAAGACACTGGGTAAATTTGACTCATCCGGCATGAAAGAATGGCTAATCTGTAAAACTCAAGAGGATCAAATGATTATTAAGACCTAAAAAGGGAGGAGATCTAGACAGCAGCCCCAGCAGATCTGTAATTATACAGCCAAGTTTAGGCTCTTAGTAACTGTCTGAATTAAGGACTGATCTTGGAAAGTCCCTTTTGCTAAGCTAAGGAAAGACCAACACTGCGTCTCTGTCATAAAGAACTGAACTCACTCAAGCCAATGCACATATACAAGAATTCAAAATTAGCTACTATAAATAGTGACGGCAAGAAGCGGCTGCTCTCATAGTCAGGTACGTGATCCGTGACCGTGTGCTTGACTGAATTTCCACTCGCCCTCTCTTTATTTCCACTCGCCAAATGTGAGCTGGCGAGTGGAAATTTTGAGCCCTGGCTTAAAGTACCATATTAATAATAGTAATTACAGGACCAAAATTATTTTAAAATTTGTTAATTGTAAGTGAACATATTACAAATATTCATAAATAAAAATAATCATAAAAATTCACAAAAACTGGCAAATGTATTTCCTATGAAGTAGTTTACTATTACAGGACATTAGATATTTTGCCCTATAACCGGTCTGATTGACTTTGTATTCACAGCCATTCTCCTAGACTTACATCCACTTTATGGTTACAGCTGCTCAAGTTGTTACTGATAGTCCAATGGACACCAGATTTGGATCCTCTACTCTCAGCAATGTAATAGACCAGGTTATGCAATAAATGTTTGCAAGGTTACACAGAAGGATGTGGCTGTTATTCTGCTCTGCCACCACAGAGCACTGCAGTGTGAGGGCTGGACAAGTTACAAATCATAATATGTGTGGGTACAGGATTATAAAGGCATTATAAATTGAGAGGCTTGAATTGGGGTTTAAAGGAGGCTGAAAAGACACATGCTGTAGACATCAGATTTTTTTTCGTATATGATTAGATAATAGATCATGTACAGTATATGGTGCCTGCAATGGTGGCACATCTTCAGAAGCCATATCTAATAGGCAGATGGATTTCAGTCAATAGCCTACTGTGCCTAAAAAGGAGTAGGATAGCGTACACATGCACTATAAATGCCAGGCCTTTGTTGTAAAGCCTAATTAACACTAGCAGCACAATTCCACACATTGTACAAATACCACAAATTGGTCTCTATATTCCAAAGATCCTTCCACCCTTAAAGAACGAATATGTGGCCCATTGGTGATGTCAGATGCTGCACTTGAGGCCCCTCTATATCAAAAAGTTCACCACTATTAAACTAAGAACTTGGGCAGATGGGCATTGTTGTAAAATAATGTCTTTTGCAATTGACTGCTCAAATGCATGCGCTTAAAAACCAAATGCAGGAAAAGGCTGTGTTTGACCTACTTGACCTGATATACAAGCAAGTCTCTAATGTCAACCAATGTGAAGCACAACTCTTGCATGCAAGGAAAATATTAACAAGCAGTTTTCAAAAATGCTAACACACTATTTTGCCAACTGTGCACATAGGGACTAAAGACGAGTAAGCCCTACAAAAGGTGCTTCACCCCTAATCTGACCACCAGTGCATTAGGCAACCCAAATCCAATCCTGATGCTTTATGACCTGCACATTCATCTCTACTCAGTATAGTGTGCAGATAATAAGCAAACATTTGATATTTGATATCTTTAAATTCACTAAAAAAAATGAAATGTTCAGCCTGTCAAACGCTACCTTTATTTATCTCATTATGGAAATCACTAAAAAAGAATAATAACATAAGAGAGCAATATGTAAAACTACAATGTACATTTACTGGCCCTTTAAATCCTGCAAGTAGCTATTTCCCAATACATTGCATGACAAAACTGTGAGTCATCACTTTCCTTGCCAGAAGTTTTTTTCGATCACCATAAAAGGTGTTTTGTTTTCTTGGAAGCTTCGAAAATGTAATAGTGTTTGATTTAGAAAAGCAATGCATCCTTTTTTTCTAGTTTTTACAAGTGCCATTTATTTTATTTGTAGCTCTCGCCATTTTTTACCCCCAAAGGCACACAGTACAGATACAAATATGTACACATAACCACCACACTCAAGTATTTGTCACAGGGAGAAGACTCACAAAATTACAGGTCCGGAGGATAAATACAGCTGCTAACCTGCTGTGCCCTCTCTAAGCAGCCTCTAACCTCATCCAAATACCAAGAGATAAAACCCTTTTGTCAAAAGTCAGTCTGGTGTTGGTAACTCTTAAGAGAAACAGGGTGGGCATGACAATACCAACACAGGAGATCTGGAGAGGGTCTTTGTCCCTCTTCTTTTGACAGTTTCATTTTCTTTTGTTGGACACAAATCACAAAGCTGGTCAGACCTCTGTAACCAGTTCTAGAAAGGTCTTCTTGACATCATCTGTTTCTAAGAGTTAGACAACATCTACAAGACACATCTTTGTTCTAGGAAACTGTAAAACCCACCTAACATAGATGTGCGAGATTGCATTGTGGTTGTTGCAAGAGTAACATCCAGATGTTAACACTGCAGAAGTACAATCGTGAACTATCGTCTAGATTTCTTGGCTGAGTACATATCCTATTCATGCCAATACACTTAAATGATCTGTGATCTTTTCTGCTGTATGATTTAGGGTGGCCATGCCCAAGGTTTACTCAAGGTGATGCTGAAGACAAATCGAGCCAATTTGTTAATTGAAGAGTGATAAACAAGCAGTTCCAAATATCAGAGGTGCTCATTATTCTAGGAAGTGATTTTCCTACATTGCAAAATGTTAGCACAATAGAGACAATCTCCATGTTTTCTACCCACAGAGTGAAATAAATCTTTTATCACACCCAAACTTTTATCATTGATTACGTTGGGGAAGAGAATAAGGTGACAGCAGTCTGGAGATTGCTAGCTCGACTAGTAAGCTAGATAAGAACTGTACGTTTATGGACATGTTGTGAAGTCTGCACCAAACAATTCCACAACCAACTTTCTAACTACCATCACATATCTACTGCCTAAAGCTTGTGACCACATTCCAGTCTAACTTCACAGCCTCCTTTAGATTAACCAATAATCATGTAGTATCAGACCCACAGTAAACAATCCATTTAAATTATATCTAATCAGGTAGCCAAAAGACCAGCATCGTACAAAACATACAATTCAACCAGCATGGGCCTCACATGTATTAATTACAAACTAGCTGAAATAAGTACATGCATAAACTCAGCTGTGATTTATTAATAACCTATATTTGAATATTTTAAAAGATTATAATCTCCCAATATGCTATTAATAATATGTTGTATATTCATAACTATAGCGCTGGAATACACTCTTGACTCTCTCATGTAATTTCAAAAACCATTTAAATATTTTTAATAGCAATACAACTGTCTATTTCTGAAGTTACAAGATGAGTTATAGTTACCTACATTTTAAAGATAACAGTCTATGATTCCTTACCTTCAGGTCCTTCCAGACACCGCAGATTGCTATTGTTGCTCTCCAAGGTAAGCGCATTGGCAAAGCCTGCCTGCATGCCCACCTCTTACCCCCTCCAACTCATATAAACTTGTTATCTCAGCATAGCAGGCCTTGCAAGATTATTGAGTGCTTTGCAACGCTTGTTAGGTTTCCATCCTGAGGGCAGTCAGGTCATCCCGCACATCCTATTACTCTCTAATGTCTAAGTCAGACACCTAGAATAATTTGTAATCTGCACCTTTTCTGCTTTGAGTTTCAGAGTCAGCAGGAGGTGTGCATCATTATGAATGGCAACGGAAGCACAGAATGAAACCTCTGACTGAGAGCAGATATGCTTTTTTAGTCATTTCAGACCTTCCAGGATTTTACTTACTAAGGAATCCATACACATACCTATGGCGTTTAAAAGGTACATACCAAGAAATTTAGAAGGTGCCATAGCAGCTTGATTTTGAAAAGGGCTGTTTTCTTTATCCTACCTATACAGTGAGTCACTGCTCTAAAACAACCATACATATATATGTACTGTATAAGACGTCAGAACACTCAAAATGCATATGTTTGTAATAAATAGATATCTCACAAATAGTGAAGCAAACATAAAAAAGACACCTCTGGAGAATGTGTCTTAAAAACCAAGTCGGCAAGGGCATCTACCATGTCACTAATATTATTAGTTCTCTTTAGAGCTGCCTTCCAAAAATCACAAATCTGTCACTGGCTGAGTTTTAGCTATAAAGGATTAGCTTCATTGATGGGTGCTGTGCTCAAGCAAATACTGTATTGATGCTCCCATCATTCTGGGGCCTCAGTGCTTAGCACACCCCATGTAGCTTAAGTAGAGTCGGTATGTGTTCGGTCACCTCCCGATCTACTGAGCCGACCTGTGACAGTCTCATTGTCACAGGTCGGCTAGAACTATGAGGTGAGTGAAAAGCACTCACCTCATAGTTCTCCTTTAGTCCACAGATATATTTTACCACTGTTTATACCCACTTTTCAACACTGAGACCAAAAATGTAATTTATAAAGAACAGCCTAGTTCCCATCCAGAAAAGGGGAATGCCATGGCTGGCCTCCTGGACAATTGGTCTGCCAGTGCTGGCTCTGGCACAGGTAAACTAGTCCTAATTTACCAAACAGTGTTTTTGAAAATAACAAAAACAGCAAACGCTGTGCATATTTGGTCAGTAGATGCCAAATGTTCAAAATTCATCACATACATATAAAATGACTGTAACGTGACTACAGCGCATACAAAAAATGCCCTGTATAGTTCACGATCAGTTGGATTAAGCATCAGTTTCAGTCATAGCATATTGGTAAAGTAGAACAAGACGTTCACTCTCTGCTCCCGGGAAGACTCTGTAATGCTCATTTGAAGATGGAGAAAAAATATTACCCATACAAGCGGTTTGGTTACTGAGGCTTTGTTTGCAGCTGCCAGTTGCTGAAACTGCAGAGGATTTCAGCCAGTTAAGAGTAGGAATTAGCAGGGGCTGTAAAATCATCTGTGTGTATTACAAGAGGAAATACATTGCTTAAAAATTATCAAAATAATAGCACAGAGAAAAAATAACATGTTTTAAAGGCCTGCAGCTACTCATAAGATATATTTCCATCAAAACTTGTAGACAGCATCTAGGTTTTATCTAAAGATCATCATGTACCTGCCATAGATGAGGCTACAAACACCTCCCACCCCCTTAGTGTGCTGATGCTTCATCAAGGTCCAATCAGCAGGCTGGGGCTTGTGTCCTAACCAAGAACTTCTGCTAGTGCAGCGGAGGTACTTTCCAGAACTGGTGCATGGATCACAAGGCTGAATGAACAAAATATATTCAAATATATTACCTGGCAAAAAAAGTCACACACTCTTATATTTTGTTGGACCGCCTTTAGCTTTGATTACGGCACGCATTCACCATGGCATCATTTCGATAAGACTATGCAATGTCACAACATTTATTTCCATCCAGAGTGACATTTTTCACCAAGATCTTGTAGTGATGATGGGAGAGTCGGACCACTGCGTAATGTCTTCTCCAGCACATCCCAAAGATTCTCAATGGGGTTAAGGTCGGGACTCTGTGGAGGCCAATCAATGTGTGAAAATTATGTCTACCTGAACCACTCTTTCACAATTTGAGCCCGATAAATACTACCAGTGTCATCTTGGAATATGTCCATGCTATTAGGGAAGAAACAATCCATTGATGGAAAAACCTGGTCATTCAGTATATTCAGGTAGGCAACTGACCTCATTTTTTGGGGACATCATTTATGAAATATATTAATCATTGCAGTAATGATCCAGTGGAAGGCTCTTATCTATTTGCTTAGCTAAAACCAGGTGGTGACTTTTTTTTTGGCCAAAGTTAAAGGTAGCTCCATCTCTAATCACTATGTCTACTGGTATTCTTATTCCCTGAACACCCATGAAGCTAAGCCTTTCAGAATACATGCTAAGTCTTCTAAGCATTGTGAAAGGTTTGCTGAAAAATGAACCAATGGAAAATGAGCTGTGCTGTTGTCAGGCTAGTAATAGCAGTTAAAGCGGACCTGTTCCCCCTTTCACTAAAAATCACATGAGCGTTCAGCTCTCTTACATTCATTAGCTAAAAATTTTTTGCTTTTAATTACAATTATTGTTGTTCCACCGCCTGGTCCACTTTGGCACAAATTATGTAATTGTACCTAAGCATTGCATCCTGGGAAGGTTACATCAGCAGAGCATTGCTGGGAAATCTCATCTGTAATCTCATGAGATCTCAGGGAAAGGCATTTTTCGTACCCTGAAATTATGTGCGTGTTCACATGTCTGCCCTTAGTTAAAATGGTCACTTTAAGAAGAATGGGGACGAAAAGAAAAAAAAGGTATGCAAACAATACAAAGCCGCCAATTATTTATAACTATCTGTTTGTAGACTGTCAATACTAAGGGGGTTATTCACAAAGCTGCCGAAGGTATACGGCTCGGCTATTCTGCTTGGTACCTCCATGCAGAATAGCACATCAATGAAAATAGTTTTTTTTTTAAAGTTAAAAAAATTATTTTAAAATGTAAATAAAATGAAAAATGTAAAAATAAATAAAGATTTTTTTAAAAAGTAAAAAAAAAAAAAAATTGGGCGGAGCAAGCAGTGACAGCTAGATGAGCCCAACTGTGTTGGCCGGCATCTGCTAGAGTGAATAACAACTGGGCGGAGCCGGCTGTGACGTCATGGCCGGCTCCACCCAGTTGTTATTGTTTAATGACAGATCAGCGTCCCCAGATCATTTGTGGACGCTGGTCTGTCATTACAACTGCCCAGCTGTCATTTGCGGGGCGAAAGGCCGGGCTTCGGCCAGTTGTTCGCCCCGCTTCGGGTGTTACTTTGGCACAGTCGAGCCGAAGCATATGCCTTCGGCTCGGCTGAGCCGCTCGGCCGCTGTACGGGCTATACTGAACTGAACCGAAGGGCTCTGGCGTCCGAAGAGAGCCAAAGGATCAGGCAAAGCTTCGGCTCCTCTGTGAATATTTCTAAAGGCGTCTGTTGTTATTTCAAAATTATGGGGGGGGAAAAAACATTGCTCTGCACGTGCTAAGCTGTGGAAGAAACAAATGTTTTTAGTAATAACAAGAACCAAGTACCAACAGAATCCTAATGATTGACAAATACATTATTAACATGAATAAGAAAAATAGTGGGTCCTTCAGACACTTCTACAGACCACACCCACCAAGTCAAGAAACTAAATTCTCTTGGTTAAAATTCTCAAGGTCACCAGGGCAAATGGAAAAAGGCAATGGCAGCCAAGAACTTCCTTTCTTTTAATTCCTCCACTCAGACCTCTTCATTAGATGGGAACGCTTTGAACTTGCTCCAGGAAGCTGGCCCCACTAGCTGTGAACTTTGTCTTCAAATCTTCTTGTCACATCAAACATTGCTGGGGAAGACAGTTAATGCCTCCCATCAGTTTTCAGAGTGGTTGACCCACTGAGAAAGGCTGGGTAGCACTATGCCTGGCCACTGTAATGCACAACAGCAGTAATTAAACCCTTAACTACCAACAATGGCAGCAGGAATTATGCTAACTGTCGTGTGTGTGTGTGCATTGTTGCCGGTGACCAGTGAGTGGATGGCATCAAATTCTCAAATAATCTACCATAACTATCAGTTCAAAGAAAAAGGATGATTCGACAAAAAATTATATTACTGACCAGCATTGGTTTAAAAAGAAAAAAAACACACACACACAAAGACCTCAAAGACTACTTTCTGCAACTCAGTAGATTCTACAAATAAAACAAAATTACAAAACAGAAACAAATTGGAAGCGGCACAATACTTAAATTACAGTCTATTTCACTTTTGCTGGAAAGGTTGACATTCATGATAAACTCATCTGCCAAGTTTTGTAAGTATGGGCAGTCTTTAAGCCAGGCTGGATACAGAGAACACATGTTGGGTTCAGCTCCCCACATCTACAAACCAGGACACATCAGAAGTCTTAATTTCAAGAACAGAGGACTATTTGAAAAACCAGAAATTAGTTTGTGAAGTTAATCATAACCCATGCTCTGCTCCTCATGAATGTACAATATGATGTGGTATTCTGGCTCTGCAAGACTCAACTGATGTGGAAATGATGCTGTACCATAAATATAATTCAGAACCTATCTCACATTAATCATCAGAGCAAGCATCCACAATAAAATCTGCTTCAAAAGGGCAAGCTTGGAATAATGTATTTTACTGAAGTGGGGAGTAACAGACAAGAGATATACAGAATTAATCATCAATGTACAACGTGGTGAGATACATGGGTGTGATGAGGGAGTGAAAACAAGAGAGAATTGAGTTTGGAGATGTCAGTAAGCTAACTTGTGGTGGTCTGAAGGTCATCTGTTTGGCTGGATCAAGCAGGGATGGACTATCTGTTTTCTATTTGAGAACTACTGGTCCCATCCAGTTTTAAATAGTGACTGACCCACTAAACTTTTGACCAACTCAACATAAAACATAGCCTTCCAAGACTACAGAATGTGAATGCTGAATCCCTATTGCTGAATCTCTACTATTAGAGTCTCAAAGACTGAAGGTATACAAACAACACATTTTAGGTTGGTGGCCTACACTATTTGCATTTATCAAAGCTAAAAATCTCATAAAAGCTTTAAAATGTGAATGTAGTTTCAAGATCTTCAACCTCTTTAAATTTGCATCTTTGATTAAAATAATACTAGGTGATCTTGTCAAAAAAGGTCTTTGTTTAAACACTCCCTGTTGTAGGGTGACAAAGTTCTGTCCCTGTTTCTCAGCTGTGCTCCTGTGTTGTCATCCTGTCACAAGGGTGGGTCAGCAACTCAACCAATAGGGAATCAAGGACAAGGACAACAAGCCCAGAGCCCGCACATTCAGAAACCAAATCATTAATTGCTACCATATGTTTATCTTGACAGGTTCCCTTTATGACCTGCTAGCAGCCATATCCCACCATCTACAGGTTACCTTGGAAATATACATGACTAGGACCCAAGTCCACACCATAACAACCAAAAAGATATGCATCTGACATTTTATAAAGTGGATAGCTTGGCAGTCCTGCTCCATAATATTGTACTCTTTTTAGAAAGACGCACAACATTTTAGATACACCTTAATTAAGACCTGGCTTCACCCACCCTGCTAAGCTAAGCACATTGCGCAGGATGGTCTTTAGAACTGCTGTCCATGTCATACACATAAATAAAACTCATTTTTTCATTCTTCAGTACATAAAATAGGACTATGACAAGAAGCCCCCATCACTTATCTTTAGTGCTATTATGGTATTTGTAGCAAATAATTGAAAAAAAAAGCAACAATAATATCAGATGTTAACAATCTTCTATACAATGAATTAAAAAATATGGCCAAAAGTTTAGACACAGACTATCCCACATGTATGGGCATTTGTGAAACCATGGGCCCCCTCCCAACCCTTTGCAGCTACATCATCCTCCACTCTTCTAGGAAGGTTTTCCCACAAAATGATTGAGTGTGTCAGTGGGGGTGTGTGCCAATTGAGCAAAAAAAAAAGTTAATGCAAAGTTAGATAGTGATGTTCTGGACCTGGCTCACAATCTGCATTCCAATTTATCCCAAAGGTGTTCAGTAGAGCTATATATATTCACATATATACAATATATCAGTATACCAATATATAAAAAAATATATATATACACAGACATATAT
>NW_017306271.1:1668107-1679078 GCF_000935625.1 Nanorana parkeri | reverse complement strand
TATATATATCTACACAATATATATATTTATATAAATACATAAACACACACACACACATACATATACACACACACATACAAACACACACACTCCCCTAACCTGTGCTTAAAACATTGCAGAGGAAACTGTTCTTGTGTAAACCAATATCCATTTTATTGGCCCTTTAAACTTCCTAATTCCCGTGCTGCTTCCAGGGAGAGAAGCAGTCATTTATAATGAAGCTGGTTTAGTTATTTAAAGTTACTCAGCTACTCTGTAATTCGACTTTGGCGGGAAGAGTGTTTGCCAACTTGAAGTGAAATATTTAGACAGATGCCCTTGTCTGGTCGCCCAGCCTTATCATTTATCTTTCGGTGTTCCTACCAACCTATCAACCAGCTTTTAAAGACATGATCTCAGTACTTCAACCCTTTGAAAAATTTGGCTCTGTTTTATTAAAAAGGAAGTAATTATAAAAACTAGACACAGTGCAAACAGTGAAAACACACAAAAAAAATATTCCAGAGCCATCCACCAACATGTAATGTTTTCCACCACATCCTGTGTGACCCTCCTGTACAATTTGTTAAATGACGCCACACAAAGCCATCTAAGCTCTGAGATCAGATTGAGAAAATGCTGCTTGTCAACTGCAAAAAAAAACCCACAAAGTGGCCAGGCGCTGCGGTATAACCGTACACTGTGCTCCATTGTCTATGCAGGGAGGTGAAGAGGTGAGCTTCTAGTTTTAAGCATATAACGCTCCTTCTCCTAACATACACCCTGACCTTCTGTGCCTTGACTTAGCTAGGATAAATTGGTGGTTGCTTGTTCCATTTTCACATATCTGTTCCACCACACAGCGAGCGGTAGATATGAGACGGAGGGCTATTTATCATGTTTGTGGAAATATTCCTAGCCATTTTTGCTTTAACTCCAAAGAGAGCCACAGTGGGACTGGCTTCTTAACAATGCCCACATTTTGTTTTTTAGTGCACTGTTTCACCAAAAAGCCAATAATCCACATCTCTGTTTTCAACAAACTATCACTGGTGTGTGTCTCTGTGTGTCCAGGACTTTCATCTAAAACACACAGACAAACCCAAATTCAACAATAGTAACTGGTAACGCAACTGGCGTTTTAAATGTCAATACAGCTCACATTTAAAAAGAAGACTTATACTGTCACTATTATATTACTTTAAAGCTGAACTCCAGACATGTCTAACAGGGTTATTCACAAAAGGGTAAAGAGTTTGGAGAAGGCAGGAGAAGTGAACAATCTAGCCTAAATAGCTGATTTGGAAAAATTCTCCAATTTAGCTATGTTGTCCTAGATTGTTCACTTCTCCTGCCTTCTCCAAACTCTTCACCCTTTTGTGAATAACCCTGTTAAAGATAACCATCAATCCGGTTATGTATTGTTTAAAAAATAATTTGTTTTACAGGCAGCTAGTGTAAGTACACAAATCTGTCTTAATTTTAGCTTCCTGTAGTCCCCTGCATAACAGTACTGGGAGAGTGAAGCCAGGTATAAAATCCAAAATGCACTGAACCCATTGCACTCCTGACCGAATAATACCCTTAGAGTCGGGTGGGTGCCAAAGTGACTGCAGCTGCCTCTGCAATCCAAGATAAGTGTATGTATAAAGTCACTCGCACTCCAATAGAATTTCAAGTCAAAAACGGTTTATTGACTCGATTGCTATCACATCATATAGCGACTTTTCGGAACAACAGCGGTTCCTTCTTCAGGGAGGAGAACATAACGGACTCCTCCAACAACACTTACGAGTGTTGATCGAGGAATATCCTGCTGTTTCTAGTACTGCCGGGCGCTGTCAGTATACCTGATTGACTGCCAGCTCCGTTCGGTGGAGAATTTTCCAGCCTGCTCCTTCGTTCTGCTAACCAGAAGGGTGTCAACAACGGCACCCATTGTGCAAATGTCGGCTGGTTCATCAGGAACCAGCCAAAATCTGTACTAAGTACACCTGACTTGAGGGTAAGCAGAGTGAGACAAGCAGGTTCTACTGCAGTATACAGAGTTGTCAAAATTGGAAGCTTGCTGACAGAGTAAGGATGTGCATTCATTAGCCAGGCAGCAAGCACTGAAGAAGAATAACAACCTGCTTATTATTTCTGTTAGAGGTACATGGAACCAAAAAAAGAGAATAGCAGATCAGAATTATTTTATTGGTAGGTAACAGATTTCAGTCATATGTACTTGAACCGTTTATCTGTTTCTGAGGTTCACATTTAATAAAGAATCCCCACATGATGGTTTGAAAAGGTACAGACGTGGGCTAGCCCTTCTCCATGTTAAATATGCACTGGTGTTAAGAGGATACTACTTTCTATTTAAAGTATCTACTCCTTTAAAAAATATCAAAACAGTTCATACTCTCCCATGCTGCAAATCTTTGCTCTCTTGCAGAGTTATGCTTTCAGCAAAATCTTACCATCTGACACTTCTGGGTGTGTTGGAGGCCAGGTCTTCCACACTACAAGCTGTAGTTTCAACCGCCACAGTATTGCCGGTAGATGGGACCACTTTCGAAGGTGTCAAATGTGAAGATTTTGCAGGTTGCAGCTCTTGAACAAAACGAAGATCAAAGGATCGTGCAGTGGGACACGTGGCTATCAGTGGTTTTCATTTGGCAGTAGTGTGTTTTCACATTTTTAAAACCATGACAGCGCGTGTGTGTGTGTATTAAAAAAACTTCCAGGGGCTTATGAGAACTGAAGTTATTTTGGGCAGTTATTAGTTATAAAGTAATTTTTTCTAAATGTTTCTCACTTTCTGTTCCGTCTATCTTCCCGCCAAGACTTCCTTTTTACATCAAACAAAAGCTGTACTTGGCTTTATAGACATAGCAAAAGTAAACACAGTACCAAATATATTAAGTTCTGTGGGAACTTTTACAGACTTATTTTTGTAGCGTATCAGTAGCCTATACAAGCATCTTCTAGTTTGTGGTAGCACAACACATAAAGCAAACGAAATAAAAGTAAAACTGGCATTTACTGTAGACCAACACGGAGTGCATGAACACTAACAAAGCACTAGATTTATAGCGTAGCTGGATAAACTACTGAACAATTCAGGGCGCAAGGAGTCCAATCTAGGATCCAGAAGGCAAATGTTAAGGAGCCCAGGAACATGCTCTTACAATAAAAACATAGTAAGTCTAAAATAAAAGCTAGGCGCCAGTCAGGGCTGGGTTTCCATGACTGGAGCCTGCAGACACAGGGCCTCTGGTGACCGTCCTTCTTGTATATTGGTCCTATGCTGGTATGTATGACAATGTGTAAAAAAGCATATGAGATGTCTGTATTTCTTCTGATGGGAAATAAATGTGTGGCCAAAATCAAACAGGGTAAATTGCCTGTTTGCTTCTACTACCTGTTGCGAAAGCCTATTGTGCATAATGGTTAATCTGGCCCTAATGCCAGCTTTTGTAGACACATTTGTTAGCTGAGGCCAAGACTGGCCAAATCCAAGCCAAAAAACTTCTAGCGGTGGGTAATTTTTGTGAGTATTTTCTACCTTCTGCCACTCACTACATTTAATTGCTTCAGACTTGGCCAATTTAGTGGTTAAGATACTAGAAATACCAACAAGCTTAGGGAGCTTCTACAGTTTATATGTTTGATCTTGTAACTCCTTGCACATTGTATCTATAAACATCTACATTCCCTTTATATATTTTTCCTAGATCTTAACATGTTCTTAAATATGCACTTCTAATGGACTTTTTTAATAAGGTAGTATCAAAAAAATACTTGCACTTCTTTACAAAACTAGGCAGTTTTTGATGTTTCAGAGCAGAGGAAATTTAAAAAAAATCACATGGACAACATAATCCCATATTCCCAAAACAGTCCCCCCTTCTCCAAGCTCTTTCCTTCTTTATTGTACAGTGGGTGCATGCCTCACTTCCTGTCTAAATACAGGATAGGAAGTCAGCTCCAGAATTCACCTCCCACACTCAGCTTCCTATGTGTACACACCTCCGTATGCTAGGAAGTTAGCCATTTAGATTAGCTTAAAAGGTGTGTTTACGATCAATATATAGATTTCGTCCTAAAACATAAAACAGAAAATGTGAGGGCACAGTTGCACTGGAAAAGCATATAGATAATTGGACTCAAAACACATAAATTAACAGAAAGGGTCAACTCAACCAACAAAGTTCAATGCCAAATCAACAAGGGGTCTCAATGTTACCAATAAGGAAAGAGTATGCTAATTCAAAATGTAGGGAGCATCACCAACATCCACATAGCATGTTAAGGCAACGTCCGCATAAGAGAAGTTCACCTACAAATTTATGCAAATACAAAGAATAACAAAAAAAGAGGTACAGACATTATTGTTCCGCTGTCCCAAAGCCTCAATGCAGGAACATCCCAAATGAATAGCTAAATGATAGCAGATTGAAACTCCACACAGACTCCAAAGGCATATAGAATCTTCCAATAACCATCGTTATTCATAATACCAACTGTGCAGCAACAATGGCCATATATTCCAGCTATGTGTGGTCTTCTAGCAGAAATTGCATTAAAAAAAACAACACTGATATGGTTTTGTACATAAAAGAAACATACAAGGACATTACCTGTGCTTTGCTTTTATGTAAGGAGCCTGATCCCACATGCTACATGATGCCGCGGCATTGAAAATGCCAAACTAAGACTTTCCAGGGATTATAGTCAACAATCTCCCTCCTTTCCAGCACTGGCTGTACGTACATATCCATGTGTCCAGGCCACATAAAACCATGTCAATCCAAAACAAAATTTACAAAAGAAAAGCATACCCTGTGCATCAATGGTGCAAGCAACTCTGGCATGCAATTATATGGCACTAAATTGGGATTTTGCTCACAGATAGCAGTTTTGTTTCATCAAAAAGCAAGGTTTGGAACCATTGCTCCCACCAATATACTAAATCCACAAATGAATAGAGGTTACACCTTAGCGTCCACCATAACACTAAAACAGAAGGATGCCACAATAGAGCCCATCGTTACTTATGCAACCAGAACCTACGGCAATATACTCAGCAAAGGTCTTAAACCTTTGTCAATATGCCAATCTATTAGACATACAGATTTGCTTTTACAATTCAATATTAAAATACAATATAATTTAAATCCAGTGCCTTGTGGCTTACCTTGACACTCCGGTGGTGTATCCTTGAAGGCTGGCATTTAACACTGCTGGTATTGCAGCAGCCTGTGCAACGTTTCACCTCCACACAGGGCGGCCATATCAGAAAGTTTGCAGATGTTGGGTCTATTTGGCTACGAGGTATCTCGTAAATAACAGTCCTTGTTTTGCAGACAGCAGGAACAGCTTCCTCTATGAAAATAAAAAGAGCAGAAATAAACGATCCCTTCATAAACGGCAGCATAAATTTGCATAGAAACTATTCAGGCTAGTTTATGGAAATTGGTTAAAAAGCTATTGACCAAAACATCCTCCCTGAATTATTGTTGAAAACTGGCGCTCTGTGTAATCAGAAGACCCATTTAAAGAAGATCTTAACCCAATCGACAAAATCTCAGACACTTCAACCTATTAAGCACTTTAACCTGTTAATTTAATTTTCAAAATGCTCAATCTTTTTAAATACACAAGTTTTAATTTAAAAATATCTGGTAATCTTGCTATAAAGGTCTTTATTCAGGCACTTGCTGTTAAGGAGATGACAGCTGTCTCCATCTGTGCTTTGTCACCCTTTCTCATGCACCTGTGGTTAAAACTACAAGCAGCCCTGCTGACGCGTATAGCTCAGGCTTGTTTTATCATTGTCATTTGGTTCAACCCTGTGTCTGTGGAGGATAAACCAAGAAATAGCACACACAACCCTGTGTCTGTGGCAGGATAAACCAAGAAATATCACACACAAAGACTGCTGGTAAGGATGCTACATGGCTAAATAAACCTTGACGCTTTGCTCACATTGTCTAGTATGTGTTCCTATCATCACCAGCATTCAAGCCCTGATGTAGGGGAAGTTGTCAGCCCGCAAAACGTGTTGACTTCATCTACTGATCTTTTATGAAGATTAATACACGTTTAGTGGACTTATCATAAACGTGTCTCCTCTTTTACAAATCTGAATATATCTCACCAAACATAAAAGCATTCTTACCAAAAATCTCCTCTGCAAAGTTTGCATAATTCGTAGAGTACTCTAGAAATGATGGCAACTTTGCAGAGGAGATTTTGGACTTATTGCACTTAATTTATTCCACAATCTGAAAATGTTTAATATTAAACAGCAATGTGATGGCCAGCCAGGTGAGGGGATAGATGCCAGTGGAAGCCTATGCCACTGATGAGGGCTGTAGTGTTCACTTCTGGGTCATGTTAGAGGGGTGAGGCATGTTAGAGGGGTGAGCATATTCACAAGTTCAATGTCCTCTATCACTAGCGAAAGTCACTACATCACTGCTTATAATGAAGCCAGATCTTAAAAATAGGGAGGCGACAGTGGAACATACCACTGGTTCAGCCAGAAAGAGAGCCAACTTCATAGCATACTGAAAGTCCATTTTAGTGGATCTGCACATGGTAAGGCGTCATTATGTTAAATAAACTTTGCATTAGATATGGACCTATACAACCCCATGTACGGTTTTGAATTATATATGCAGGGCTAAACTCCCAATGCTTTTGAATGGGAATTCGTCTTTTTTTTTCTGTTTTCTGACATCGCTCGTGTCAGAATAAAGAAAAAAAAAGACACAGCAGGGTTTCTCTTCTTGGCGGCCGGGAGCGGGGGGCTCCCAGAGCGCCCGGGGGATTTTTTTAATTTTTTTTTTTTTTTTACAGCAGCAGAGCCGCCGGACAATAGGAAACTATTGGGCGGAGCTAGCTGTCACTGCTAGCTCTGCACAATCATTTTCTATTAACTTTTTTCTACTTTTTTCACTCTTTTTCTGTTCTGCTCGGTGCCTCTGAGGGACCGAGCAGAACAGCTGAGCCAAATGCCGCTCGGCGGCATTCGGCTATTCTCTCACTGCTGTTCGGGATCTTTCAGAATAGCCCGAACAGCAGTGTGAAGCCTGCCGGAGGTTCGGCTCAGCCGATCTAGATGTTGGATCGGCTGAGTCGAACTCCTTCTGCACTTCAGGTCAGCCGAACATGCTGAGCATGTTCGGCTGATCCGAAGCCACACAAAGCAAGCAGATGTACGGCTGATTTCAGCCGATATACGGCTGAAATCAGCTGTACAAGCCTGAAGTGAATAGCCGAACAGTGTTCGGCTCACTTCACTTCTGATCGGTCATTCACTCGGCTGCCCTCGGCAGCTTTGTGAATAGACCCCTCATAGTGCACATAGCTGAGCTGATTCAGGTAGTCTTCCTCTCCTGGTGGTGGAGGGAGGAGGGGGTAAAGAGATGAATCCCCCATGTTTTGTAAGGTGAAGCCTCTCTTCAGGTTCTGAGCTGCACACATTTCCAACCGCCCCATAGCAGCTCTGCATTCTTCCTCCCAGCCTATGGCAGAAGAGGTGGGCAGACAGAAGAAGCTGTAGGTGGCCGGAGGAGCCGAAGTGAAGGGAAGACAGCCAAACTTATTCTTCTCCTCTTCAGGTGCAATGTAGCTTCAGCGGCCGAGGAGGAGAAGGGAGAACAGATCGAGCAATCGCCGCTACGGAAGAGGCAGTAGTTTGTCCCCCTACTCCTCCAGCCCCCGGGTTCTGTCGGCGGCACTAAACCAATGAATTTCCACTCACTCCCGCGCAACTTTTACTCGCCAATTGCGAGGGGGCGAGTGGAAATTTTGAGCCCTGATATATGTATACATGTATGTATACAACATTACACTGTGTAGAAGCCAAAGGTCTTCACTGATGAAAATATGACAACTGGAAACTGAGGGCCAACGCCGTTTTTTCCCCCAGACAGCGTCACAAATCAATTCCACAAGGTAGAATATAAATAAAAACAACAGACCACATTTACTTAGTGCTATTAACCCCCGCACATACTTCATGTACCAGTCAAGATCGTGAGTCATCAAAACACCTGCCAGCTATCCCAGTCAAACAATTTGTCACCAACGTCTTACTAAATATATTCTGAATGAGTGTGAAAGTACAATCTATGTGCTCTGTGAGAAGTGCTTCAGACAAGCTGAGCAATGATGTGTAGTTAGCACACTAAGAATGTTTATTGGCTGCAGAGATAAACTCAATCTCTGAGCATGAAAAGTGCAATCTATATTATGTTACAATTATTTATGTACTTATTTATTTAGGCAACAGTGTATGAAGCAGGTCAAGGTAACTTTTATTTTTTTTTGAGCTATGTAAAATGTGTTAGCCAAAAAAAAAAAAAAGTTTTTCAAAAAATTTCCAAAAGAATGTTCTACGTGCTTTGTGTAAGAAACTGCACCTGGCATACTTGTAATGCATTTAGCCGAAAGGCTCAGAACACGAGCACTGTTTGCGCAACACTGGTGGAGCTTCGAGATGATTTCTATAGCCCTTATTCTTGAAAGTAGCTCCCTAGCACCTTTAAAGCTGATCAGCATATACGGCTGCCAGTTGCCTTTAATCTTTTTCTATTCCTGCTCTCCATAGAAGCCATGGTCTATTCCTACTCTCCATAGAAGCCATGGTCTATTCCGACTCTCCACAGAAGCCATGGTCTATTCCTACTCTCCATAGAAGCCATGGTCTATTCCGACTCTCCATAGAAGCCATGGTCTATTCCTACTCTCCATGGAAGCCATGGTCTATTCCTACTCTACATAGATTAATGATCTTGACGTCACTATGTCCTCTGAATATGCACTGCCATGTCACCCATTTCACAGAGCCTGTCTTCTGAACTATACAGGTGCTGAAGAAGAGGAGATTCAGGAGGCACATCATCAGTGCCTACAGCCAACAAGGTACCAAGGGATATGTAGCCTTTAGAAAATAAAAGTAAACCAAAGGAATGAGCAGGGGAGCAGGAGAGGAGAAGCCACAATGCATGCAAGGAATTCAGGAAGTTGTTGAAAGATGCCCAGCAGACAGGCAGCATTCAAAACATGAACGGAGATTTTTCAAGTAAGCTTATATTGAGTTGCCAAAATAACTATTGTGTCTATTGCTATTACAATGCGGATGTATAAAATAAAATACAAAATGCAATTACTTCTATATTGCTTCCCTATAAAACTCTGGTGTTGCATTATAAAAATTAAGTACATTCGTTTTCAGGGACACAGTTTATTTTTAACTTGTTTTTTAGCACTGAAAGCCATGCACAGAAAACTACTACACCCTGAGCCAAAAACAAGTTAAAAATAAACATCCATGACATTTAACCTACCCCTTACAGTTACAGGCATCTAACGTACTCATAAGTGTCAGATACTGATAATATGAATTATTAGCATACATTTTTTTTAAATAAGAGGAAGAATGAAAATGCACATCAGGTATTTGCCCTTCCTTACCAATGCTTCGCTTCCTGCGAATAGGCACAGACCTCTTCTCCTGTACATGTCTGTTGTGATAGAAATTGTGTGTCTGGGTTTTTACGTTTCCTCCAGAAAAATCATCATTCCCTGCAGAGGAGAATAAGAAAATAACATCAGTATTTCAGACTAAAAGGATCAAAGCGTCTGTTTAGTTTAAATCCAATAAAACACTTTGCCTCCATATAAATAGTGAAGGATTGATGCATTTGATAAGGCATCCGGAAGCAAGTCTTTACTGCATTATAAGAAACAAGCTGTAATACAACAAGAGGACTATGTGGAACTTCGATGCAACAAGAACATAAGAACCTCTTGATTAAAAAAACAACACATTTACAGATGGATCAGGCTTTATTGTGCTGTGGCAGAAGATTTGTTAAACAAGACCCAGCAAAAGAGGAGGAAAATGATGAATTCTGTGATGCCTTTAAGTAACCGGTTTCACTAGGCCAAAAGATACTGCAAAATAGAAAAATGCCTCAGGTCGGGTACCCACAAAATGCACAAGCCACTGAAATGTTGCAAGAAACCTCAGGTTCTCTACACATGCAGAAAATGCAACCTCGGCGCCCCAAGTACAATGAGGCATTGCAAGAATCTGACAGCCATAGACATGACTCCCAGATGCAGAGGCATTATAGGATTTGTCGTTTCATCACATCACAGCTGAAGTGCTGAGGTTGCTTACCCCCGCTTTTTACCGACAAAGCTATGTAAGCTGAAATCCTATTGGTTGCCATGCCTTTCTGCATTCTGTTCATAAGTTTGTCTTAGTGCTATTACTTAATGGGATAAAAAAAAAAGAAGGTTTATTGCCTGTTTTGAAAATCTAATTTGCGCCAGAAGCAGCCTTCAGTTACATATAGCTGCAAAGAAATGTGCTAAAATTATTAACCTAAAGCAATTCATAACTACGTAAAACGCAAATCTCGCACAAAATGGATTTACAAGAAAGCATATAATGGTATGAGCATATGGATTCCACACACTGCTATATTGACATGCAAAATGAGTGAGAGAGAGAGAGAGATAGGGAAATAGGAGGAAGAGAGAGGGGAAAGAGAGAGAATAAAAGAGAGAGAGAGAGAAAAAAACAGCGAGAGAAGAAGAGTAAGAGAGAAGAAGAAAAAAGGAAGAAAGAAAAGAAGACGAGAGAAGAAAAAAGAAAAGACGAGACAGAAGAAGAAAGAGTGAAAGAAGAAAAAAGAGAGAAAGAAAAGAAGAGAAAAAGAAAGAGAGTGCAAGAGTATTAGAGAGGAGAAAGTGAGGGTGAGAGAAAAAGAGGGGAAGAATGAGAAGAAAAAGAAAGAGAGAGAAGATTAAGAGAGAAGAAGAAAGAGAAGAAGAGAGGCGAGTACAGAGAGGAAGAATGAGAATAGGTAAAAGAAAGAGGGAGAAGCAGTGTGATAGAGCCAGAGAGAGTGTGTGAGAGGGATGGAGAGAGAGGGGGGGGAGAGAGAGAGATATGGGGGGGGGAGGGGGAGAGAGAGGGGGGGG
>NW_017306271.1:1619195-1668094 GCF_000935625.1 Nanorana parkeri | reverse complement strand
GAGAGAGGGATGGGGAGAGAGAGGGATGGGGGAGAGAGAGAGAGGGATGGGAGAGAGAGAGAGAGGGATGGAGGAGAGAGAGAGGGATGGAGGAGAGAGAGAGGGATGGAGGAGAGAGAGAGGGGGGGATTTAAAGAGTCACTGAAAACAGTTGTGATGGTTTCAGGAGCAGAATTTCTGTACCAGAAGTTTTGGCAGACAATTTTTGGCAGTAGTAACTTTTACCACATGTGTTCTTTTGGCAGATACCGACAACAATGTATTACATCAAAAAAATCATATAACCCTTAAAACAAACTCTTAGGGCTAATACATTTAAAACACTTGTTAAAGCTTGCCAATGCCTATAAAGATTTAACAAGCTTCAACACAATATTCACACCACACTGCACTGTGCTTCCCGTGTTGTGCAGTATGTTGTGCATTTTCGTGTATTTTCATATGTATTGCACCATGTTTTTTACATGCTTTCATTTTCCAAAATACCTGTATCTGTGCATGCCCAAATACTCTGTATCCCTAATCAAAACTGTATTTGTCTGTGCTAAATAGCGCTTCTCAGTGGTCAGCGTGGTCCCCAGACCACGCTGACCAATGAGTGCTTGCAATTTGCGAGCGAAATTCAAAATGCATAGGGCAGGACTGCGCTGGACAGTACCGGGTAAGGACAGTACACCTGTACCGGCCGAGGGTAAGGACTGTTTACCGAAAGGTAAGTATAGCCGGGGGGTTTTGGGAGAGACGGGGGCCAGATTTGATCGGGTAATTCCATTTTCCCATATTACCTGGAAAAGTGAACTTGCCCTTTAATGCACATTGTGCGTGTGGGAGAGTTCTGCTGCCTCGCTACCACAATATGGCACAGTGAAATGGCGGCAGCACTCAACGCACACACACAATGTCCTATGCGTGCGTTTATTTGCATGCAGATGGCGGGGGCAGCAGGGTTGGTTTTCATTTTTATTATTTTATTTTTTACATTGTCTTTTTTTTTTAATATAATTAATTATTTTTTACTTTTTCATAACTTTTTTTTATTATTTTTATTACTTTTTTACTTTTTTTCCCCCACCTAATTTTATTCCTATCACATAGGGATTTAAAATCCTCTAAGTTATAGTTTGGAGGTGACAGGTTCTCTTCATGGAATCTGCCCTCCAACACAGAACAGATGTTCTGTGCAGTTCCTGACAGCTGAGACAGGTGGCGCTGTGATCACAGTGCCACGGTCTCAGTGATAACACAGAGCAGATGAAAAACGGACGTTTTTCGTCTGCTCTGCGGGCTCTATGGTGAGCTCATGTTCCGTGGTCTCGGGTCCGGCAGAGGAGCGGAGGACCCCAAAAACCATGGGGGGGTGTGGACAGAATCGCCGCTTATAATTTTATAGAAGTGATCAGATCACTTGAAAACGAGCGGCGGCTCCACACTGTACACTTAGCTCTGCTTGTCCGGAGCAGGGCTAAGTGTACAAAAAAACTACTCGCCCGGCGCCCGAAACTGCATGTCCCGGGCATCGGGCGATAGGAATTCCACACCCCTGTTGTGTGTTCTTGCATGGGGTCCCCATTAAAATCCATGACATTTTAGATTGGGGTGCCTCGAGATTTTGCATACTTTTAAAGGGTGCCATGACTAAATAAAGGTTGAGAAACGCTGAACGCTGGTCTATACATTTGGAATGGGTTAATAGGAACATTCCAAGAGCATCTAGTGGATAAGGCCCTCAGTGTTTTTAAATATTACTGGGGTGTCTGGGATAATAAACAGCCCTTCAGGGGCTGGGGATAGCACAGCTAATAATGAATAAATGTTTCCAAATGACTACAAGGTGCCTGCTGTACTCTTTTCAGCATTTTCATTGAATTGCACTAAATGCACCAATGCAACCAAGGGTCCAAAAAACATTTTTAATTCATGTATACAGACATAGATGCTTAAATCAGGGCTGGACAAATCCCTAGTATGCATAGTAGCATACAAGCAGGAAATGCTTCCATCAGCTCGTTCTCAAACAGGTGTTTTGCTTTATGACAAATCCCCTTAGACTTCATGCAACGCATGGCCTTTGAATTAGCTCAACATAAAAGACTTTGATTGTACGTTTATTGTTTCCATATTCTACATATGTTGTTCTTTTAGGCAAGTGCGGGAGGAGGAATTGCCAGCAGATCATTTAGAATGGTTTTGTGGCAGGCAACCAAATAGTTTCACTTAAATTTTTTATGCCCTGATGTACTGACAATGTTTAGAGAACGAATAAAATTTACGACAATTAGTGCCGTCGTCTTGTTCCATAATGTATCTGAAAATGCAACTTGATCATTACCAACAAAATGGCAAAATGGAGAGCAGCCAAATAAAAAGGAAAAAAAAAAAAGAGGAATTAAAGGTGATCCTACGTAGAATGATTTGACGTTCATTTTAACATCTGCCAGGAAACGCAATTACATTTTCAGAAGCCCAGAACAAAGTCACCTTTAACTGATTTATAGAGCTGGGTAGACAACACATGATTGAACTCACAATAACTCATGTATACCAGCAGAAAATAAAGCACATTATTTTCATGTCTATCTAATCAAATGCCACCCATGCCAGTTTTTTTTGTTTTTTTCGTTTAATCCATTTCTGCTATTACTTGCATTCAGTATTTTTTTTTTTTTACGACTCCAACATATAAAATGTTGATCAGACCTGTAACCTATAAAACTGTAATGAGCAACTTAAGTGAAAAAAGGAAGTGAGTCACAAACATTTAAAACAATTTGAACGGGCAAAGTCAGGACTGTGCTACCAATGAGGTCAACTGAGGTGGCTGGCTCAGGTGGCATTCATGGAGGCTCGCTGTGTGGGTGGGGGGGGGGGGGGGGGGTCTGGCACCAGGGTGAGAGTGTCCTCAGAGTGTGCATGTTCAGCCCTGTGTATGTTCAGCCTCTGGGCTGCACAGTGTCATTCGTTGTTGGGTGCAGATGGCCGTCCAATGACAGATGGCCACCAGCATCCTGGCAACCATTGCCACTGTGCGGTCGGCCAACAGCACCCTAGCAACCAATGACACTGTCCTGCTGTCCACTAGCATCCTAGCAACCAGTGACCACTGTGCAGGAGGCCACCAGCATTCTAGCAAGCAACAGCATCCAAGCAACCAGTGACACTGTACAGCTGGCCAACAGCACTCTAGCAACCCATAATGCTGTGCAGTCGGCTACCAGCATCCTAGCCATCAGTGATATGGTGGGGGGAGGGCACCAAAAATGGCAACACAGCCCTAGCAAACTGACAGTGTTTCTTTAAAACTAAACTCCAGAAAGTTAAATACACTATTAAATGAGATTTCTTGGATCTGCACTGAAAAAAAACACTTGTAATGTCTTCAACATTACAGAGCAAGTTCAGTTCATTGTGTCCAACTACTTCTAGCTATACCATGACCTAAGGTAAATGAAAACCTTCACAAACACAACAGAAGCACACATACAGTATGTTACCTGTTTTATCTGTGACTCATTCAATTCTACCAGGCAGCATAGCCAGGAGGGTAACACCACTTTCTTTGTGACAGAATGGACCTCCTATAAAAATGTGAGGTCTCTTTTACTGACAGATCCCCACTCCCTAATGCAAATAGTGTAAAAAAAACGGTCACAAATAAAGTTTTTATTTTTTAAACAAAAACCTTCACCCCGACTCCTGACATGGAGTTAAACTTTAAAGTAGAATAGAAGCCAAAACTTTTTTTCATAGTTTTGGACAGAGTAAGGGATGATTATAACCGAGTCAGCATTTTTTGCCATCTGTTTCCCATTCGGGAGACTTCCTGTCTGATAGCCACAACAGGACGTGAAGAGAAATCTCCCCAATGGGAAATCCCTTCAAAGTAGCAGCAGAAATACTAAACCAAGAAGACCTGGAGCATCCCAAGAATGGCTGGTCTAAAGGCCAAATACCTTGGAAGGTAACATATATAGTTAAACTGTACATTGAACCATTTGTTCCACTTTCATAATGTTAGCACAGTAGCTATTTAAATACTTAAGTTTTCTATTTAAAGCAGGCCGGGTATCATCTGAGTAAACTGGTAGAGTTGCAATACATGAAATGCCAGCCAAATGAAAACACCTCCCTCTGTGCCCATCTCTATGTACTTAGTGATCTACAACGTCTTGACTAGCAGCTGACACTTGTATACCTGCCAGTCTAAAAGGAGATATGAAAAAGTAGTTATTTCTCCGCAGGCAGTTACATTCCACATATAGCACATTCCGACCAAATCTCTTCCTGTCCTCCTGTCATTTTATTTCGGTAGCGGTTAAAAATGTCACTCGCTTCCTCGGGTTGAATTCAAGCTGTGGCATGATAATGTTTTAATGGCAAGTTATGTGTTATGACATAACGTAGGCGGGCCTAGGCGTTACTAGGGGTATTTCGGGACATCCATTTGCCCTAAAATACAAATGATTCTATTTTGTCATTCAGGGAAACCATCTGCCATAGAAACAAAACACTATCCTAGGCTAGATTTCTGGACATTTGTAAAGGCAGCACTGCACATTTTTCATGATCTTTATTTTCATCCACTAGCAGATGTTGATCAGATACAGAGCCAGTTTTATCACAGTCCACAGTTAGATTCCTTCTTTAATTGGCTATTCTGTACTTAAAAAAAATTAAATCTGTTTTCTGTGAGTGAGACGGGCCCTTTTCACACAAGGTCCAGTGACTGCTGGTACTCTAGGGGGAGACCCTTTATTAAGGCTGGCCATAGACAGCTCACATTTTGGCCAATTCATGAGGCCCTGCAAACACCACCCGGACTGACAAAATTAGATTTAAAAATTGAAACAGCGAGTCAGATTTAATCTTACCAGAATCAGATCAGTCTGAGGTGCATTTAATTGGATCCTATAGCTCACAATTCTTGGCTTAAGCTAGCTCAGCTGGATTTTCTCTCGTTTAAATGATTCCCCCATCCACGCCAAACAATGTAGATGGAGGAATTTCCACTGCCAGGTATTGCCGCCATCCACGCTAAACAATGTAGATGGAGGAATTTCCACTGCTAGCTATTGCCCCCATCCAGGCTAAACAATGTAGATGGAGGAATTTCCACTGCCAGCTATTGCCCCCATCCACGCTAAACAATGTAGATGGAAACATTTCCACTATCAGCTATTGTACTCAGCATCCAAGGCTGGAAGTGGAGATTCCCCCATCTACGCTGATTAACATGGATGGGGTAATCAATTGATACATTTTTGTTGAGTATGGCTAGCTTAGCATGGATGGGGAAATCAATTGATTATCTCTTGTTTAGCCTCCCAGCTGGAAAATGCCATAGGAAGAATTTACTAAAACTGGAGCAGACAAAATCTGGAGCAGTTGCCCATGGCAACCAATCAGCTTCTCTCTTCAGTTTGTTCAGTTAAGATTTGAAAATTAAAGGTGGATGCTGATTGGTTGCCATGCACAGCTGCTCCAGGTTGTGTCTGCTACAGTTTTGATAAATTCCGCTCCATATATTTAGTCTTACTATTGTGTAAAGCGCTACTCAAACTGTTGGCACTATAAAAATCCTGTATACTAATAATAATAATAATAATAATAACAACCTGAACCCTAAACAAGATCATTACAGTGGAACTACAACCTTGCCATCCCTTATAGGGCTTGAAAGTTGGGTTGAGAGCTGTAATAAGCACACTGGCATCCTTGACAAATGGCATGCCTTAAAAGTAACTCTTTTGGGAGGCAATACATTGGTGAGTAAAGTTCCTCTAATTTTGGTAAACCAAAACCCTAAAACTAATATTGGAAAAGAATATTATCATTACAAACATAACATATCAAAACCAACCACAAAAAAATCTGCGCCATCACAGTTGCACTTGAAAAACAATGCTCTACTTTGAACTGCTTTATTATATCAGCCTGTTAATTATTATTATGCCAATTTTCATTACCTAATGCATCCAGCAGAGAAAAGATTGGTTGGAGTGTTTTATGAAGTTTTACTATAGGTATATATAAGAATTACACACAGTCTTTATATATTATGCTTGCAAGTGCGCCACATGTTTTATGGTATACTACTGTGCGAATCTTTATAAATCTCTCAGTCTAAAACAGGAAAAAAAAAAAGAGAGAAAAATAAGTCTCCTTGGCCTGTTCTATCCAAGGTAATTAGAATTGAGTTGCCATTAGCAGACCTCTGTTCTCTATTTTTGAAGTTTTTAATACCATAAAACATATTATCTGTTAATTCATTTGATATCTTTTTGCATTATATCGTTATCCTGCTTTCTCAGAAAGCCAAAAATACATCATGCCTCATAACACATACTCACGCCATACATATGACTAGGAGCAGCAGCTCTATAATACTCATAGGCAGTTTTAAATATTTTATATATTGCCTATGCTAAGCCTATCCCACAGAGAATGGTTATATGCATATGGGAGCTCCTTCATGAATTAATCAGACGAGTGAGGTTGAAGATAGGCATTCATAAGAGGCCTAATTAGAGTTATTTAAATAATGTGCATCGATGTGAAATGTATGTTTCAGCACCGTCTCACAGCCCCGTAGCATATTACTGGCTACCCACAGCCAAGGCGCTATTTTGTCAACTAATATCTATCTTTATCAGTTGTAATATTATATCTGCTACTAAAGTGACAGGCTCTCTTTAAGAACCAGTGCATTAGTTAGCAATTTAGAGTCAAGATGAATTAGTGGCATCAATAGCCAAGACTGGTACAAACTGGTGCTAAAGTATCAGCCAGATAAGGTAAAAATAATGATTAGATAATCTGAGTGATAGTTAAATTTTTGGCGAAAACTCAGTTATGGCAGTTAAAGTGACATTAAAGGCAACCCCCCCCCCCCCCAATGCTAGTGTAAGGACTTACCTTAAATGATGCCTCTTGACCCTAACCATCTTCTTCTTTCCTGTAGTTTTCAGT
Organism: Nanorana parkeri; assembly: GCF_000935625.1. Classification (NCBI taxonomy): domain Eukaryota; kingdom Metazoa; phylum Chordata; class Amphibia; order Anura; family Dicroglossidae; genus Nanorana; species Nanorana parkeri. The sequence continues at coordinate 1,661,128 of NW_017306271.1, read as the reverse complement.
AGTCCCTCTAGCGCTGGTGCCAGTCTCCGATCCAGCGCTGGCTCCTCTCTCTTCCTGGCACTTCCTGTCCCACAGAGTCTTTGCAGGTGCACGCTGCCCCCATTGACTTACCTTGTTTCTCTCCTCGTCTCCCGGCCAAAGATCTGTACTGCGCATGCGCCCGCCCCATGGTCCTTTGCGGCCGCACAAGCATCATCAGATCTTCGGACAGGAGCATGCGGTGGAGACACCCTTTTGTAAACTTTTAAAAAAAATGTTTTTGCATATATCTACTGCACGCTAACAGTAGATATATGCAAAAAATATCCGAGGGTTTAATATTCCTTTAAGCTTTATGGGACATATAGGTTTGCGGTCAGGATTAGGATAAGTGTACAAGTTTCCTTTTTAGAGTTATATTGGATGTTAGGGCAGGGGTAGACAACTTTGGAACTCCAGCTGTTGTGAAACTACAAGTTCCATAAGGCATACATTTCCCGGACTCCAAGAGACAGAGACATTATGGAATTTGTTGTTTCACCACAGCTGGAGTGCCAAGGTTGCCTACCCTTTTGTTAAGGGGCTGGTTTAAAGGTTTCCTTAAGGGTAAACGTTTCAGTAAGGAGCAAGTCAAGAGTTAAAGCAGAACTCTGTGGCTACCCCCGCACTGCAAGGGTTAACTGCTCCTTTTTGTTCAAAAATAAAAGTTATACTCACTCGAAAACCCTGAGCTGGCCGGCTGTGACAGCGCTCCCTGCAACCTGGCTCCTCCTCCGCTGCAGCGTCCCTCTGTTCCTACACACGTGATGACTCAAGGACCTTAGACTGCTGCAGCAGAGGGGGAGGCAGGCGGAAGGGACCAGTCTAAGAGCAAGCTAGTTAAAAGAGTATAAAATAATTAAAAAAACAAAATATTTATTAATTACTATCATTATTTATTATTGCTATAATTATTAATGAATTACTGAGAATCAGTAATCATCTATCATTTAATTATGCAGGGATTGTAGCTGGCACTTTCATTAAACAGAATTCAAGAAGAGCTCTGGGCACATAAATCTTAACCCTTGCAGTGGGGCTACCCTGACACTACAAGGGTTAAGTGCTTGTTTTGGCTAAGGAGCTAAAATAACAAAGATATACTGACCTGATCTTCTCTCCCAGCTGGCTGCTAGAACAGTCCCTTCAGCCTGTCTTCTCTTCAAAATGGAATGTCCCTAAGTGTATTCGTGTCCTATACACTGTATAGGATGTGATGACTCACTGGACCATAGACCGCTGGAGTGGGGGGAGCAAGGCTGAAGGGACCGGTGTAAGAGCCAGCCAGGAACTTGGTTCGGGTGAGTATAACTCTGTTATTTTAACATATTATAGCATGAAAAAATATGCCACTAGTACAATGTCTACTTCTGTGACTTCAATTGGGCTTTAAAGGAAACCTGCCATAAGAGAAATAGATCAAATGCCAATTTCTGAAAGTACTAGTTGCTTGGCTGTCAAGGTGATGCTTTCAATACTTTGCGAGTCATCAACATGGAACTAGTGTGGTAAATAGGAATCCTGAGACGTCAGCCATCCTCTCGTGGCAAGTGTACTTAGGGCCCATTCACATCACTATGCTGCAGCATCAAATGTTATGTGCATTGGTGCAATGTGGTGCTATTCATTGTAAATGGCACCCCAGTGCACCTACCTTGCAGCAGTCTGCAATGCGACAAAATGCACTACCACGTGTTGCGGTGTTCTTCGCCACACAAGATGATGCAGGGACGATTTTATGCCCGTTGTGCTGCATTAGGCTAGGCAGCCACGAATAGTCGTGCCCTAAACGCACCCTTGCAGACTGCCGTGTGAAAATGGGCCCTTAATCAGCCACATAACTTGTGATACTCATACGGGTCCAGTTTTAAGGGTATGGGGCAGTAATGACATCAATCTACTCACATATTCCCTACAGGTATTCAGCATTATATTTTGCAATGCAGCTCAAAGGACTGATAATAGATAACCCAATTATACGTGTCAACCACCAGAGATACGTAGGGCTGAGGGCAGCTAATGCGTTTTGGGGGAAACGACACTTAAGAGCTAGCCATTGTCATAATTTTTTTAATAAACCTTATTACACCAGATGTAGGTGCTGCCCCTGTGTGCTCTTTGCATGTATCAGAACTGTATAGAAATATCACCAGCACACTGATGCGTTGTGTATCAAGCCTATGGTCATATTAAGGCTGATGAAGGTGACCCTGCACGGCACATTTTCGATGTGACAACATGTGTGAATAAAAAAGATGTATGCTTGATACACAACGCATCAGTGCGCTGATGATATTTCTATACAGTTCTGAGGCATGGGGCGCCATCCGCAGTCACTACAGCACTCATTTCTTTATTTAAGGGGCATCCGGTAAGGAGTGCGGCAGTATCCCTTAGTGACTCTGCATTTATGTCTGAGGAAATTTCCCACTGTCCTTCAGGACAGCAGCCGCTCTTGGCCGTCCTCAATTAAAGACTAGATCATGTGGTCCTGGGTGGTTAACACATGCGCTGGTCTTGTATGGGGCAATAACCCTAAGTACATAATATTCTGAATGCCCACCCAAAAAAAATGATTATTCAGTCCTGCAGCCAAAACGCACACCTATAAACCTCACTGAATCTATATATCCATACTAATTTAACCATTATATAACAAGGCAACGAAGCATGTGTCCACCATTTTGAACTACAAATACTGTGATGTCTAATTAGAGGCTATTTTTTTTTCCTTTCAAGATAAAAGCTGCTTTTATCTTAAATATGCACAATCATCTGTGTCTGGGATTCGGGTGCTTCATTACCTGCTCAAAGCAGAGCAACATGAGGGAGGTTACGGAGCAGAAAACCCAGCCTATATAGACAGGCCTACAATTACACCCCGACTGAAAAGGCTGTGTGAATAAGGTCTGCACATTTCAGCGCTTGTTCCAACAGGCTACGTGATCCCTCGCCACCAATTTGTTTAAATACCCAACACACACACAAAAAAAAGAGGAAAATAGCTTTTTATTATTTATGAGGAAGGCCAAAGTTAGTAGGCCTCAACATGACTTCAAAAGCAAGGCAGAGAAAATTGCTAAAGGCATGCACTCGACAGAAGCTGCCACCCAAATGTCATCAAAGACTCTTCCTATTCATTAGAGACACGATCATAACACGGCTATTGTCAGCTAGCTTTTCACCACCAGGCATAATCTTTCCTCCCACTTTATGGCTCTCAAAAAAAAAATGTTCTGTCAACAGGTAGAAAGCAGCGAAAATATGGTGCCGTATAATCCTAGATAATTGAAATAATGATTGCACATTTCTTCCCCTAAGGCTTTTTGAGGCATGTTTGGTAATTACGTTACAAAATCAGTATGGTGATTTCCCAGAACGGAAGTCAAAACTATGAATACAAGTTTTGCAATACGGCAAAGGCAACACAATTACTAAAAAGCATAACAAGCTGTGGTGAAAAAAAGACCATTACAAAAAGATAAACAAAACAAAATCATCCTTCTGCTTTTTATCAACCATATGTTCGAGTGGAACTACGTTTCCCACAACAACCAATCAGATTCTGCCTTTCTGAAAGAAGGATGCTGTGTGTAGGGATCTAATTAGCAGTTGCGGGTAATACACTTGTTTCGTATACACCAGGAGTAGACAAACCTCGGCCCTCCAGCTGTGGTGCAACTACAAATCCCATGAGGCATTGCAAGACTCTTACAGCCACAGGCATGAGTCTCAGATTCAGATGCATGATGGGGTTTGCAGTTTCACCACAGCTGGAGGACAGAGTTTGCTCACCCCTGGCATATGCTGGTAAATGAGGCAGTTTGTGTGATACAAGAAGTCTCACTTTCCATTTCTGGGGCTGGATAGCTAGTGAAAAATTGACTAGTCATTGTGGGAATAACTTCTTTCAGCTACCGGTCACAATTAACCCTGTGATAGTGCAACACTTTCTTGCTGAATGTGACTTGCTTTCATGCAACAAAGTTCTACAGAGAAAATTAAGGATACTTTGAATTTCCAGTATGAAAATGTTTCACTAAATTATTATTACACTGTACAACTAAATGGTGCCTTAAAGTGGACGGATACTCAAATGTCAGATATAAATTGAATATATTAAATGAATAATCCACCTTTTAAGACAAATTATTAGACGCACACACATAACGAAAGAAATCTGCATGTATTAATTTTTTTGCATTGAAGCCTGCAAAGCATTGCAACTACGATCAGTGGATTGAGGGAGCAATGCACAGGCTCCTACAGGCGGGTTCACTCCGAGCCTGAGCTACTCCCAATGTGGAAGGAAGCTCCTTCCACTGCTAGCGGGGAATTTCCTATCCACAGCTGCGCACAAGCAAAGGGACGGGATGCTTTGAAGTCCATGTGGCTATATTGGTCAATGACATTGACCCCCCTTTGGGGCCATATAAGTTCAATAGGTCAGCACAAGCATCCCACCCCTTTGCTTATGTGCAGCTATTGGGCAGGGAATGCCCTGGCCTGCGGCAGATTGGTCGGGTGGCCCAACGGAATTTCCAGGTTAAAACTATTGCTCCAGCCCCTGCCAGTACAAAGATACATACCTTCTGTTATGGGAATGAAGGACATAGACTACAAGTGCTGTGATGTCACTGCATATATGCTCCAATGGGATCTACGAGTCCATCTGTTGCAGTGGCAGATGGCACCTGTAGTCTTTTCATTCACAGATCCTTTAAAATAATGATGCATATGGAGCCATGAACAGCCACGAGGAATTCAAATGCAAATAGGATCCTGCGATTCAGGAGGGTGGGTGGCTGGCAATTGTGACCATGTCTCATGTTACACTTTAAATATGGGTGTAACATGATCACAAAGGTTGGATATTCTTTTAACAATATCAGATACTTCCCTTTCCAGCAAAAGATGTTTCATTTAGTGCTAGACAGGTAAGAAGTGGTCATGTTAACACCACTAAAGAGAATGGTCAGAGTTCAGATTGTCCTCCTACCCTTCAGCAGAAATCAAGGGACCAAGAGCATAAGCCTGTGACATGTGGCCAGCACTGAAGGAAGCCTAGAGCAGCATTTTCTCCAGCAAAGACGCTCTTGTGGAGTACAAACTCTCCATAGGATTAAAAGGAGAGTGTTCAGCAAAGCCGTGGGCCCACCTCAAAAAATTCCGATAAGCTGCTCAACAGCTTTGTGGATGATATCTTGAAGTATCAGGAACACATGAGTATAAAAGACTTGCAGGGGGGCTGGTGACAAAAGTAAACTATAAAAGGTACAGCCATATTTTAGGACTAGCATTGTGTAAAGCTACCGGGAACTGATTTTAACGCCTCTGTACAAACCAATCCAGAAGATATGTATACAGAATCACTATCTAAGCTTGACCACCTTGTTGCAACTTAGACTTTCTATTAAAATTCCAACATCAACAGATGGACCTTAAAGCAGCTACACAAAGCATAATAATCAGACCAGCAGCCTTTTCATCAGGGAGTAGGCAATGAACATGAACACAGGTCACCTTATATAACAACTAAGGTTTAGTCCTTCTCTCCCAAGAGAGTAAAGTCACACCCACTCATTATAAGCGCCATTCCTTTATCAATGGCTCAGCTGCTGTTTATGGCCCAGAAATCTGACCTTTCATCTCTTTAACCAATTGTGTTCTGATGTGAACATAGAGGCTAAAGACAAATATAGAATGTTAGCTTCTAATATTGTCTGGCATTAAAGTCAATTCAATAAACTGAACAAGTTATTTTATCTAATGATATATTTCTTAAAGGAGCATGTCTTTTTCTTGAATTGTTATTTATTACACTTGAGCCACCATTCACATTTGAGTCTCCATTCACACTTGGCCTACCATTCACACTTGACCTACCATTCACACTTCAGCCACCATTCACCCTTGACCTACCATTCACACTTCAGCCACCATTCACGCTTGAGTGTGAGTGGTTTTAGGTGATTTTGAAGCATTTCTGCACATTGTTTCACACATTTTCCAGACCTTTTCAGGCTCGAACCTTTATCCAATGGAAAGCTAGTAACTAGAAGGAGGAGACAGTTTTTACGCTCACGCTCAGGAGCTTTTGAGGCGCTCCTATCGAAATCTAGGGGACCAACTATGTGTAATTTTGCCACAAAAAAGTAAATGTACTTTTTTGGGCTACAAGCTAGTGAAAAACTATAGGTTGGACTCGATAGACTTGTGTCTTTTTTCAACCTGACTAACTATGTAACTTTGTAACATGGTTATAGATGAAGCGACATGACACTCAGGTGTGAATGGCCACCGTTGAAAATAATGGGATTCTTTTTGAGCGTTGTCGCGCTTTGGGAAACATGCAACAAAACGCTTTGTGACGATTTAACACTTGTGTGATAATCTGTGCAAATTGATATTTACATTCAGAATACCACATACATGATAAATATGACTCATATTTGGCAACTTCAGTCTAACAGAACCTTTAGAGCCATCCGAATTAATTAGTTCTTACTTGCAACTGGAGTTATACCTCCATAGCCACCAACTGGCATCAAACTTGCCATGGGAAGTAAGGCCAGCTTTCTACCTATGCAGAAATGACTCAACTATCCCATGTTCACGCACAGTGCTATAAGTGTCGCAGTGATAATCTTTTATAATGGCCCCCCAATACTCATGAAGATACAGAGATGCCACATCATGTCATACGGTGCTAACGTTTTCGAGTACTCGTCCGTGAGGACCCGAAACGTTAGCACCGTATGACATGATGTGACATTTTTCCCAAAATAAAAACATATCAATGGATTATTGATATTTGAATTTTCGATTGTTTGCCGGTGATATCTCTGTATCTACTGTTAGTATTTGCATGGCGCCATCCGTGCGGTCACCTCGAGCACCATAGATACCTATATGCTATAAGACCATAGGAGTGCGAATGGTACTTGGAACCAATACTCATGAACACACCTGCAGTACAGCGTCCCACAATCTGGAGAGTGTGAATTGTTGAGCGTTACACTGCAGAAAATGCTTACTGGTGCTTTAAACTCATATATTAAAGTCAAGTCAAAAAGAATGGGCTACCTTAATGTACAAACACGTGTTAGTTACAGGATGCACAAGTGTGAAGAGGCCCTGAATCTTAATAGTGCCTTACCCAGGGTCTAAATGATGCCTTACCTAGGGTTATTACCCAGGGTGATATTCCTATCTAATACACAAAGCCCTTTCAGCAATAAAATCAGCAATTAACATACAGCCATAAAAACATAAATATACATATAGCCATAAAAAAGGAATTACATTTGTGAATTGATGCTAATAATATGCAGGAGTTTAAACAAAGAACATACGACTCAAAAAACATAAAGACAGCATAAAGATTTAAAATGTGCTCTGACCGCAAAATGTCATCCAGAACATATCCCACTATTGGGGCTCATCTTGAGTCTTGATATTTGATTGGAGTGGTCCATAGGACTTTGGATGACCTGCAGCACTATTACTTTGTATTCATTTTATTGAGTGATATTTTTAATTGACCTGCCCTAGCCCCTGTGTTAACACATTAAACAAGCAAATAACTTGAGCACAAAGCATTCCAAAATCCTTTGCACACTACTGGCTGTCCTCTTCGACACTCTTAGTGGTAGACTCCTAGCTCTGTGCTGTGGCTCATTCTCCTATGCTTCCGTTACTTTGTATCACTGCCTGCGACAGAGCTAACATCAAACCAGCAAAGGCTTGGAGGGCAAGGGAAACAATTACTTTAGAGACACCGCTGATAAAATAAAGACGCACACAGTTGTGCTTACATAGCTTTAGAGAACTATTGGGAAAGCGATTTTCATATACAGCCCCTTTAAAAAAGAGACCACCTATAAAATCAGAGATGAGAAGGTAAAAAGGAAATTGAATTTACCTACGGAATCAATGTCCAGGATGCGCTGTAGGTCACGGATGCTGTGGATTTCGCTGTGAGCCAGTTTCTCTATCAGCTCCTGGGGGATCTCTGCTTCCTTCACATAGCCAGGGAAGAAACATATTTAAAATACAGTTCACGGTCACTTCCCATTCCCAATGATAATCCACACCCACTACAAAATGTACAGCATGCATCCCAGTCCCTCCCTCCCAAGTGAGCATGCTGCAGGATAAAATACATGCATGACAGGGCACAACCAGCACAGACACACAATCGCGAACTAGGGTATATCCTCGCTTTGCTAATACCAGGCCTCTAACAGCACTGGGTCAGGGTTTGGAAATAGCTCTAGCTGTAGTCAGTGTGTGAAAAAAGGCCTAATTATCTTCAATGTCACCAGGGGAAAGTGCTGCAGATTTCCTTATTACGGTCACAAAGAAAAACAAACGTCAACGTCACTCAGTTCCTTCTTACGCCTTATTTACACCTTATCATAGACTGACCAAGTCACCTTTGCTCTCTAGCTCACCTTTTTTTCTCTTTGTAAACGCCGCCTCTGAGTGCCTCTACCTATTTCAACAGCAGATACTTGAAAGATTACCTGTTGACTCTTAGAACAAAGAATCCAAACTACACATGTATCTAAGTCAGGGGTGGACAAATTATTTTGGAATTCAGGAGCCAGTTTGTCAAATCCAGAAGGCAGCAGGAGGCAGCTCTACTGACAACAACTAGGAAAAAGTCAAAAGTTAGACGCCAGGTGTCATTTTTAAGGAACATCAACCCAGCACCTGGGATTTGTCCAGCCCTGACCGAGGTCAGGGGTTTTAGGAGCCAGCTCCACTGACAATTAGAGAAAAATTATGTGTAATTTTTAAGGTGTATTGGCTACCTGGCTCACAGGATTAGTCTAATCCTGACCTAGGTCAGGGGTGGAGAAATTACTTTGGAATCCAGGAGCCAGTCTGTTCAATTCAGGAGCTGGCTTTTTTAAGAGCCAGCTTCACTGACAACAACTAGAGAAAACCTCAAAAGTTAGGCGCCAGGTGTAATTTTTATGGAGCATTGGCTACTCGACTCCTGGGATTTGTCTAGTCCTAACCTAGGTCAGGGGTGGACTAATTATTTTGGAATCCAGGAGCCAGTCTGTCCAATTCAGGAGCCATGAGGGCTTTTTATTAGCCAGCTTCATTGACAACAACTAGAGAAAACCTCAAAAGTTAGGCGCCAGGTGTAATTTTTATGGAGCATTGGCTACTCGACTCCTGGGATTTGTCTAGTCCTAACCTAGGTCAGGGGTGGACTAATTATTTTGGAATCCAGGAGCCAGTCTGTCCAATTCAGGAGCCATGAGGGCTTTTTATTAGCCAGCTTCATTGACAACAACTAGAGAAAACCTCAAACGTTAGGTGACAGGTGTCATTTTTAAGGAGCATCGGCTACCTGGTCCCAGGAAGAACTAGGTGGTCTTCGGACATAGACAGTCTCACCTTGAAGAAGGCTTCCATGGGTGCAGAAGAAGAAAGTAGTTCGGCATCCTTAAAACTGGCAAGTGCAAAGTACTACTTTGTAGTAGAACTTTGCACTTGCCAGTTTTAGGGATGCTGAACTACTTTCTTCTTCTGCACCCATGGAAGCCCTCTTCAAGGTGAGACTGTCTATGTCCTCAATACACTGCTATCCCTCCAATGTACTTGGCAGGCACAGAAAACAGCAAAGCTAGGGAGACATGAAATACGATATACCTAATACTGCAGTAATGTCACTAGGTCCTGGTTAAATCACACGTGCGTCAAATATTAGTTTGCTTATAAAATTAAAAAAAGAACAACATTATGTCAAACCCTACAGCAAGCAGAAAAGCCAGGATTCATTGGCCTGCCTGCGCCAAGCAGCTAAAACTCAGTCTTAGACTGGGTACTATAGTTTACTGCATCTCATTGCTCTATGTGCTGTTATCAAAACATGAAAATAACATTTTAAACTCCTATTTCATTTTTAAACATTTATGTTTTGCAAATGAAGCAATCGTTGACATGAAGCTAACATCATGTAGGAGTTTACAAATATAATATCAAGTACTGTTTAGCCATAAGTCTGACATCCTGCAAGAAACTGTCTGGAAATGAAGACACAAAGAAGAAACATAAAACTGGCCCGGTACATCACATAAGCAGAAAAAAATAGCCATGCTCTATGGCTGGTCAGAATAATGAATAATAACTAACTTAATAATAAAAATACAAATCAGGTTTCCAGGTGCAGCCAATGATGTGTTGCATATGGACTGTAAGCTCTCCAGCCAACAAAAAAAATCAGTTTATTCACTTTTTTTTTTTTGCAATTACGGCTTTAGTACTATCAAGGGCTAGGAAAAACTTTTTTTTTTTTTGGAGATTTAAGAACAGCTTGTCAGCTCAGTAGCCTCGCAGTGCTCCAGTATTGGGCTTATTTCCCACAAGGGGCACTGTCTACTTTAGGTTTGGATGTACTCTATCTGAATGGGTTTCCTCTCTGTGCCCTTGCAGTGCTTGTGGACCTGGGCTTATATCCAACCAGCACGCCATACAGGGGTTCACCCGGATGCAGTTGCTGCAACAAGCAACATAAATCCGTAAAATATGTTGTAACCAAACCATAATTCATGCAAAAAAAGTCACTTCACTGCAAATGTTTCCGAGCTCCAAAGGACTCCTTCTTCAAAGTAGGTGTGACCAGGTCACACATGTCTTAGAGAAGTCCTACATGGCTCATAAGCATTAGAGATATTTTTTTTTCATGACTTAAGGTGTGCTGATAACATATTCTAAGGTATCTCCTATTAGGAATACACTATATATAATATGTAAGTTCACACCATGCTTGTGTGGCTTTCCAGAAAAAAATGCCAATTCACTGCAAAGGTTTCAGAGATCCAAAGGACTTCTTCTTCAAGGTAGGTGTGACCAGGTCACACATGTCTTGGAGAAGCCCTACATGGCTCAGTAACATAAAAAAAAAAAAATGTCATGAATTAAGGTGTGCTGATGATATACTCTATGCTATCTCCTACTAGGGATACATTGTATAGATTATGTATGTTCGACCACGCTCGTGTGGCTTTCCTCTAGGTGCTCTGGTTACCTCCCACTGTCCAAATGCATGCATACAGGAAGGTTAACTCGTTCAATATTGCATGAGTGAACGTGGTGGGAACATTAGATTGTAAGTGCCTCTAGGGCAGGGACTAATAGTAGTGTGTAGTGCTCTCTACAGCGTCAGCACTATGTAGCTGAATATTAGAATGTGGTTGCAACTCAGCAACTCCAATCTGCTGTATACATAAAAATGACTACATGGAAGAAAAGACCATTGGCTTTGGAGACCATCACTTCCATGTAAAACAAAACCATCTGAGAAATAGGTTAGACAAGTAACTGCTTCAATCCAGCCATAAAATCAACATCAAGAGCTAAGTTTATCCTTTCAGTTTTGGGGAGGGGGTTAGCACAGTTCGCAAGCCTTATAGTCAAGTTAGCAAATCCTCCAACACAATCTCGTCTCCCCTCTAAAAAAAAAACTACAGCCGTCACTTCCCCTCAATGCTGCATCAAAAGATGAGAAAAAAAAGTCATAAAACCCTGCCATTCGAGAAAATACCACCAAAGGTGCCAGAATTTACGTTTTTTCCCTTTAAGAACCTCGAGGATACATATTACAGTCTACAACACAGCCTTGAAACTTTATCAGGTCTGGCCCAGTTCTCCCACACATGCGGCGGCATGATCATTCTGCAACCTCACTAATAAAAATCCATTATTAACCTTGTCTGTGCTGGGGGCACGCTTCATGCACCAAATTATCCACGATCCTGCAAACTGCATGCCAAATTTACAACAAAACAGACACAATGTACAAACATATCCATGAGCAGATCTATGCGTAAAGAAATAAACTTGCTTTTTTTTTTTGCTATTTTTATAGCTAAAATTAAAAAAATATGCATTTAAGGCATAATCAGGTTGGCATTAAAGGATTGTTTTATATGGCACCGGGGCATGGGCAAAGTGCAGTATTTCTTAGCAGCCAATCAGAATTGATCTTTTATTGATCTGCCAGAAGAATCTGGTTGCCATGGACCATTGCACATCATTTTATTTATTATTGTATTTATTGTTTGTTTTTTTGTAGCAAAATGTAAAATCTTTTTTCATTTTTTTTTTTTTTTTTTTACACCTTTTTTCTTTGAACTTGGTCTTGCAGAACCAAGGCACAAATGCCCTCTTAAAAACTGCATGGCTCTAGGGAAATCCACTGATTCCCTAACCACTAATTAATTTTCTAGCTGTAGCTACCTGGAAAAAAATAAATAAATAAAGAGCTGTTGACCAGCTTAACGTTAGTGCAGTGTCTTATATAGAGGTAGGAAATTAATTTTCTTTTCTGTGTTCAATATTAGCAAATACATATCATTTTTTTTTTATGCAGCGCCAATTGCATTTAGCATTTTCTTTCTCCTCCTGCAGGTCTAAAGATCAAACAAATCCAGATTGATTCGAGCTTTGTAACTTTTGTACTAGGAGGCAGTATAGACAAGGAGACAGATGTGCTCAGCAAGAATACAGTATATCACATTTAAGCACATGTGTAAAGGCCTCTGACACAGTGTAGTTTGAAGAGAAGGGGAGAAAAAAAAAGGCTTTAGAAGTGCAATGTGCATGAACATGCCCTAACCTTGTCCAGGCATGGTCTTTGAGAATGTGCATTTGTCAATGGTGTGCACTAAATACAAAAAGCAAATGGCTTTGGTGGGATTTTTTTGATCCAGTGGCGAGTCCAGCGCAGCCAGGACCCCATGGAGGGCCAGCTGTCATTAAAGCTGCTGCGGAAGCTCTTGGGGAAGCGGACCAGGGTGCTGAAACACCAACTTGTACCCAGAGAAATGGGCAGCATGGTGGGAGAAGAACCGATTTTAGCGATCGACCTACCTCGCCAAAGGAAGGAGACAGGTAGCAGACGCCTAGAAGCAAAATCCAAACCCAGCTCGTCATTGCGTTCTGCTGCACTTACTACTGAATGACAATGCAACGTCTTGATGTAGGAGCTGCAGAACTGCTCCTGTGTCTGGGGGTCTTTATATTTTTTTGCAGATGGTTGTCTTAGGCAATGAGGCGCAGGGTGGTCTGCATGTTCGTGCTCTTATCAGACCAAAGAGGCAGCACTAGATCTCCTGTGATCCGCCCATCACCTGTCTGCACGGAGCTCCTCTGCACCCTCTCCCCTCCCAATCATGCTACATTCAGAGATAGAGATATGTATGTATGGGCACAAAAGGCAGCAGCGAGCACGTCTGGGGCTGGGGGGTAGAAGCAGCGAAGTTTCCAAGCCAGAACTCCGATGTTGGCAGGGCGGAGATGGATCAGGAGCGCAGAGGTCTGTGGAGTTGTATTAAATCCCTCGGCGAGGAAGAAGCGGCGGTGGCGGCGGAGGAGGCAGCGGAGGGGACGATAACTCCTGGCGATGTCAGCTGCTGCTCACAGCTCTCTGCTGTTCGGAGAGTGAAATAATCTGGAGCAAGAGATTATACCATTGCCAACCTCCCTGGCGCCGCCCCCTTATACTAAGCAACACAAACAGCAAGTAGTGGGCAGGATCTTCCAGCCAACACTGCCTGACTGCTAAAGTCAGCGATGGGGAGATCAGGGGTGCTGCCTGCTTCTGTAATAGTAAGATGGGGATCAGAGGTGTCAGGCAGTACAGGGTAAAGGGGATCAGAGGGGTCAGGCAGTACAGGGTAATGGGGATCAGAGGGGTCAGGCAGTACAGAGTAATGGGGATCAGAGGGGTCAGGCAGTACAGGGTAATGGGGATCAGAGGGGTCAGGCAGTACAGAGTAATGGGGATCAGAGGGGTCAGGCAGTACAGAGTAATGGGAATCAGAGGTGTCAGGCAGTACAGGGTAATAGGGATAAGAGGTGTCAAGTAGTACTAGGTGATGGGGATCAGAGGTGTCAGGCAGTAAAGGGAAATGGGGATCAGAGGTGTCAGGCATCACAGAGCAATGTGGATCAGAGGTGTCAGGCAGTACAGAGTAATGGGGATCAGAGGTGTCAAGCAGTACATGGTGATGGGGATCAGATGTGTCAAGCCTTCCAATGTGATTTGGATCAAAGGTGTCAGGCAGTACAGGGTAATGGGGATCGGAGGTGCCAAGCAGTACAGAGTAATAAGTATCACAGGTGCTAACTACCTAATCTGTAAGAGCACAGCGTAATGGGGATCAAAGGAGTCAGGTAGTACAGGGCAATGGGATCAGAGGTATTAAGCAGCACAGAGTAATGTGGATATAATAGTAATAGTGGGGATCAGAGATGTTGACTGCTTGATCTGGGTAATGGGGTTCAAAGATGTCAGGCAGCACAGGTTTATAGGAGCTGCACTGAGTAATGGGGATCAGAGAAGCAGCACAGGGTGATGGGAGATCAGAGGTGGTGACTGCTTGTTCTCTCTGCAGGCAGTTCAGGGTAATGGGGATCAGAGATGTCAGGCAGCACAGAATAATGGGGATCAGAGGTGTCAAGCAGCACAGGGTGATGGGAGATCAGAGTTGCTGACTGCTTGTTCTGTAGGTAGCACAGGTTTAGAGGAGAACGGAGGTGTTCTGTTTTTTTTTTAACTTACTATAGGCAAATCAGAGGTGCTGATGTCTGCTTGTTCTAGGGACTTACTAAAGGTAGCTCAGGACTGGACAATGTGAAGGTCAGGAATTCTGCTGAGCAATGGGGAGATCAGAGGTGCTGCCTGCTTGTTTTGTAGGTAGCACAGGGCGATGGGAGATCAGAGGTGCTGATGTCTGCTTGTTCTAGGTACTTACTAAAGTCAACACAGCATTGTAAAATGTGAAGGTCAAGTGTTCTTCTGATCAGGGGGGCTGCCTACTTGTTCTATGTACAGTACTTACCTATAGGTTACTACCTATAGGTAGGTATTGTATGAGGAGATCAGAAGTGCTGCTGTCTGCTTGTTCTACTGACCTATTATAAGCAGCACTGCACTGGACGGAAGTTCGAGTATTCCCCTGATGAGTAATAGGGAGAACAGATTTTCTGTCTTTTTATAGGCAGCACAATGTAACAGGGAAATCCGAAGTGCTGATGTCTGCTTGATCTACTGTACAGTATGTCCTTACTATAGGCAGATCAGGTGTCCTGATGTCTGCTTGCTCTATGTCCTTACTATAGGTAGATCAAAGGTGCTGATGTGTGCTAGTTCAGGATACTTTCTGTAGGTAGCTCCACACTGAGAATGAACAATTAAAAGATCAGGTGTTGACCTTAAGAGTAATGAGGAGATCAGAAGTGCTGTCTGCTTCTTCTATGTACTTAAAATAAGCAGCACATTGTAATGGAGAGATCAGAGGTGCTAAGGTCTGCTTGTACCCACTATAGGCAGCTCAGTACTGGATGAGAATATCAGGGGCACTGATGTCTGCTTGACTCATGTACTGACTATAGGCTGCACAAGGTATTGGAGAGATAAGGGGTGCTGATGCCTGCTTGTCCTTTCTACTCACTATAGCCAGCTCAAGGTAATGGGGAAAAAAGAGGCGCTGATGCCTGCTTGTCCAATCTACTTACTATAGGCAGCACAAGGTAATGGGGAGATAAGAGGCACTGATGCCTGCTTGTCCTACCTTCCTACTATAGGCGGCACAAGGTAATGGGGAAATAAGAGGCGCTGATGCCTGCTTGTCCTATCTACTTACCATAGGCATCACAAGGTAATGGGGAAATAAGAGGCGCTGATGCCTGCTTGTCCTATCTATTTACCATAGACATCACAAGGTAATGGGGAAATAAGAGGTGCTGATGCCTACATGTCTTATCTACTTACTATAGGCATCAAGAGGTAATGGGGAAATAAGAGGCGCTGATGCCTGCTTGTCTTAGCTACTCTCTATAGGCATCACAATGTAATGTGAATATCAGCGGCACTGATGTCTCCTTATCCTACATACTCTAGTCAGCACAAGGTAATGGGGGGATCAGAGGCACTAATGTCTGCTTGTCCTATGTACTTACTATAGGCAGCACAAGGTAATGGGGAATTCAGAGACTCTGATGCCTGCTTGTCCAATGTACATACTATAGGCAGAAAACGCAATTGGGGAGATCAAAGGTGCTGATGTCTGCTTGTCATGCATACTTTCTATAGGCAGCTCAGCACAGGACAATGAGATCAGGTGTTCCTTTGATGAGCAATGATAAATCAGATGTGTTGTGTCTACTTGTTCTATGTATTTACTGGATGCAGCTCCGCACTGGACGATGAGATCAGAGGTGATAGTGTCAGAGATGTGCTCTTCTATAACTTTTCCTATCTGCTTGTGCATCTTTTAACAGGTTACAAGATAGATCACATGTTCCTGTCTGCTTGTACTATAACCAACCTGTTACTGCAAGGGGAAGATAAACTGTACTATGTGTAGCTTAACGCCACCTACTAAAGAAATCAGGCCCACCTCTAATGAGTAATGGGGAATGTTAGGGATTCCACTATTTGCGTGCAGTGTCCAAGTGTGTCACGGTGCAATGAGATGAGGCACAACCCTCTACTTGCTCTATGTACTGTGTGCATTATGGCTTAGGAATTGAGAACCAGCATGCCCTGGACCGTAGATACATAATTTTTCCAAGTTCTGTCCTACTTTTAAAAGTATTTATAAACCTGTTCTTGAGGATGATCTAATGTAGAATGTGGTGGTATGGTCTGCATTTCTAGGTAAGTTTCACAGGTTTGCAATCTCAGTGGTACAGGAAACAATGTACAACATTCTGACAGCCATGATTGCATGTACTATTTACAACCAATCCACCAATCATTTACAAACCGAGCCATGGAAAGATCAGTGGTGTCCTTGTCTGGTTGTCATGCCTACAAATTGTCAGTCCATTGGTGAGGTCAGGAAGTCCAGTCTGCTGGCATTATGTACTGGGCTATACGGAGACCAGAGCTGATCATCTCCTCCTCATAATAGCTAGCTTTCCATTGGCTAGAACAAAAAATGCTCAAGGCTGAAAAAAATCTTAAAAATCATCTAAAAATTGTCATGTTCAGATTTGAATGGGGGCTTCTTCATGTCTATAGATTTATAGTGGATTAAGATATGGCACTCTTTCACTAAGCAGAAGAGAAGTGGAGGAGGGGGTTGTCTTGTACCAGGTATAGCTTGCCACTATTTGGTGGCTTAAATTAAGTGCATCCTCTGGTTGGTCAATGAAGAAGGTCATATGTTCCTGCACTGAACATTAAGGACATGGGGAACACCCATACTAAATGATGGACAAATTAGGCATTTTCCCATCCATACCATGTACAACGTTTCACTGACCAAGTTTAGGTCAGTGCCTAGGACAGAAGGCTGCGGGCAATTTTGCTTTCATTTTGCTGTGAGTTACTGCCCTTTGCACATCATTATAGTTCCATTCACTTGTTTTTTTTCCATTCTTGCCCTATAGCACCAGAAACTAAAGTTTTGTATTAGAAATACATTGACAATTTGTATTGCAACATTTCGCTTGCGTATTTGCAAAAAAATTATAACAATCTCATAAAAATGTGAGCCTAGAAATATTAATATCATACACAATGGGGCTGATGTAAATGTTCTGCACAGTATATGTGAGCTTCATGTGCTCCTCAGCTCCAACTAGTGGCGGGAATGCTGTGCGAACGGCATTCGACCATCTATACACTGGTCAAAACATGAATAAATCATTCCCAATGTATATGTGTCTTTATTTAATGAAAGCATGTGTTGCTGTTATCTCTCCTGTTATAGGGATGTACAAAGGCATTACATTTACATGACACTGGTTCATTGCAGCACAGCTGGATCACTGGATAACTTTGTCCGGCATGGGGGAGAAAATGTTTAAAGCTGATTACTGAGCAGTCTAGTTGCATTAAACATTTTGTGTTTGCCTTTTGCTGGAAGCTTGTTGGATGGCCACGCACAAATGCTATAGATTTATTTATCTGCATAACTGGGGTTCAAAAGATAGCATAAGAGGGCTACAAAACGGGTCATATCTTAGTTGCTGTTAAAGAGGACCTGTACTGTATAAGCTGTGCCTAAAGAATGCAGCAGAGGACAAAGGGCTAGTCACCAGTATTGCCTGTGGTCTCCCTGCAGCTGATCTTGGTAAAGGATGGGAGCTTTGATTCCTCATGTCAGAACTGCCCTGATGACTGGTGACCTGATAAATGGTGAGGTAATAATCAAGAGGCACGAAGAGCTCAGAAAGATCAGATTTACAGAATGAATGATGCATTAGCATTTGGCAGGTCATCAGAAACGACTTCCTCTCCAGCAAGGAGAAAAGTGAGCGTGGCAGTGACATCACAAAATCTCATGAGACAAGCCGTCAGAGGCAAAGTACCTTATATGATCTCACGCTGCAGATATACAGCTATTAGGCTCTAGGAAAGAAGTGCTTAGGCACAAAAAGTGCACTTCTGTTATAAAAGAAGGGCCGGGTGTCACCCGGAGCGGGGACCGGGTGACACCCCGCCATGACATCATCGCACATGCGCATGACGTCACATCGCGCATGCACAGCCATCTAACTGACGCCTGCCGGCGGCCATCTTGGTGATGGACGCCGGCAGAGAGAGGAGGGGACGTTCACCCGGCGGGATGAGGTCCCCTCCTCTCAGCTGACATTTTCAGGCTCTCAGTCCATGACTTTTTAGAGGGGGTGACAACAAAAAGGACTGTCGTCATTTTGGTGTCACCCGGGTGCGGGCCACACCCCCGCACTCCCCTTGTGACGCCACTGTAAGAAGGAAATCAACACAAAATGTAGATATTGCAGGGTACTGCTAAGGTTCAATTAACATTTGAGATGTTCTCTATAAAACAGAACTTTTTAAGTCCAGGTCTAGTGTGATCTATATTTTGCTTGGGAGACTATCTTTAAAATGATAAGACAGTTATCCCGGAGTAATAGATTGGTATATAAATGGGCTTATTTACGAAGTTGCAAACACAATGATATGTAAAAGACAGAAACCTAGAAACTTCAATGTTCTACATTCAGGCCAACAAAGATGATTTGTGCTTACCTACTGTGGACCGCTGTGCATTGTACTATATTTGTTTTCTTTCTGAATAGGCGTAGGCATTAATATACTTAATTTATTTTGTGACCGCAGTGCCCATTATTAAGACCTGAAGCACAATGCCCTTTACTATAAGCATCTTAACGTTGCAGCAGAGAACTAGGAATGCACACCTGTGTGCGTTCCTAGCTCATAGACCCCGCTATCAAATGAGCAATTGAGTGATAGAGTTATAGTCAAGTTAACTGATACTACTAAATTTGGTCTGAGATTGAATGACTGGTGGTCAAGAAATAGTTAATACATGGAATGGAAATAATGTACAGTAAGCCATACCCACCAAACAGCTGGTATGTGATTGGCTGCTGTGGATTACTGCACCGATGCTTTTTTGCACTTTGCTTTCAAATATGTTATTAAGACTCATAAAAATCGCATTCCATCATATGCACAATGTGCCAAGAGGCCAGTATATAATTTCTACTGTGAAATAAAATTGTATTGTGATAATGGCACGGGAAATCAATCCCCCTGTCTCAGGAAAGGCCATTAGGTCATACTTAGCCTAGCTAACGGGAGCCAGCTCTTATCTGTATGGGCGTTCTTCCAAATGATATTAAGGTTCAGATTTTTTGAATGGGATTCTATTTCCAGCTAGACACATGTAAACATATACCCAGTGTTCTAGGAGAGCAAAGAGCCTGGGACAGTCTAGGAGAAAATAAAACAACCACTATGGAAAATTGTTTATCACCCAGTAGATCGCAGTCACACATGGCCACTGATGTATTTTAAGGGACATTGAATGCTGCAGCCCGGGTCTTTCCTGATATTCAGGCATTCATTTAATATGTGCAAGCCGCAGTGCACAGTGAATCAAAGCAGCCCATCAAAACTTCGTTTTCATTACATTGATGTATATTCTTCACCAACCTACCTCTGTGAACAACACCAGGATCTATAGGTAGTACCCAGCACTTCCAGGTATGGACTAGGTAGTACCCATTACTTCCAGGTATGGACTAGGTGGTATCCAGTAGTTCCAGGTATGGACTAGGTAGTACCCAGTACTTTCAAGTATGTACTAGGTACTACCCAGTCCTTTCAGGTATGAACTAGGTAGTACCCAGTACTTCCAGGAATGGACTGGGTAAAACCAAGTAGTTCCAGATATGGAGTAGCTAGCACCCAGTAGTTCCAGGTATGGAGTAGGTAGTACCCAGTACTTCCAGGAATGGACTAGGTAGTACCCAGTACTTCCAGCAATGGACTAAGTAGTACCCAGTAGTTCCAGGTAGGGACTAGGTAGTACCCAATACTTAAAGGTATGGGCGTACATGTGGCTCACAGCATGTGACAGCCCAGGGCCAATCGGGGCTATCACATGAAAAGTCCATGACCCTGATAAGTATAAGCTGCTAGGTAGATCTGCATTATAGTTAAACTGTTGCATTGCCCCGCACGGGCAAAGTACGGGTTCACTCTAAACTCTAATCTACAACTTTTATTTTTCAGTGTAATTTTAAAGTTGGGGTGACTTATATGCACAAGCTAGTTCCAAGCCAGTGACTCACAAAGCAGAGAGCGCAGATAATGGTAGTCCAAAAAGAGAAGCCACAGACCAGAGTCCACTGACAACAACAAATGTTTAGTACACAAGGCAAAGAATATCCAGCCCACTGAGACTCCCCATCTAGAGGGCACCTGCTGTAAAGCGTTTCACCCATTAAGAGCTTAATTATAGAGACATAGATAATGATAGAGTGCCAGCCTCCGAGAGAGGGGGGATCAGGTAAGTGAAAGTTCCGTACACAGGTACCCTGGACATTAATGCGCAGTTAACCCTTGCAATACAGGTGTAGCCGTACTGCAAGGGGAGTTTTTAATTTCCCTAAAGATAGGCTTTAAAGTAACTTCATCCCAGGATCCCATGCAGTTATCTGGAGAGACTGCAGCCTCTCACTAATCATTCTGTGCATTAGTTGAGTCAGGGGTGTGAATTATTTGTTTCTGAATGATCAGAGATGCAGATGATTAGATTGGGGTGGCACGGGGGCATGCATAATGGACATTGACTGTAAGATACTGGGTGCAGATGAAAATCCCTTGATACCAGATTGCTTACAGCCAAAGGTAGCCTGAAGTACATTTACTGTGAATTTAGTTTTATTGTTAGTTTTTGTATTTATTTTATTTCTTAATTTAGACTTAATAAACTGCACTACACTCTGTTGGAAGAATATTGCAGTTATGTAAGAAGGATCATTCACATACATCACATAAGAGTGTGCACATTTTTCTAGAATCATATATTTCCATCTAAAAATACTTTTCCCTTCGAAAAATAATTGTGGTCCTTTCAGTTTTTGTGCCACTTTTATTACTGTGCTGATTATAAGAGCTCTAGGAGAATGGATGCTGCTGAAGTATCAATGTACTTGAGCACCCCCTTCTGGAATCAAGTGGAAGCACATGCAATTGTTACATGAAAGGAAATCCATATTGCTGTTAAGTGACCACTTGATCTTACAATTCTGTAGAGTTCCTGTTTTTTTTTATATGTCTGATGTTACCATGGCGATCTGGGCTGACAGCAATCCAGTGGCATTGCAGTCTTCTAAACCTCACTCCAGTCAAATGATGTGTTTAAAATTCACTCTGAAATTTAGATTCCGCATTCACTCCATTAGTAAGCAGATTATTTGCATTTATGTTTAAAATTAGAAGTGTGGATTAAAAACGAAGCATCTAACGAGGTATTTTTTTCTCTTATTGATTTATTTGCTTAACAGCAGCCAGGACTCTGAGTTTAACTCAAAGGACAATGATTATCTCAAAATACTAGCTGCCTTGGCTGCCATGCTGACCCTTTTGCTTCAGTTCTTTAAACTAAAGTTGGTCATAACACATCTGTGTTGGCTGAACGAGAAAAAACTCTCGATTCTCCCATCCACATCCCCAGTAGCGTCACTAGAGTGGTGCGGCCCGCATCCGGGTGACTCCGTTGTAAAGGTATATGTAGAAACAGGGACACCGGCACTCCAATTGCAATTTAAATACGTCTGTTTATTGACGTGGGCGCAGCATATCACACTGAAGCAACGTCTCGGGGTCACGCAGGATCCCCTTCCTCAGGCAAGTTTCTCGGGCACTCATGTTTTTGCCTGAACGTTGCTTCAATGTGATATGCTGCACCCACGTCAATAAACAGATGTATTTCAATTGCAATTGGAGTGCCGGTGTCCCTGTTTCTACATATGCATCTAACGGTTGTCACCCGTTGACTACCGCAGCACCAATCCTTTCTTTCGTGGAACAAGCGGCCAGGAGTGCGATGGGTTTCATGGACTTTTCCGTTGTAGGGGTGACACCAAAATGACTGACAATCATTTTGGTGTCACCCCCTCTGAAAAGTCATGGACCGAGAGCCCGACAGTTGCACGAGAGAGGAGGGGACCCAGTGCCATACCTAATCCCGCTGGGTGAACGTCCCCTCCTCTCTTTGCCAGCGTCCATCACCAAGATGGCCACCGGCAGGTATCACCAAGATGGCTGCGCATGCGCGTGACGTCATTGTGTCGGCTGAATGAGTCACCCGGTACCCACTCCGGGTGACACCCGGCCTCGGGAGCCCCTACAAGTCCCATTCCTATTGTTTTTTTTTCTTGTACAAATGTTGAACTGCTGGTAAAAATCTTTTTACACCAAGGATTTCCACCTGGCTGAGAAATAGGATTGTGTGCAGGGACTGTAAGTTTAGAATCCATCAGTGTCCCGCTGTCCATTGTTTAAACCCTGATGAAGGGGATACCTTACCCGCAAAATGTGTTGACTGTGCATATCTTCTTGTCGCCATTTGTGAAACCAATAAAAGTTTTTTTTGCAGTTTGAAATGATTACCTTCTGCTCTTTTTAGTCTTGTTTCTCAATTTGGGCATCCCCTCCCTTCGGAGGGTGCCCCATTTTGTGAACAACTGTCAGAACTGAGCCGCCAGGCCCACAAATTGCTCTTATTCATACAGATGATGTTCATGGCCCAGCACCTGATACCTACTCACCATTGAGGGCTATTGTATACTGAGTGAATATGACATAAAAAAAATATTCTGCAAGATCACTTAGCTTTATCTTACAAGATGCTCCCATATGCCCCACGTGTTACTGGCTGTAACTGAAAGTCGTGTTAACATTTAACTCTTTTCTGCAGATCCTCAAATGACAATTAAAATGTTTCTGTTATGCTATATATACATTTACTGAGCAATATATTAGAAACACCTGTACATCTGCTTATTTATGCAATTTTCTAATCAGCCAATCATGTGGCAGCAGTGCGGTTAATAAAAAATATGCAGATACAGGACTGTGGGGTGGAATTTATCAAAACGGAAGCAGAAGAATTTGGAGCAATTGCCTATGGCAACCAATCAGCTTTTCTCCTCAGTTTGTTCGGGTAAGGTTTGAAAATGAAAGGTGAATGCTAAATTGGTTGCAATAGGCAACTGCTTCAGATTCTGTCTGCTCCAGGTTTGATAAATTCCCCTCAGAGTCTTCAGTTCATGCTTTCATGAAACACCAGAATAGGGGAAAAAAAGGTAATTTAACTGATTTTGACCATGGTATAATTGTTGATGTAGGGCAGGATTCAGCATGTGCAAAAAAGGGTATGATAATGGCCAGTATGTACAAGTGAGGAGTGCACAGGGTATGACAGTGGGCTTTATATGCAGGGGAAGTTTATGAAAGTATGACAGAAAGCAGTATGTGTGGGAGATGAGTGACAGAAGGTAAGGTATGATGGTTGGCAGTATGTGCAGGAAATGAGTGACAGAGGGTATGATGGTTGGCAGTATGTGCGGGAGATGAGTGACAGAAGGTATGACGGTGAGCAGTATGTGCGGGAGATGAGTGACAGAGGGTATGATGGTTGGCAGTATGTGCAGGCAGGAGATGAGTTACATTGGGTATGACGGTGGGCAGTATGTGCAGGAGATGAGTGACAGAGGGTATGACGGTGGGCAGTATGTGTGGGAGATGAGTGACAGAGGGTATGACGGTGGGCAGTATGTGCAGTAGATGGGCAGTATGTGCAGGAGATTAGTGACAGAAGTTGTGGCAGTGAGCAGTATGTGAAGGAGATGAGTGACAGAGGGTGTGATAGTGAGCAGTATGTGCAGGAGATGAGTGACAGAGGGTATGACGATGGCAGTATGTGCAGGAGATGATTGACAGAGGGTATGATGATGGGCAGGAGATGAGGGACAGAGTGTATGACGATGGGCAGTATGTGTGGGAGATGAGTGACAGAGGGTATGACGGTGGGCAGTATGTGCAGTAGATGGGCAGTATGTGCAGGAGATTAGTGACAGAAGTTGTGGCAGTGAGCAGTATGTGAAGGAGATGAGTGACAGAGGGTGTGATAGTGAGCAGTATGTGCAGGAGATGAGTGACAGAGGGTATGACGATGGCAGTATGTGCAGGAGATGATTGACAGAGGGTATGATGATGGGCAGGAGATGAGTGACAGAGGGTATGATGATGGGCAGGAGATGAGTGACAGAGGGTATGACGATGGGCAGTACTTGCAGGAGATGAGTCACATACTGTCTATATCCTTATCCAGACTGTCAGCTTTCCTCTATCACAACTGGGCTTATATTCTATCCCTATCACTTCAATATCCAGCAGTTACCAAAACCATCATACATACTGGCTGTTACAACCATTATTGGTGATCATCACTGATTCTGGAGCCGTTACCCAAAGCCGCCAGCTCATTACAATGACAGTTATGAAAGATGTATATAGCAAAATGTGAATAGGCTATGTGCCAGATCGCAGGACCGAGGTTGCATATTGTTCTGCAGTGATCCAATCTATGTCACCTAAAGGCTGTAATATTAATGACTATTCTGGTGTCTAAGAGGTTTAAAGATAAATACCCATGAAAGAAGTTTTGTTAAAGCTGTCTGAGAAGTGCAAATAAGACATGCTGGAAGGTTAATTGACTCCTGTCAAAGGTGTTGGCCCTTATATGTGAGATAGGGACCTTAGATTATAAGCTCCTTGAGGGCAGGGACTGATGTGAATGTGCACAATGTATAGTGCTGCATAAATTGTCAGTGCTATATAAATACCAGTAATAAATCCATACCTTTATCCCAGATAGGTGGACGATGGATTTAAGATGGATTTAAGATGGATTTAAAGTGACATTAAAGTTAAAAAAATGTGTTCCCTCCCCCCAATGTTAATCAAAGCACTTACCTTAAAGGAGAACTATGAGGTGAGTGCTTTTCATTCACCTCATAGTTCTAGCCGACCTGTGACAATGAGACTGTCACAGGTCGGTTCAGTAGATCGGGAGGTGAGCGAACACATACCGGCGTTCGCTCACCTCTCGATCCTGTCACAGCTCTCTGCCGTGACATAGTTCTCCTTTAAATTATGTCTCTTAATCCGATCTTCCTCTTCTTTCCTCTCCTTTTCAGCCTTCTCTCCAGCGCTGCTGGGGGTCTCCAATCCAGCGCTGACTCCTCTGTCTTTGCTGGCACTTCCTGTCCCACGGTGTCTGCATGCAGGTGAACGCGCCCATAGGCTTACCTTGCTTCTCTCCTCGTATCCCGGCCGAAAATCCGAACAGCGCATGCGCCCATCCCAAGATGCTTTGCGGCCGCCCGAGCAGTTTCGGATTTTCGGACGGGAGCCCCACGGCGAAGACAGGGGTAAGTTTAAACCGCTAGCGTTTTTTTTTTTACTTTTTGCATAGATCTACTGCTTGCTAGCAGTTGATATATGCAAAAAAACCAGAGGGTTTAGAAACCCTTTAAGGGACCACACACAAAAAAGTTTGATTTTACCATTCATATAAGGGGCCCCCCTTAACATCAGAGTATCTTATTACAGCCCCCCATTTACATTAGAGTTCTCAGTGCCCCCTTCACATCAGAGTCCTGCCATCACATCAGGAGCATGGCTTAAGGAGGGAGATCTGAACAGAGGCAACATTTTGTCCTTTTTCTCCCTTGATTTGTATCATTAATTTCCATAGTGCTGGTGGCCAGCCAGCCTGCACCATGGAAAGGCATGACTTTGTGTGAAAATTTTGAGGCGCCCCAGAGGAAGTCAGAAGGCACTCCATGTTGCCACAATGCCTTAATTAAGAAAGGATGTCCTAAAAGACATGGAGAAATGTGCAAAAAGTCCTAAAGACGAAATGCATCGTTACTCACAGGAAAGTTGCTTGAGAGTTGTTCCTGGGTGGACTGGTGCAGTTCAGAGGGTTGTTGGAGCCGGCTGAATCTTGCTTTCCACGCTGTACAGTTCATTTTGAAATGAGAGTTTTTATATTTTGTTTAATAAATTGGCAACAAAGATTTTACACTATATACAATTCTGATCTTTTACATTCGGAAAAATGAAAACAATCGGAGGGTGGTCTATTACAAGTTAACCATCTCAAAGTAGAGAGTGATCTATTGCCAGTTAACCATCTGGAATCCAGGGGAAGAAATATATCCGTGACCTAAAAGGAGTAATAACGAGCGTTAACAGACCATTATCTGGTCTAAAGAATCTGGTGAGTGTGCTGGGATCTGCGCACACGGGAGGGGAATTCACTGCTTAGTGGAAGGGATCACAAGAAGTCACAGTTTATTATGGACTATTTCTTATTATGATTATTATTGTTTCTGCAAACTGATTAAGGAATTATCACGTGGTAACCTTTAAACACTTTATCATATACAGTACATTGTTATTGGGATTAGATACATTGACTTAAAGGGTTATTAAACCCTCAGCGGTTTTTGCATATATCTACTGCTAGCAAGCGGTAGACACAGTATATGCAAAAACATTTTTTTTTTTTTACTTTTCAAAAGAGTTTAAACTTACATGTGTCTCGGCCACACACTGCCGTCTGAAGATCTTGGGCAGCCGCAAAGGATCTTGGGGCGGGCACATGCGCAGTTCAGATCTTCGGCCGGGAGACGAGGAGAGTCGCAAGGTAAGTAAATGCAGCAGCGTGCACCCGCACAGACTCCGTGGGACAGGAAGTGCCAGTTAAAAAAGAGGAGTCAGCGCTGGACCAGAGACTGGCACCAGTGCTGGAGGGACTCCTGAAAACTTCAGGAAAGAAGAAGATGATCAGATCAAGAGGCATCATTTAAGGTAAGTCCTTACACCAGCAATTGGGGGGCGGGATTATCTGAGATCCACAATTGCTATTAGAGCAAAATAGGTGATTTTTGAGGGTGGGGATAGCGCAGTGTAGTTTGTGGTTATTTGAAACGATCCAATTCAGACCTGTCTCGGAAGCTTGAATGAAGCTGGCCTTGTACTGCAGTATTCAGTCTGAGTCAATCCACTGACAATCATGAAATCAAAATATAGTGGCTTACTTTAGAAAACCTACAGACAAAAAGCAGTCACTTATCTGCCTAATCACTCAAATTAATGTTAAGCTTAGCCATTTACCGAGTAACATTCTTTCAAATTCAAATGTAACAAGGCCCATATTCTTTCCCAAATAAAGCGATATCCCCTGAGGGGGGTAAGTGGGCCATTCTCACATCAAATCACCATTCTGGTATAGACATAGCAATCAGACAAGTAATTGAACTCATTGTGATTTTAAATAAAGTAGCCCTTTCTAAGGTGAGCATTTAAACAACGGACAGCAATTACAAAAGCATTAAATTTAGCTCAGATGCAAAGCCCAATAACATTTAAGTGGATTAGCTGAAAAACGCAAGCTACAAGTGATAACAATCACCCAGCTAAACAATGGCCTGTAAATGCACTGCCAATAGTCACAGTGCTTTCATCTTAGTTTCCACCTTGATTCGGAAGGAGAATTTCAAAAGGGAATTATTTTTCTTTTACTTGCAAGCCCTGGAGGCCTGTGATCCAGCTGGCTGCGACATGCTCGTAGCAGAGAACCTGTGCTTTTAATGTGCACTTCTCAACGGCATACAAGTTCCCACAAACGCGGGCACAGTCTTTCAACTGCATGTGATGTCACCTCCACTTGCAGGGTGGTCTCAGAGGAGAAAAAAAGAAAACACTGGAGATTTTGGAATGGCATGAAAGGAATATTGAGATGGGAACCAGTAAAGCAGGCTTGAAAGCAAAGGGTTTTGTGATAAAACATTTATAAGTGCTGTTATTGGGCAATAACACTGCCCAACTAACATAGAGGAGGGAAAAAAAACAATACAGAGATCGTATTAGGACAGTGAACAGTAGTCCTTCATACAACAGGTGGTTACAGGGGGGGGGGAAAAATCAGAATTTCTGTATTAAAAGAGCCAGTACACCCCATGTTAAAAAGGATACCTTTATGTGGAAGCCCTTTGCGGGGTCCCTGACCTCAACTTGGTGGTGTGTTGAGAGTCAAAGGACCTTTGCTGTACATACTCACTAAATGGTTGCTGCTATGTTGGAAACCAGTGATCTACACTCCCATTTAAACAGGACTGTAGATCACTGATTTCCAAACCAAGGTATTATTAAAATGATACCTTTATTTGGAAGCCCTTTGCAGGGTTCCTGACCTCAACATGTTGGTGTTTTGAGAGTCAGAGGACCTTTGCTGTATATACTAACTGAATAGTTGCCGCTATGTTGCGACATGATTAAAATTGTCCCCCACATCCCAGCTGCTAAAGACATATTAGCTGGGTTACCAGAAAGTAACAGTCCATGTACCCATTGCACTCCTTACCGCTAATCCATAGTGATAGGTTGGGTGCATCAGTAGTCGACGGCTGGCCACCGTCTAAGTAGTATAAAGAAATTATGGACACCGGCACTCCAAGATAGAATACCGTCTTTTTATTGACGTATCATGCAATGGTACACTTATTGCAACGTTTCGGGGTCACACAGGATCCCCTTCAGTGCCGGTGTCCATAATTTCTTTATACCAGAAAGTAACAGTCCCGTGGTCTTTCTTCCTGCAAATTCAAGTTGTGATGACTGGTCCCCCACAGCAGTTCTTCTTGTCCTTCTCGGACTGGTGTTGTCACCGCCCCTCTTGCGATCGTCATCACACTTCAACACCAGCATGTTACACCCCTTTCCTGTCCAGGCTATTTTTCAGTTAACTGTGATGTGATATTCATCTTAATTCACACTGCAGCATTTTTATTCCACACAAATTCTAGTTGTGAGGGCTGGTCCCCCCGAACTGATCTTCTTTCCATTCTCAGGCTAGTCTTGTCACCATCCCTCTTGCCAGTTGCCAACATCATCACACTTCATCACCAGCATGTTACTCCCTTCCTGTCCAGGCCATTTTTCAGTTGTCTGTGATGTGATATTTATCTTAATCCACAGTCCCGCAGTTTTATTCCACGCAAATTCTAGTTGTGAGGACCGGTTCCCCGGAGACGATCTTCTTGCCCTTCTCAGACTGGCCTAGTCACTACTTCTCTTACTAACGTCATCACACTTCAGAACCAGCATGTTACACCCCCTTCCTGTCCAGGTCATTTTTCAGTTTTCTATTTTGTGATATTTTGACTGACAATTGCTCCATCATGCAACCCGTTACCGTAATTGATTTGATATCTTTTTTTTTAGATAGCTAAAGATTTCTTTTTCTGGAATTTAATAACCACTACATTTTTTTTTAATTTTTTTTTACTATATAAAAGGGAAAAAAACTGAAAATTTAGAAAAAAAAAATCTGTCTAATCACAGAGCAGATCACAAGTACAGTGCTAGTGCTAGGGGGCAAGCACAGAAAAAAATGCCCTTTAAAAATGGCGACCTAAGTGAAAAGAAATTCTGACTTTTCTAGATCTCTGATAGCTTTCGCCTGTTACCTGGCCTTTAAATTTTGCTCCATTGACAGCTATGCTAAACCAGAAATAACTTTGGATGTTACTGTTTTTACAAGGGGTTAGGAACAGTCAACAGTCTTAAGTGTAATTTTCTGTTCAGAGTCTTTCAACTAAACCGCATGCAATTACTTGTAAGTAAATTTAAGTGGTAATTTACTGAGGCTGATTAGTGCAATGATTAGCACATTTGCATAATGTAAATAGCAAAGCAATTTGCTCCAGTCTGGTGACAATTCTTTCTCCAGGCAAAGGGAGCTGACTGTTTTTTTTCCTCTTTTTTTGCAACTTGCAGCACAGGTTTTGAAGAGCCGAGCAATAGCAATCATTATATGCTATCTGGGGGGGCTTAGAACTAGATTAGTCTTGCCCCTGTGGGCGTTTTGCTGGGACTTAAAAAGATATCCACATATTGGACTACATAACTACTGTCATGCTTCAAAGTATCAAATTGAAACTATGGTAAGTTAAAGCTGAACTCCAAGTATGCATTATTTTGCATACTTACAGTATATTGGTCCAGCTTGTTCCAATGTGAGTATACCTGATCGGCTGCTGGGGATCCTGTTTGAAAAGCACTGTAGTAGCCGGAGCTGGAGTGGGATGTCACTACTACTTTTACAATGTGACTACTGTGTTTGCAAATAGGTTTGGTGCAAACAAACTAGATTTATATCATATGTGACTATCAAGGTATATATTGCAATAAATTATTTGTGCCCAGAGTTCAGCTTTAAAGCTTGACAGCTGGAATCTAAGCTTGCTATAGACACCTTATTTTATTTTTTTACATTAAGTATATTGTGAAGAGTGATAATACTACCCAAAAAAAAAGCTGCGAGCCAGTCCTAATGGGTTTATTTGATGCCGTTAGAGCAGAGAAGGATGATGATGTGGCAAGTACGACTCGACTAAAATGGTGGGATTCTTCCTCTGTGCAGTTTGAGGTATGCATCCGAACATTTGCTCATCCTAAAAGGTACAAATGTCTACCTTGCCAATTAAAGTACCATTTGCATTGCAGACAAGTGTGTTAATGGTACAGTCAGAACATGTATATGAATGGGAAGAGGGATTTGAACCAGATCATAACATCAAACACATTCAAATGCCCCTCTCCAGACATAGCAGGAGGAAAATAAATAAATGCAATCAGGCAAGCAAGCCGAAGCATGCTCCAAAAACCCAAACACATGACCTGGGGGCAAGTCTAATCCAGCAGCAATTAGAGAAAGCTGTCTTTTTTTCCAATCTGAATTCTTAGAAAGGGATTCTGGGAGCTCTCTGTTCAGAAAGCTCTATAATTTGTAGCCTCAGACTTCAGTAGTGAAAATGCTGGCAAGCCAAGCCCAAGATGTGGTTAAACAGTTTCACAAAGTATGTCAGGCTGGATGGAACGAAAGGTCTTTCTTCTGAAGATGAGTCAGGAGAGGTCAGGGTTTGAGAACTTTAGATATTTTGGTTAATATGTCTCCAGCCTTCCCTCCCATATTCACTCATCACACCAACTGTGCTCTCTAGAGGTCTTCGAGTACAGGGTGTCCCGTGTCAGAGAGCTAACATATTACAATGATTTCAAGGCAGTGTGTGAGAAATGCAAGCAATCTAGCTATCTCTCAAGATGGCTTAAAGAGGTGTTGAACTTGCTTCTGCTTGCCCTGTGTCCTTAGAACCCTGCCTGTCATCTCAAAGACCACCAAAAGTGATATTGGTTTCTCACTCACGAACCTAAAGATCAAAGTCCAACACTGAAATATAAACCGAAAATAACTAAAATAAAGGAAAGAATTAATCCATCGGATTACAATGATTATTAAAACCTTAAAGAGACTCTGTCGCCAACTCACAAAATTGCAGGTAATAGCACAAAAAATCAAGCATTTTAAATTATTTTTTTTACTGACTTGTAATGTGCCTTCGATCAGGCTAAAATATTTGACTACTCCAGTGGGGCCCTCCTTTCCATCTTGTCTTGAATTGTATTGTGATTGTAATGTCTTCCTTATATTGTAAAGCGCTGCGCAAACTGTTGGCGCTATATAAATCCTGTATAATAATAATAATAATAATACAGTCTCTGCTGGCCCTGCTCCTCCATCCCTCCCCTGCCCCTTAGCTGCCAGGGGAGGAGCTAAAGGGAATACTATAGAGAGTCACTTGAGTGGTGACAGTTCTAAATCTGCTGGGTCTGCTGACAATACATCCAAGATAGCGGTGCTCAGCAGTGGTCTTTGCATGTCTACACAAGGGGGGGGGGGGGCTTTACAGGTAATTAACATAAATCAAATTAATTTAAAACACATCTAATTTTATGGGAAGTTTTTTGTTGTTAAAATAAATGGTCTAGCAACATGGTCTCTTTATAGCAGCGGTTCTCAACCTGTGGGTCGGGACCCCCTCGGGGATCGAATGACAATTTGCCAGGGGTCGCCGGGAGTCAGTGGCGTAACAACGGGGTAATCATGTAGTTGAGTGGACCGGGCTGTAATGATCTCAGCTCCGCCCCCTGTGCTGACTTCGGTGCTGCTCATTCTACACTGTGTCTCCAGCTGCCCTTGGCAAATGTTACCAAGGG
Source organism: Nanorana parkeri (assembly GCF_000935625.1). Lineage (NCBI taxonomy): Eukaryota > Metazoa > Chordata > Amphibia > Anura > Dicroglossidae > Nanorana > Nanorana parkeri. Next base: position 1,628,658 of record NW_017306271.1, on the reverse strand, counting down.
GTCCCGGCCCTAGAAAGGTTGAGAACCACTGCTTTATAGGAACAAAACTCTGTAGCTCCCTAATCTAATCTTGACCCCCTCCCAACAGGTGCTTAATTACCTTTTCACAACATTGGTGGCCATCCCCAGAGTTTACATCCTGTGGTCAGAAATCCTCTCTGGTTCTGGCATTGCCCGCACAGTAGAGGATATGGGCACTATTCAAGTCTATGGGAAGTTACTGCATGAGAACGACTGAGAACCAGGGGAAGGTTTTGGGCCGTAGGTGGCTGTCGCTAGCGTGGAGGGGTAAAGAAGCATGTAGGTTCTCAATCAGATTTGCTTTTTAGCTGAACTTGTACCTTAAGGTCTCGTTCACACCTAGGCGTATTGCATATGCGCGTCTGTCGCGGTAAAAAAGTCGCGCGACAAACGTGCGTTTCCGAAGGCTACTTGGCTGTATCCCAATGGAAACGCGCAAAACAACGGCCCAAAGTAGTACCTGTACCTTTTCAGGCGTGGGCCATTTTGTAGCGTTCGTCAAGCGTAGAACGAGCTACAAAACGTTCAGGTGTGAACGAGGGCTAAAGGAGAACTATGGGGTTAAGGCTTTTCCCCATAGTTCTCCTAAGGCCTGGTTCACACCTAGGCGTATTGCATATGCGCGTCTGTCGCGCGGTTGTCGTGCGTTTTTTTTACCGCGATTTGCGGGAAAAAAATCGTGCGACAACCGCGCGTTTCAGAGGGCTACTTGGTTGTATCCCAATGGAAACGCGCAACAAAAGCGGCCCAAAGTAGTACATGTACCTTTTCAGGCGTGGGCCGTTTTGTAGCGCGTTAGGGACGGGCTGAAATACGCCAAGGTGTGAACCAGACCCATTGAGTACAATGGGATTTAGATGTTTGAGCGTTTTGTAGAGCGTTCGTCGAGCGTAGAACGCGCTACAAAACGTTCATGTGTGAATGAGGGCTTAGGGTAACGGGAGGACACAAACTAGCGTCCTCCCGTCACCCTAGGCTCAGTATACCTCGCGGTATACTGAGACGCCGCAGTATACCGCAGCTGAAGCGGATCCCGACAATTGTGCCGAGATCCGCCCAGCTGCGTGACTGACAGCGGGATCTGCCTATCTAGAGGCAGAGCCAGCTGTACCCACCCCCTCCCCGTCTGTTCCGCTAGTCAGCGCTGGGGGATCGGAGCGGGGAATCCAGCCTCTCCCCTGTCACGGCAGAGAGCCGCGACAGGATCGAGAGGTGAGCGAACATATACCGATCTATCCCGATCTACTGAGCCGACCTGTGACAGTCTCATTGTCACAGGTCGGCTAGAACTATGAGGTGAGTGAAAAGCACTCATGTCATACTTCTCCTTTAAATTGTCTCAGTTTAAAGCAAAGAAAAACTACCCTACCTGTCAGTACGACCAGACATTCAGGGCCCATTAACACTTAACAGACTGCACATTATGGGCTGTCAATGTATTACAATAGAAGAAAAAACTTACATGAACCTTTTCTGGTAATGCAGCACACCACAATGCACATTAAGGGGATGATTTAAAAATCATCCAGCCAGCCATACCCTGGAGGAATGCCATTCGCACAACATTACCTCCTCTAGATGGCGTAGAGGAGGAAATTCTTATGCTCCTTTGTGCTGTACTGCATAATGCAATGGAGTGCCATTCACAAGTGTGAAGATTTTTTCAAGTTATGTTTGCACTTTATATCTGCAGCAGCTTTTTTTTCTAGAGACAGATCTGGAGCAGCCGTGCATGTCAACCAATCAGCTTCTCTGTTTCAGTTCTTAAAGCGGACCTTTACACATTAAAAAATCAAATTCTGCCAATGCATCCCTCTATTTATGATGATTAATAATAACATAGACATGTCAGGTGTAAAATTCTGTGGTTTTTAAATACTTACACTCCCAGAGCATTCATTTTCTGCTTTGAAAGGGAAAAATGACCTGTTTGCTAAAGCAATGCACAATGGGATTGGCTTATCATCAGCAAAGCATTGCTGGGAAATCTCATCTGTAATTTCAGGAGATCTCAGGGAAAGGCATTTTCCTCCCCTGAGATGATGTGCATGGTCACATGTCCTAGTCACATGTGTAGTCACATGCCATAAATCCAGGAAGTGAAAGGAGAGCTAGTAATCTGCCCTTAGTAAACATGGCCATTGTGAACGCAAAGCCTGCAATTATCTAGAAGTAGGTTTTTGTAGATTGTCATTACTAAACAATTCTAAAGGTGTGTTTGTTTTTATTTTAAAGCTATGGGTAAAGGTCCGCTTTTAACTGAACAAAGAAGTTGATTGGTCGCCATTGGCAACTGTTCCAGGTTCTATCTGCTCCAGTTTTGATAAATTCCCTCCAGAGTGTCTTTAACCTCTTGCCGTCCGCCCGTAGTAAAAAAACGGACGGACGGCACTGCAGCATCTGCGGGTTGCCGTCTCCAGACGGCAATTTTTTTCTGCTCGCGCGCGCCCCCTAGCGGGCACGCACGGGCAGAAAAGACCCGTCCAATGCGAACACCCGGTACCGGGTGTTTCACATATAGGCGATCAGCGGGTCCATAGCCCGCCGATCGCCTATATGTGCTCGTTCGCGGCACCCCCCCCACCAGGGTTGTTATCCCCCTATATAATAGCAATAACAATAAGTGCAAAAAAATAAATATAAATAAAAAAAAATAAAAGTAACACATAAAAAAGTAAAATAAAATAAAAGTCACATATAAAAAAAGGGGAAAAACCCCCCCCAAATGTTTAACTCCCCCACCCCCACGTTTACGCGCCTATAAACGTAAATACGCGTCCGGTGCCCCAGCGCGCAAAAATTACAATTGCGCTACACATGTTACATATCGCCGCGAACGTCGCAGTGAGAGCAATCATTTTAGGGCCATCAATCACTGATAACACTAAACTGATGAGCGGTAACAGCTTTTAAAGCGTCGCCTATGGCCAATTTTGGGTATTATCGTTTTTTGAGGTTTCGCGCGCGCACGCAATTTTAAGGCTTGACATGTTTAGTGTCTTTTTACCCGACGTGACCCCATCTTTTATATTTTACCAAAAAATTGGGTAATAATAAATGTTTTATCATTTAATATAGGGGAAACTGTTTTTTTTTTTTAAATTTCGGTAATTTTTCCTTAATATAGTAAAAAAATAAAACCCCCAGTGGTGAATAAATACCACCAAAAGAAAGCTCTATCTGTCCCCAAAAAAGGGTATAAAATTCATTTCAGTACAGCGCTGCATGACGGAATAAATGTCAGTTAAAGTACCGCAGCGCTGAATACTGAAAAATGGCCTGGATGGGAAGGGGGTTTAACACTGCGGATGTCAACTGGTTAAAAAGTAAAGTATAGTGCTTTTCAGGGGAGTACATATTTTATTTATTATTGCAGTCATTTTTTATATGATGATCAATGTATTACAAGTTTGTCTTTTTATTATATCAAATATAGAGGCTTATAGACTGGCTACTAGAGGAAATGGTCAGTAGCTTTTACAATTACTTTGTCTCTTAACAGCTGTTGAGAGAAGATATTCACCACATAGAGATTGTATTGTCAGTCAACTCATAGACATATACTGAAGCAGAGCTATGTCTTGCAGACCTAGAAGCAACAGTAGAACCTTCAGCATTCAGCACTTTGGGTGCGTCCGATGCCTGTGCCTTCTAGCTGCTGCTGCAACAGAGGCAGTACTGGTAAATATTATAACTGTACTTTCCTCTTTTTTTTTATGCAAATGTCTCTTGAAGGATGCTACTCCCTGTTACCTGGAAAATGCCATTCTGAAGGCATGCTCTGCTAGAAAAGATCCACGGAGGAAAGTATGGGGTTATAAATACCTGTATCTATGCAACTCTTTTTATTCTTGCTCCATTCACTGGGTGCTACCCTATTTTGTGGTTGTTGGATCAAGTTGGCAATGATGATGTTACTGCTAAAGTGATATTAAAGTCAAAACGTTTATAAGCTTTTTCGCATTTAAATCACTTACAGTGGATGCTGCTCCTTGATGTTTAAAAGTTTTATTTTACTGCAGTCATCTGGTCTCCTGAGCAGTGGCCTTAATGATCTGTTTGAGGGTGGCTTCTTACCATTTGCATGGTTCTATGGAGCCACCTTTGTGTGTGCAAGTAAGCTGCGAGTGTCTCAACAAACACACAGACACAGCAAGGCAAGCCACTCCTGCACTCTGCTCCCTACTCCCCTTCCTCCAAACTAGTAGTTGGACAACCGTTGCAGACTGCTCTGTCCCTGTGATCTTGTACTGGACAGGACGTTCAGGGAAGCAGAGCTGAGAGAGTTGGATCCAGCTGTTTGGAAACATGATGACTGTAAATTAATCTGGCAAACATGAAAATAAATACTTTACTGGGCAACGTATAATTAATCTAAATTCTTTATTGAAAAAAAATTTTTTTTTACTGTAACCACTTGCCGTCCGCCCCGTTGCAAAAAAATAGACGGACGGCAAACTCACATTGGCGGTTTGCCATAACTGGCTTTTTTTTTCTGCGCACGGGCAGAAAAAACCCGTCCGATGTGAAGAGCCGTTACCAGCTGTTTCACATACAAACGATCATTGGCTCTATAGCCGCATGTATGTGCTGCCTGCGTGCCCCCTCTATCCCAAACACCCCCCCGTGCACAAGTGTCAACGTCGACCCCCCTCCTGCACCCTCACCTTCACCTTCAATCCCGGAATCCTCAACCCCATCTGCGGCCTGAGACCAGCTCGGGAGGATGTCATGAGGTAGATGGGAGGGAGATCAGCATCTTCCTCTTTGCTGAGCTCCCTCCGTAATGTGAATGCAGAAATTATGTGTATTACATCACTGCATTCACCTGTCAGTCATCTGGCTGCTATAGCCAGAGAGAAGAAGCTGATGAAGCAGGTCTCTGCTTCATCAGCTGCTTTGGGGGTCCCCAGGTGACATTAGGGGTCTTAGAGGCCCCTAATGTCTCCATAAAGAGGACCTGTCAGTGTGCCTTTGCTATTATATAGGGGGATTGTTATCCCCCTATGTGATAGCAATAACATTAAGTGTAAAAAAACATAAAAAGAGTTTAAAAAAAAATAAAAGTCGCTTATAAAAAAAGTTTTTTCAAAACCCAAAAATGTCCCCCACGTTTACACACATATAAACATAAATATGCCTCAGATGCGCCAGCGCGCAAAAACGACAATTGCACTACACATGTTACATATCGCCGCGAACGTCGGAGTGAAAGCAATAATTTTAGATCCACCAATCACTGATAACACTAAACTGATGAACGGTAAAAGCTTTTGAAGCATCACCTATGGCCAATTTTGGGTATTGTAGTTTTTTGAGGTTTTGTTTTACCAAAAAATTAGGTAATAATAAATATTTTATAATAATTGAATATGGGGGGGGATTTTTTTTAAATTTCGGTAATTTGTCCTTAATATAGTAAAAAATAAAAACCGTAGTGGTGATTGAATAGCACCAAAAGAAAGCTCTATCTGTCCCAAAAAAATGGTATAAAATTAATTTCACTACAGCGTTGCATGACGGAATAAACGTCAGTCATAGTACCGCAGCGCCGAATACTGAAAAATGGCCTGGACAGGAAGGGGGTATAACCACCACAGACTTCAAGTGGTTAATTCACTTTTAGGAGATTTTTTTGGCTTCAACTTAGTTTGCTCACCACAATACAAATGAAGGGGCTTCTTTACTCCACTTCCTTTCCAGCACTGAACCTCCCATTGTTGCTACTCGAAAAAGTCATACCATTGCCCAGCAACCAAGAATTCTGCCTGCTGCTCAGGGGAAGCATAAGGAGTCAGCTACCTGCAACTGTGCTGCACTGGACATGGACATGTAGGTATCCTACACATAGTCTGGGAACACTGATACATTCAAGGATTGGCTACACAGATAAAGGAGGTTTTAACTCAAAGAAAGTTTTCTTTACTCCACAACTCAAATATTCCTAAGAGAACCAACAGTCGTACTGTGATCCCACAATTTTGTAAGGACTCAACACCCTCTTCTGTGTCTTTCTGGATCCAAAGAGTGGAGTAGATTAGAGTAAAGGAGAATCGTATCCTGTCCTCTCAAACCAGATAGTTCGAAATACCACAAGGCATGGTTTTACTGGTTGGAGATCATGGACTCTAAGGAAGACAAGGCTCTCTTGGTTTAGATCATTTGTCTTTCTCTGTTATTCTGTTCTTCAGGTGGTATGGCTCAGTAACATGGCTGTGGCCTGTTGGAGAGTCCTCCTTCCCTCTCTCTTTTTAATTTTCCCTGTTATTTCTGGGACTCCTTGTCCTGCTTCTTTGCTTTGAATCTCTTTTTCCTACTCTGTCACTATTACTTTGTTCCTAGGCCTATTCTAGGCTACTTTGTCTGCACCTTTTTAATCTGTATTGAAACCTTCTGACTGGTTGTACCAGCATTTATGTTTTCCGCATTTTGGGAATCCCCTGCCCCTCACTTATAGCTTACCACATTGGGGGTAGTTTCCTTTTACCCCTGTTTTGCTTTGTACTTCAGTACGTGGCTAGTTTATATCCGTAGTTTGGTATATAAAAGAAAAGGGTTAACTCGGATAAAGGACCAGTCCCTACTCTCCTTCAGATCAGGGCCCTATTGGCTCCTATATGATAGCGATAACTGTTCTCGTCTTGATCCTAACACTTGTACGATAGTGACCTTTATGGAGCTGTTGATTGCTTATTGTGGTCATTACATATGTTTATGAATGCACGTACTTTCCTTCTGTTATATTTCACTGTTATGTCACAGATATCTACTTTTGTATCTTTATACCGAGTGTTAGCCATTTTATAAATATAGAATTTGTAAATGAAAAAGTTTTTTGTATTGATACGTTGTATAGTATTTCCTTGTGCATTCCATGCCATAGAAAACAGCAGTGACTTGAAATAAGTGCTCCAATTGACTTAAGTCACTTCGGTCCAGCCAAGATAAGTAGCTGTCATGAGACTTTCTTAATCCCACACTCTTGTTTCTAAGAGATGCACACAAAACTTGTTGAAGGTTGTTTTTCTGCACTTTTACAACACTGTCAAGTTTACTTCTCCTCTGGAATGAGTCCCATTGTCTTTGCATTTCTCCTTTCTCCCCACACACAAATAGTTGTTTCCTACCACAGAATGAATGTGAAATCTTATCCTAATCTTAAAAAATAATACACTGCTCCGACCAAGGTTGAATTCCCAGAAGGCAGGAGCAGCTCAGGCATATCTTACATGACATCATAGTTTAGTCTACTCAATAAAACAATAATGTCAACAAAGAGTACTACCTCTCTGGTTCACCAAACTTATCCGCTGAGAAATTAACAGCTCTGCTTGGCAACTCCAGATGCACGAGGCTGCTGTAACAAAAAGAATCTTTTTATATTTTCCAAACCTTCCCAGCAGTGGTATCAAGGACATGTAAACTGGGATTAATTGGGTGCAATTGGATTTACAGTAAATGTAGGCTTTGATTGCTGAATAAAAATGTCAGTATTGAATTCTGAGAAGCAGCATGTATGTATATTGTCTGCGTAAAATGCATGGAACATTATTCCCAAAGATACCAAAGAGCACCGGAGCCAAGGAAAAAAAAGAAAGCTTTAACAATGCTTGGGTAGTATCTCAGATTTTTAAGATAACAGTTTAGAATGCTTAGATAATATCTCAGAATTTAGGACACTGAGTAAGAATTATCTAAGTTTTTTCATCCCTTGGTCCCAGTTTTCTTTCGTACAAAGAAACATAAACCAAAGTTTAAAAAACTAAGAAGTTGAGGTCGAGAAACAAGCTCTCTACACCTGTGGGGATTCATCCTTACCTCTAGCAATTGGAGCTTCTGGCTTCTGAATGAACAGTGCAACATATTTCCCATCACTGAAGGAAAACAGTCTAGTGACAGATATCAAGAGGTTGGAGCAAACACTGCCTAGCAATAAGTATACACACACATGAACCTTGCCTACTTTTTTAAAGTAAACATCTAAATCATGTAAAATTTAGAGGGCCCATTAACAGCTTCCCAGTGAGGTGTGTTGTGGTAATGTCCACATTACAGCAATGCACAATAATGCATGTTGTGTGCATTATCACATTGGGGTGTCAATTTTAATGGCACCCTAAACATTAGGGCAATGTACACACCTTATAACACACCACAACATGGTAACACGCTATGGTGCACTGTGGTGCACTGCATTGCAAATTATAGGGCAGGTCCCTCTCTTCGAATGTCTTGATGTGTTGATAGTTCATTCATTTGAATGGGCTGCCTTAACACAACATTATTAATGCTAGAAAAAAAAAATGGGGGTTAACACTTGTGTGTTCATGCAACACACCAGGATGCCAAGGTGTGAATGGAAAGTGTATGTCAAGCCAAAACTTAGCTAAATCTTAGTTTTGAATAGAGTGAGGAAGGGTTAGCATGTTCGGTGAGCAGAGTTTACAAGGTGATATCTATGTTAGACAGAGACTAGAGCTTAGTGGATGTCCAGAGGGCCCAGCTACAACCTTCATACTCCTGCAGGAGGTGGGGTTTAGCAGAAAATATCAGAACTTTGGAAAAATTGGCGCACCATGGGAAGAGAGTGTGACATAGGCAGTAGAGGGGTAGTCATAGGTGGTAGCAGAGAAGCAGTCAAAGTCAGCAGATGGAACAGGGGGGAACAGTTGGGGAAGGTTTTTTTTTTTTATACAGAATGAACTCCCACAGCAGTTTATAAAGATATGAAAAGTCAATTCAGAGTTCCAGGACCTTTAATATTATACTTTATATGGTTATGGAATCCCAAACTGACTCCCAATATCCTTATAATTTATTTCGCACAATACTTCAATACTGCAAATGGTCACATTGTTGGAAATCAAACAACATGTGCTAATTTGCACTGATTGTATTACTGACATTCAGAGATGTAATATTGCCTTTTGAGCTGTAGATGGCGCTGTAGTGCAGTGTTAGTCTCTATGCTTACGTATACTTATCTATGCTACACAGGAAGTTCTATCTGTTTGAATGTTTCCTTCACAATGCTCTATAATGCTGTATTCAGATGTAATGTCCTTATTAGTAAGTACAACTTAATTCAACATTCCTCAAGATCTCTGTGCTTCATCTAAACACATAACCAACACACATCACCTGGTTTACTTAGGTCAGCTGCAGAACAATATGTCAATGCAGTTACCATGATCATGAACAATGGGCACTAAGCATCAAAACTAAACAAAAGATTTGACATGCATTGTGAAGTGTATTTGTATGTTGTGTGAAAAATGGCACTGATCAGAAGCCATTGTATTTGGATTCACTAAAGAGTCACTCTAGGTGACCATGGAAGTATGGTCTCTGCACTTGGTTTTCAAGTATCAGGGATCCCAACCTGAAAAAAATAATTTCATAATTTCAGGGAGTGCCCTCTATCTCCCCCCCCCCCCCACCC